>NC_137467.1:112651648-113030511 GCF_964235325.1 Thermobia domestica
GATTTCAATTTAGATTTTCTGAATCAGTTTACCAGTAAAATAAATCAATGTTTTACGGAAAAAAAATCAAACTAAATTTTTGTTTCAGAACTTTTTTTTCGTGTACGAAATAAAAAAAATGTGTGTACAAAATAAAATTCTGTTTCAGAAAATTTTTTGTGTACGAAAAAAAATGTTTTCAGAAAAATTTTTTGTGTACGAAAACAAAATTCTGTTTCAGAAATTTTTTTGTGTACAAAACAAAAAGTTTCAGAAAATTTTTTTATGTACAAACAAAATTCTGTTTCAGAAAAAATTTTGTGTGCAAGACAAAAATCAGTTTTCGTCACGAAACTGCTCCGACTAAATGAATCGATTCATTCTGATAGTGTTGGCAACACTGGAAAATCTCAGTAAGTATCGCTCAGGCACTGAGTTACAGCGAACACAACTAGATTCGAACCAACAACCTTAAATGTCTGATTCATCTCTAAATACAGCCAACTAAACAATAAGATTATGTGTATACGTCAATGCTTAGCACTGAGTCAGCAAGGTTTTCTTCAAGGTCAAAGTCGCACACGAAGTAAAAAGATGACAACACAGATTCTTCTATCTTTCTATATGAAACATAAACATAAACATAAAACTAACACCAAGAATCAAACTCGGGACCATTGCATAGTAATCAACACACGTGTACGGTCGCTTAGCGCTTGTCTCTACTGTATGAGGTCCCTGCTTCAATCCTCAGTCAAGTAAGTTCATGTTTCGTCCTATCATTTCTCACCGTTTTCGCGGGGACGTTAAATTCAACATTTCCAAGAATCAAACTCGGGACGATTCCAAGGTATCCATGTTCACCCCTAAAGCGGAACAAAAAATGGCCCTCTAAAAGGGAACGAGGTGGACCACTGTATCCATGTTCACCCCTAAAGCGGAACAAAATGGCCCCTAAAAGGGAACGAGGTGGACCACCCCAAATTTATAGTAATATATATATTAGGGTCCAGTACTATGATACCAAATGTTTAAATTTGGCAATTTCTAAAACTTAAGGGGTGGGCCAAGGTATCATTCCCAAAAAATTTTTGAAGGGGTGCACAAATGTACCTATGTCTTATAATAGGGGATGGACCCCTATACATGACCATATAACCATATAAGGTAATAGGACCTCATCCATTGGAATAAATTAGGTCAAAAAAAACAAACACGTGATACAACGTATTGCTTACGTTTATATTTTGGCAATTTTATACCCCTAAAAGGGAACGAGGTAGACCACCCAAATTTATAGTGATCTATATTAGGGTTTTATACTATTATACCAAATGTTTAAATTGGTCGATTTCCAAAATTTAAGGGGTGGGTCAAGGTACTCCTCCCAAATTTTTAAAGGGGTGCACAAATATACCCATGTCTTATGAAAGGTAATGGACCCCTGTATACGCCCATATAACTATATAAGGTAATAACACCTCATCAAAGGGGATAAATTAGGTCAAAAGCCCCGAAATTTGAATTTTTGGCAATTTTTTACCCATAAAAGGGAACGACATAGACACCCAATACTAATAGAGGTACATACTATGGTCCTAGGCTACCACACCAAATTTTTAGATTTGGCAATTTCCAAAATTTAAGGGGGATGGTCCTAGGTACCCCTGCCAAAATTTAGGGGGTGGGCCATGGTACCCCTACCAAAATCTAAAAGGGGTGGTCCTATGTACCCCTAGGTCATTGACCCCGGGCCACGTAACCCAAAAAATGGGCGCCGGGCGCCCGGGGCGCAAAATTTTGGCGGCGGCGGCGGGCGCCACGCTCTGGGGGGCGGTAAAAATGGCCTCAAGTCATGCGATTACTACTATATGTGAAACGGTAATAAAGCATTTGGTCAATTTGAAACAAAATATATTGTAGTAATAATTTACTCTATTTGTTAAGATAATGAACGTTATATTCTGTTTTTAAAATGACAGTCGAAGGAGAATGTATTGGATAATAACTGAGAAATTATAAATTTCAATTTCGGCGCTATTAAATACATTCGTGCTGCTATGTGTTGCGTTATCCGTTAGGAGGTATTGAACAATTTTGATTCAAAGGAAAGAAATAAACTATTATATAGTACTGGAGTTAATTTAGTAGAGTTTAATTGTATGGGCAGTACTGAGGCTATTTGAGTCTATTTGCTGAAAGTGAAATATGGGTTACTATTATTGCTTTATCCCAGGTATGTTATACTCACTGATGATTGAAGCTGCAACACACACATGGAAAACATTAGCGCTAGCAAATTAGCTACGAAGAGGTACATCACACTATAATTCTAAGTCAAGAATGAAGGCAAAAAACAAGAAGCTGAAACGACAGACGGTACGATAATAATACTTTCACAATTTTAATTTCACACTATTTATTTCGAGACTTTCGAGACGAGACCGAGACTTGGCCTTCGAGACCGAGACCGAGATCGAGACAAGCATCTGTTGACTGAGACGAGACCGAGACGGCGATTTTTGACTCGAGACGAGATCGAGACCGAGACCGCTACTTATCAACCGAGACGAGACCGAGACTGTATAAAGTCTCGTCTCGTGTCGTCTCGATACCATCCCTGAATTTATTTAGCTTTCTTTTGTTATTGACTTAACACCGACTTCTCTCTGTTATCATGGACGTGTTCATTCGCTAGACATTGATTCTGCGCACTGCTGAAGGAGAAATGGGTTTAGTAATTTTTATTTTCCGAAATTCACGTCTGAAATGTATTTCACTTACTTACTAATCTTTTCGCAACACTATTTGCTTTTTCTTTCTTTCTTTCTTTTCATGACAATTCCAAATAGTTTTGTTTGGTGCTGGAAGTATATTTTATATTCAACTAATAAAATTACGGGTTCATTTTGTAATCAGTTTTAAATTTACAGAAACTATTGAGTTCACAATCAAATCGCGCTAATTATTTAATGCATTTCGAAGGCTTTTGTTTTTATGGAGCTCATTAAGGAAAATCTATTTCATAAATGTAACATTTATGTACTAAGAAACTATAAAGTTAAAGTGGACTCGACCTAGCCCCTGGCCGCTGTGACTCAGTGGCACAGCTTTTACCCTTGGTGTTCGACCCCAGCTAGTGCCAAGTGGGCTTTGTGGCATAGAAACACCGTGTGTGTGGACTTTCTTGTGGTTCTTTAGTTTCCTTCCACATACTTCATTCCACCATTTCATTCATTCTCAACATCACCGTTTTCTTTAGCTTACAAGAGACTGTTTACTTGTCCACTATGTGAACTGAAACACAAGTGCGCAGTTATCTTGGATACTTCTGTCCCTTTTCACTTTACAACTTGAGGTGGGATGAGAGTCAAAGCTGCTGTATTGAATTTTGGATGTTTCACAATCCTACCATACACGCGCAAGGGACTCCTTAAAGGAACGCAGGGAGTCCCGGATAATCTGCTAAATGAAAGTTGGTCTAAATGGATATGGGTTGATGGGGTTTCTACCAGGCAACAATAATTCGTTTGTACTAAGTCGATATCTGGAACAAATACAAAATGGCCGACACCTTCATGCTCGTTGTGTGTGGTTGCATAATCGCCAGGTACGGATGCTGCCCAACAGTGAAGTTCTGAGTATTAGGTGTAGCGAATTTGTACTCAGATGCTCTAGAAAGACATCTGGAGTGTCGGTAGAGCACAGCAGATGGGGCAGGGTGATTCACATGTGTGGAAACACATAACGAAAAATGCCCAGAAATGCACTCAGAAATGAACTCAGTAAACGTGAGTTCAAAGCGTCGGAAATGTAAGGATTAGCGTCAAGAACATGAAAGTCAATTCACCAATAATATTCCCTCAAACCGACGCAATATGATGTGCACGGTTGCATACCAATAAGGATGCAACAACTGAGGACAAGTTGAAATTGTGCAAGGGAACTCACTAAGAAACTGGGTACACTAAATGAATGTCTCTGGTGCGATCACATGATCGATATTGAAATGCGGACAATTCGTGTGTTGATATCGATATGTAGCTAGTGGAGAAATGTTAACATGTGCCACTACTGCTGGGACACCGTCCCACGTGGGAAAAATATAAAATAACTACTCGGGTCTTGAATCTGAGGCCTTGGGCTCCCAGTAGGATTGGAAACTGCGACCACGCGAGCGAAAGCGAGTACTCTAGCCCTGAGGCTCGAGGGAGCCTGACTTTCTCTGTAAACATTTCTTTGAGGAGTACCCACTTTGTTTGGCAAGCGCTCTTGTACAGCCTCCCGACATGCTTGTGTGTTACATTTTGTTACTCCTCCTGCACAGTTGTATTCAATCAGAGCTTTAAGACGTTTCTTCCTATTTCTCATGTCGTTTTATTTTCCATATGTATGGTGTTCCAGCTGTAGTGTTACATGTGCCAAATTGGTTCATTTTTGTCTTTGTCTTGGCATGTGTACTGTGTGTAAGATACATATTTCTGGAGGTATTTTGATATCGAGTACGTCATATGTCCCAGAAGACGTGAGACATGATACAAGTTTGTTATTTTCACGCTCTATCACAATTTGAACCATGGATTAAGACATTTCTTTTCATATGTGTCGACTGTGGGACAATGTCCCAAACAAAGTGGGGCATTTATACAATCGTGTTCTAGTTACGTCCTACCAAAAAGCGCTCCAGATGTAATAGCAGAATGTACAACGTTATTTTCCAAGTTTTCGCATGTGAGACGGTGTCCCAGCAGTAGTGGGACATGTTGACATTTGTCCACTAGCTACATGTCGATATCAACACACACATTGGCCACATTTCAATATCGATCATGCGATCCCACTAGAGACACCCAGTTTCTTAGTGAGTCCCTTTGCACAATTTCACTTGGCCTGAGTTGTTGTATCCTTATTGGTATGCAACCGTGCACATCATACTGCGTCGGTTTGAGGGAATATTATTGGTGAATTGGTTTTCAAGTTCTTGACGCTAATCCTTACATTTCCGACGCTTTGAACTCACGTTTACTGAGTTCATTTCTGGGCATTTCTTGTTAAGTGTTTCCACACATGTGAATCACCCTGCTTCATCTGTTGTTCTCTACCAACACTCCAGATGTCTTTCTAGAGCATTTGAGTACAAATTCGCTACACTTAATACTCAGAACGTCACTGTTGGCCAGCATCCCTACCTGGTGATTATGCAACCACACACAACGGGAAAGAAGGTGTCCACCATTTTGTATTTGTTCCAGATATCGACTTATTTCAAACGCATTATTGTTACCTGGTAGAAACCCTATCAATTCATGTCCATCTAGACCAACTTTCATTTAGCAGATTATTCGGAACTCCCTACATTCCTTTGGGGAATCCCTTGCGCGTGCATGGTAGGATTGTGAAACATGCAAAATTCAATACAGCAGGTATGACTTTTTCAGTGAATTTTTTACCCGCCCCCTTTACGTTGGATAGTTTTCGTACTATTGGCGTCCGAAAGTCATTTTCCCACGCTTTCGGCACCTTGTAGATCTGAAACTATGTCCGATAGCCGAAAGTTCAAGAGAACTTTCTTTCTTGTCTCAGTGGCAGGATTCACCCCCCAAGAGTTGTAACACTTATTTTGCAACACCCGATAGGGGTATATATATATATATATATATATATATATATATATATATATATATATATATATATATATATATATGTGTGTGTGTGTGTGTGTGTGTGTGTGTGTTTTTGCCAAACTTAATATTCCCGTCTACACCATAAAAGAAAATATAATGTTTGTTAAAAGAAAGTGCACCTAATATTTTTAAATTTTGTTTGTGATCTTATCAGTATAATTATATATAATGCCTTTCATACACCGAGAATGAATTCAACTGTACGTCATAGCCCCTCTACAGCGATATTTTTCAAACTTATTTATTGCTAGATATTGTAAATGTACGGTATCTATCTTAGTGGGTGGGAAATTTTGCGTCTAATCGGAAAATTTCATGACTTTGGACAGGAATTCGCAGTTACTAAATTTGCATCACTGTCTTCTGAAATGATGTCTAGAAAAAATACTACTGGAAAATAACTGAAAACACAAGATGGATTTGATAGCCAAATTTACGTCATCTTGGTGCGTCATCATTTTTCATTAAATACTTGTATTTAGTATTCGATTAGAGTTTAGTATAACGTTTTAGCATCGAGTCTATATGAGACGTGAACTTGCAAATTAACGTGGAATCAGAACCACAGGAGTTCCCACCGGAAATCAAACCTGGGTCTCCCGCAACAAAGACGCGTACGCTAACCATATGGACACAAGGGGGTTCAATATTTGGTAATGTGTACATAAAGTTGTGGAATTGCGCTTGTATAATGTTAGTAGTTCTACCTAGGTAGGCCCTACTAACATAAATTTTCACAATACTCAGCTTAATAAAGTATCTTTAAAAAGAAAATGTCACTCTATGTTTCAGTTCCTGGTTCGACTGAAGGATGGTACAAGTTCCAATTACCTTTTTTGGAATCTTACTTTATGCAGTGTTAGAGTCATGTTAGTTCTTTAATACAAGTACATGAATACAGTTAGCTCCTCTTAATGAAAGTAAGTGGTGGCTGGTCTTTAAAATTAGTGTGGAAAGATAAGGAATCTGGCATAATTTAGAAAAATCTTTCGTAATTCAGGCCCGTGTTTGGCATCATTGATTGTCTCAAGTATAGCAACCCTGACTTAAAGGTTTTACTTCGAGAAAGATGGATTCTCTGTTATATATCAAATATAGAGTCTCAAGTTGGAGCAGTATTCTTTATGACAAGCTTTGAAGCAGGCAGTATATCTGTTGAAATAAGTTATTTCTGAGTGTATGACTTGAATTAAGAACTATTTTGAGTTAGTTCGACTTGTTTCTAGTTAAGGCTAGGTAAATCAATCCCCAGATAGAGAAATAGATTACTCTTATGATATTTCTTAACAGGGAACATCTAACATTTTCACGGGAGACATTGTCTGTTTATGGATATTGACATTTCGACGTTTATTTAAGATTGCTAGCAATACCTGGTTTCCATAGTAATGGAGCAAGTCTTAGGGATTTTAGAGTAAGAGCCTTATTTGAAACGTGAGCAAGGAGGGCCCTTGTTTACGAGGTTCAAATACTTTTCTTTAACCGCAGTCTGACTGCATTCAACTGAGTGCGAACTTAAAGAAGACTGGACTCAGTTTTCGGTGCGAGAACTTGACGACTGTTTTTGTAGAAATTTAACCTCAAACGAAGATTCTGCTAAAGGCGTTTCACTTCTCTGGTGAGAGGAATTTTCTTATATTCAACCAACTCAATCCTATAAGTAAAAGAATTAGCCTTTTTGATGGAGAGTCTGTTTATAGACCATTCCATGTTTAGAACTTTAGGCCAGACAGCTTTCTGATTAATGTAATTGTCTTTAAGATGTTGAGGGAGTATGATGTAAGAAAACATATGTTCTGCTCTCTCATGATTAAAGCACAACTTAACTGCGCTAAAGAAAATCGGTTTGAAGTTATGGTTTTATGAAGGCGACTTCACCCCGGACTGAAAATTTGGTCTGTTATTTCATGACAGTAAACTTAAAGAAACTCTTCTCAAATCAGAGTACCATTCTTAAGCACCAAAATATCCTGTATGGACTGTAGAAATGCTTTATTTATCAAAGTTTCCCTAAACGTGTGGTGTGTACTGCTCTGTGCTTGTTACTTACCCTACACAAACTTACCGGGCCGTTCAAATTTTTACAGCTAAAGAAGTACTATCAAATATCATTGGGCACTCCCCACCTTATTACAGATGTCGGACGTCGTAGGTTGGGCAGACTGGTAAAACAGGACAGGCAGCGAACTGTGGCGGAACAAACATCAGACTTTAATGCTGGGCAAAGTACAAGTGTGTCTGAACACACAGTGCACCGAACACTCCCAACGATGGGCCTCCGCAACCGACGACCCATCCATGTGCGAATGTTCACAAAACGAAATCAGCAACTACGACTGAAATGAACACGTGACCATCGCCACTGGACCTTGGCGCAGTGGCAGAGCGTTGCATTATCTGATGAATTCCGATACCTTCTTCATCATGACGATGGGAGGGTGCGAATCCGTCGTGTTGCAGAGGAATAACTCCTTGACACCTGTACTGCGGGACGGAGACAAGCTGGCGGCGGCTAAATTAAGCTCTGAGGAACATTCACGTGAGCATCAATGTGTCTAGTGGAGCTTCAGCAAGGCACCATGACACCGAGGTGTATCACACACTGCTTGCAGACTACGTACAGCGCTTCACGACGACCATGTTTCCCAACAGTAGTGGAATTTTTTGACAAGATAATGCACCGGGTCACAAGGCCAGGAGTGTAATGGAGTGATTCGAGGAACATAGGGGCGAGTTCCAAGTGATGTGCTGGCCCCCCAACTCGCCGGATCTGAACCCAATCGAACGTATCTGGGATGTGATTGAACGTGACGTTAGAGCGGAACGCATCATCCCCTCCCCGGAATTTACGGTAATTAGGTGACCTGTGTGTGCACATCTGGTCCAACTCTCTCCAGCGACCTACCAAGAATCATTGCATTCATGCCAAGACGAGTCGCCGTTGTTATCCGTGCCAAAGGTGGACATACTGACAATTAGGTAGATAGTCATAATGTTCTGGCTGATGTGTGAGTATATTTTCACTCGTATATTTTGTCTCGACTCGAATTTCGAGACGTCTCGTCTCGAATTCGAGTCGAGTCGAGACAGAACATGTCGAGTCAAGACTCGAGTCGAGACAGAAACATATTTTCGAGTCCATACACGAGTCGAGACAACATTTTCTCGAGACGAGTCGAGACAGGCTTAAATCTCGACTCGACTCGACTCCTGCGCATCCTTATCCTTCATCGACTTCTGCAGAAGACAGATTTAGACATGAACGCAGCGTTAGATGTCATTCAGGACACTATCGCAGCATTAAACAAGAAGCGTTCAAACAACAAAGAAGAATTCAAGGCAATTTTCGAAGCAATATCCAGAATATCCAGAAGCAATATCCAGAAGCAATATCCAGCAGTGCCGGTGTCGACGTGCAGATTCGAACTCTTCATCTCACCCAAAGACAAACACGTCGTACTCACTTCAGGGCAGATGACACGACATCTTACTACTGAAGAACTGTCTACATTCCGTTGATAGAGTCGGTCGTAAAAGACATCAAAATGCGTCTTGCGCCGGAAGTTTTAAACGTATACAGACTCAACATTCTATTGCTAACATGTGCAACTGACAAAACTCTGAGCAACACCTCCGCGTTCTAAAACTATCTTACTTTACAAAACTATCGGAACTGAAGAAAAAATGCTGTTTTCCCTCCTTAGTTCTGAATTTGAAATCTGTACTTCTAAATGGAAGAGAATTAAAGAGGAAGGTAAAACTATCACGGACTGCGTTGGAAGCCTTGACCACCAGTGACGAAGATCTTCGCGTCACTATTCGAAAACTGCTGTGCATACTTGTAACCCTGCATTCGAGTGTGGCCAATGAAGAACGATCTTAATCCATATTGCACCGACTGAAAACGTGGTTGCGATCTCGTTCTGGCGAAAAGCGGCTGAATGGAAAAAATGAAAATGAAATTTTTGAGTTTTACGTCCCATGGTTATGCGGGCTAGGCTAAAGGAGACGGTGCTGATGAGCAATTAATGAAATGATGGAATAGAGAAAGTAAGGTTACTAGCAATTTTGAATGTCACAGGAACATTGTCGTAGATCGCGACAATATTATATCGACAGATACGCCTTGGGTGGTATTCACCAAAAAGCGTGTTTTGCGTTGTAATTTGTCGTAAGTTCTTTTGTCCTTTTGTCTAATTCATTTTACTAAAATACAGAAACATTATGAGCGTTCTAAGAAATGTTTAACCTGATATTTTGCTAGCGAAATATTTAGTAAAGCATAGCCACGACCAGGCCTGTAGAGAGAATATCGTTTTGGGGGAGGGAGCATTGTGGTGAAAATTCCGTAGCAATTATATCTTTTATCCTCTTTTCCTGAATCCGTTTTACCTTTTGGGGGGAGGGTAATTTATGGAAACATATTCCACTCCACAACAAAGAGCCCCCCCAAGATGTTTGGTTTAATCCGCCAGTGGTTAGATTAGGCTCAGTTCAGTTAATTCAGTTACAGTTCTGGCTGTAGAACAAGAATATCATGATCAGAATTGTTTGATTTAAATCGCAATTGAAATTGAATGACTTTTTAAAACAAAAAATTGATTTCAAACATATGTTGCTTAAACAACAAATCAGGGAGCGAAATCCTAGGAGACGGGGGAATTATCCCACTAAATAGCTTTTGAAGAAAATCTCTCAACTAAAAGCGTTCTAGGAGGTGGAGAATAGTGTTAAGTAATGTCAAAAGTTTGCAAAATAATTACAGTAATTAATATGTAATTAACGTGCATTTCATATCTAATTAATAATTGAACTAATGGTCAGTGGTATAAATCCCTAATATTGCATAGTTTAATACTTAGATGTGAACATTCTATATCGGAATATTGCAGTGCAAAAGCGCGAAGAGCATTTTCTTATTTTTCTTTCTTGCTTTCTTTCTTCAGTCCTACAGTCTCCCCTCAACCATCCCCCACACCAATTTTATGATTTCGCAATCTGCAACTAATTGGAACTAATGTTTTAGCTTCCCCGTGAAAGCACCTGACAAAATTTGAACGATTACAATGGTTCGGATTCTATCTTCACTGTAGTTCAACGTTTCATACAGCATCAACACTGAAACGCGAGCTAAACTTCAATAATCAAACCAAACACAACATTTTAATAGTACTCAACATGACCTTGTTCTATTAAAATGCTTAAATTTAGGGCATTTATTCCGAAGTTGGTCGTCCGCTTGGTTTTTGACAAAAAGCGTAATAACAGTTACGAAAATTTAAAGATCAATTTTTAGGATTACTTAAAAAAGGTTATCCCGAGTAGGGTAGGGTAGAGTGGAGTAAAATAGGCATAAATCAAAGTAGGGTTAGCATGGGGTTCAGGAAGTTTCGACTCATTTTGTTAAAATTGACGGAGTGTAATGTCTCGCTCTGTGTGATGGAGTATGTCTGTACATGTTCAGAATGTAAATGCCCGTTATTTTCCCATAATCCAACTATGCGGTAACCTTCCGTCGAGTAGCTTCCTTCATCTACCTAAACTACGATGGTTTTGGTGATAAAAAATATTCTCGCAAGACAAAGATGGGAGTCAAATCATCTCGACCTCATATTTTTTTCATAAAGTTTTATTCGAGATATTAAAACTGATAAGTAACAAAAGTAAAGTTAACGTTGAAACGAATAATATAAAACTTCTCAGAGATTTTACAAAATACGAATAATATAAAACTTTCAGAGATTTTACAAAATACCTGTGAAATAAAATGAAAGTTTGACCAGCATTTATTTTCCCTTGGTATGTCTAAGGTTAGATAAGATTCCTTTGTAAGTTTCTCATGGTATCAATGGCTCTGTAAATTCTAAGAGCCGTCTTCTACCTGATTTTTTATTCATTGAAGGGTGAGGATGTTTTTCTATTTTTTGCTGTTT
The DNA here is from genome assembly GCF_964235325.1 of Thermobia domestica. Lineage (NCBI taxonomy): Eukaryota > Metazoa > Arthropoda > Insecta > Zygentoma > Lepismatidae > Thermobia > Thermobia domestica. The sequence goes on from NC_137467.1 coordinate 112,663,245, forward strand.
GCTACGCTGACATATTTCAAAGAAAATAGAGCACTTGTAGAGCGCCTTGTGTTGTTCACAACCAACCAATCCTAAGAATATTGTTGGTTGTATAACGTTGCAGGATATGAAAATTAGAAGTGTGAATGCACTTTTGCTCATGTACATACATTAATAATTGATATACTATTTTCCCGAAAATTCTACTTTGTCCTCGAAAGTTAACGATAATCCGGGATTTTGAGTAATGCGGACTAGTGACCGACTGGGACGAATTGGGTGTCACATGTACATGAATAATTAATATACTACTTTCCCGAAAATTCTCTTTTGACCCTGAAAATTAACGAAAACCAGGGATTTTGAACAATGCGAACAGCTGGCCGACTGGTAGAGGTCCGCGCGGTCTCTGTACAACGGTATTTATTGGACCATTCTTTCTGGAGAACTTTTAAAGCGCAACTACATAATTAAACTTCTGATTGCTGCAAATAAAAGTACAATTTTGAGTTAATTATTAAGTTTCTGTAAATCGGGCTTATTTCAGGCTCATTTGATTATCAGACAAGTTCATGCCTAAATGCTAAAACATATTTCGGACTTGGATCGGGCCTCACATTATTAATTCACAGGCCGCGCCGGGCTAAAAATTCCAGCCCGTGCAGACCTCTACCAACTGGGACGAAATGGGGTCATTCGATTCGTACTTACACATACACAAATGATTGATATGCTCTTTTCCCGAAAATTCAATCTTGATCTGGAAAAAAGTAAGATCCAAGATTGAAAATTCCAGATTTTCATTAATATCCGGGGTCAAAATAAAATTTTCGGGAAAATCGAATATCAGTTATTCGTGTATGTGTGAACACGAATCGAATGACACCCATTTCGTCCTAGTCGGTCACTGGGCCGCATTGACAAATGTTCCCACTTTTTTATTTTTGGCCTCTAATTTGACCTTGAAACCGTTGATTTCGGAAATCAAATGTGGTGTTATTGGACACAACTCATCGAAATCTACTTTTTAAATCTAAAAAAGCTGAAAAATACGGCCACGGTAACTCCCTTTTAACCTAGAAATTCACCCATTTATTTTAACCAAATCTTGTAATGGTTTGACTAACTAACTAACTAACTCTATGGCCTATGGAACCCGGAGGTTCAATGCCGCGTTCACAAAAGCTCTCCACTGACTTCTATCCTTAGCTAACTGCATCCAGTTTGTATTCCAATCTCTGCGAGATCCATCTTAATATTGTCCTCCCATCTGCGTCTAGGTCTTAATAATGGTCGTTTTCCGATTGGTCTTCCAGTCAAGACTTTGAAAGCGTTTCTACTTTCTTCCATTCTAGCTACATGACCCGCCCACCTAAGCCTCCTAGACTTGACGACCCTAACAATGTTGGGTAGACCATATAAATTATGTAGTTCCTCGTTATGAAGTTTCCGCCATTCCCCATTCCCGTTCCTCTTGGGTCCGAATATTCGTCTCAGGATCTTGTTCTCAAATACTTTCAGTCTATGTTCTTCCCTCAGAGTAAGTGACCATGTTTCGCAGCCATACAGAACAACGGGCATAATTATCGTTTTATATATTTTAAGCTTCAAATTCCTCGACAGAATTCGCGACTTGTAATGGTTTGACACTTGGTATATTATACACATAAATATGAACTATTGGTTTCCTACACTGAAAAATTCCTTCGCCGGTGGAATTTAATATCATGGGCAATTCTTTTTCATATGCACTTACTCATTTTAACCGTAAAATTGTCATTTTTACGACGAGTACCATAGGATGTTCACGTAAATTTGGAGTACGTAATACAGGGATGCAAATAACCACTCGCTCACTCGCCGGGGCGAGTGGTTTATCGGTGGAGCGAGTATTTAATATCATACCGAAGGTAAGTAAATGATTTCTATTGTGGGATGTGGGCTAGTAGCTTTTTTCTTGGGCGAGTAAAATTTTGTTGCTTATTTGCATCCCTGATATAATAACTTGACGTAGTGGCATTTTATTTAAAAAATGAAATTTCATGTTGGGTTATCAACACTGTTAATCTAGTGGTACTGAGGAGTATGTCAAACCTCGATATTTGTATGGTATGAAATTTCAGGGGACAACTTCGGTTATGGGGACTTGTCCGATTTTCAAAATTTTGCCCTCATACAACAGATTGCTACGCCATAAGCACGAAACTGGAGCAATTTCTTGTCGGAACCTCCTCCTTCCCCTCCAAACCCGACATAAATTAACCGACAACGGTTATGGTACCTCTACAGATTTTCAAACTTTTGCCCTCATTCGACCGAGTGCCACTCCCTAAGCACGAAACAAACAATTTGTTATCGTAACTCCCCCCTCCACTGCAAAACCGACATAAAATAACAGCGGTTATGGGGTCCTCTACCGATTTTCAAAATTTTGCCCTCATTCGACAGAGTGCCACTCCCTAAGCACGAAACAAACAATTTGTTATCGTAACTCCCCCCTTCCCCTGCAAAACCGACATAAAATAACAGCGGTTATGGGGTCCTCTACCGATTTTCAAAATGTTGCCCTCATTCGACAGAGTGTCACTCCCTAAGCACGAAAAAAACAATTTGTTATCGTAACTTTCCCCTTCCCCTCCAAAACCGACAATATGGGGGCCTCTACTGGTTTTCAAAATTTTGCCCTCATTCGACAGAGTGCCACTCCCTAAGCACGAAAGAAACAATTTGTTATCGTAACTTTCCCCTTCCCCTCCAAAACCGACAATATGGGGGCCTCTACTGGTTTTCAAAATTTTGCCCTCATTCGACACTCCCTAAGCACGGAACTGAAACAATTTCTTGTTGGTACCTTTTCCTTCCCCTCCAAACCTGACATAAATTAACCGACAACGGTTATGACACCTCTACAGATTTTCGAACATTTGCCCTCATTCGACAGAGTGCCATTCGTTATGAACGAAACTGAAACAAATTCTTGTTTGGACCTCCTATTCTCTCGATAAGAAATTAGCCTACGTAGAAGAACTTTGAAATTCGATAAAATAACGGCAAAATGTGTAACTTTCAGCCTGGTTCCTTATACTTAAAAAATGGTAAATTGAGTGGTAGAAGAGCCTAGTTCCTCGCTGCAGCCTATGAAAGTAAGACCGGAATTTGGTGCAGGGTGTCTAGCACTCACCACAATTAAACCTAATTCCGGAACATTAGCAACCATTCCACTTCGCGCAAACTTTCAGTATTCTTCTTACATATTTTCGGCGGGGTACTTGGTTGATTCACTCTCTGCCCTACTATTTTCAAGCGCTGACGAACTTAGCTCAATTCTAAGCATCTTTTGTGTTTTGATCAGTTTGAGTTTGCAGCAAATTCAATGGGGTAGAAGGGGACAATTGGGTGCAGGGAGAAATTGGGCGGAAAACTTTTTAAAAAGTTATATTTTGCATTTCAATATACTTTTATGGAATGAAATTAGACTAAAATTTTGGGTGAGTAGATATTGTTAAAAAAAATCTTAGATGAATTTTAAGAGTGTGTAATAATGACAAAAAAAAAAAAAAAAAAAAAAACTGATTTGGTTGAGAAATGACATTTGAAACCGATTTTCAGGTTTGTGTGTGTTTTGGTTTGAGCAACAATAAATTGCGCATCTGTTAATATTTTGAGCTACATTTTTTACTGCTGCTTAACTGCTTAAAAACATCATAGGGATGGTGCCGTGAAGAGAAGCAATCTTGAATCCTCACTGTAAGGCAGTTAAAATTTTGTTAAAATTTGTACTTCCCAATTACTCCCACGGAGTATTTGGGCGCATGATGCTTGGGTAAATGGGTGGAATACCATAAGTGAATACTTTTTGCTTAGAATTGATTTAAATGCTGTGCTATCTTTGTCTTTTGTGGTGTAAACTTTTGTTTCATACTGCCTTGTGCTTCGCTGACACTTTGATTTCAGTACCCCAATCCAATGTGCCACCTACACTTTTGCTACATTTAGCCGGTTTATTTTTATATTACCTCTCATAACATGATGTGTATCTAATTTTGGGGGCAGGTTTGCTAAATGAAAGAATGGCGGGAAAATGACGCCATTTGGCATCAGTGGCACATGACACAGTTTTTGGTGTATAACATGCCACTGACGCCAAAAGGCGTTACGAACATGTATTATTTACTACTACTTTCATATTTACTTGTTAGACCCCTATATATATTATTATTTATTTATTTAACACTGATATCGCGACGTGATTAGTTGTGGCTTTCTAATTATTGTGCTTTCACTATCATCCTAACTTCCCAATTGGCCTTAGCTTATACAGACGATCACTGGGCTGAAGTTCATATTCCGAAGTGTCCTGAGAAAAATGTAAACACCCCAGAACAAGGAAGAATCTGGTTTTATTCATGTGCCGACGGAAAACTTGTAGATCAAATAATGGATTACATTTTCAGTACTCTTCAATTTTTGACGACTTCACTATTCCCATGTGCAGTAAAATACCCCAAAACACACGTAACTCATGAACAGTATCATCTTGCCATAAACTAAGTCTTAATTTTACATACTTCCTTGTAGAAATAACACACGCGCATACGAATTTGCTTCCTCAACCAGCAATTTTATGAAATAATCATCAAAACACAACAGTACACACTCTGTTGAATTTTGCAAAACACCAGTTAAAATGGCTTGCGCACCTTGAAACTGTATATTTTTCATCCCATTCGAATAGTCACACCGCAAAGGAGAAGATTTTTTGCACAATATATGTTGCTGGAATCTTTCCTATTCGAAATTTGCAAATTGTTATCTTCAGCCTCGGAGACCTCCATCTTATCAACTGTTTCGGTATAATAATATTCATCAGAAGATGATAGAGATACATCTCTATCACTTGAAGATTCTTGTAGTAACGACAAAAATTTCTTGGGCTTCATGTTATCCAGCATTACATACTCGTTTAGGTTGAGAGGAACGCGAACCTGTCTTTCGCCATCTTGGCAACAAACTATAGATATACCACATTGACTTGACATCTAGTCTTCTGTTTCGGGCGCTGCTATCGGCTGAAGGAATTTCACTGTCTTTCGCTAAGGCTCTCCCGCTTAGCAACTGCTGATCCCGTATTGGCTTAACGCGTGGGTGTGTCGGGGTATGAGCTTTAGTTCGCATTTTTGCCACGGCTCAAGACATTTTGGCAGCACAATAGCTACATCTAACGGAAACGAAGAACACTACAGAAAATAACCAAGCCAACACTGTGTGTCATCAGAGTATAAAAGCTCTATACTTGCTTGCCACTTTACAGGTCCACGATGAGAACTACCTCTTGACGCAAATGGCGTCAATGGCATACAGCAATAGGTATGGACGACGCCATATGGCGTCAAAAGACAGCGAACGAGTTAAGCTACGTATTTTGTTCAACTTTCGCCTCCAGTGAACGTTGCGTATGTCAATAGTGTTGATAGAGTTTCAACACATCTTCTATTATAATAGTTTATACAGTGAAACCTGTCTTCTGCGGAATCGAGCGGGACTAGTGATGTGAGGCGGAAAATTTTCCGCTATATTTTTCCGGAAAATTTTCCGTTCTAAAAAAATATCAGTAATCAAGTAACAATTCCTCAGCAATCATGAAATTGATTGAATTCATGTATAGAAATGTTAAAAACTGAAAGATCGTTTAAAGAATCTGAAAATTTTCATGGCTCAGACAATTTTCAGTACTATGTAGGAACAAGTTAAACAATTGTTCATGAATCAAAATATTTCCTGCCTTAAATGGAAAAATTGAAGAATTTTTTATGAGTCGGAAAGTTTTCATCATTTCGAAGCAAGAAGTAAAACAACTGTTTTCTGAATCGGAAAGTTTTATTGCTCTGTAGAAACAAGTGAGAGGAATTTTCATAGATCGGAAAATTTTCATCACGATGTAGAAACAAGTGGAAAACACTTTTCATAGACTTGACAAATTTGGATATTATGTATAGCGATGTTAGGTGGAAAATTTTCCACTATATTTAACTGCACATAGAGCTACAAAATTGAATTTCAATAGAGGAAAGTTAGTCAGCAACAAATTATAATTTTCCAATTAGCTTTCGGGAACCGGAAAATTTTGTATTTCAAGTTGGGAAATAAACTTTTACCACAGTTTTTCTCTCAATCTATAGAAGAAATTTTTCACCTCACATCAACGATGTAGGAATAAGTGGACTATTCTTTTACGAATCGGAAAATTTTCCGTTTCAAAATTTTTCGGAAAATTTTAATCACTGTACAGGACAGACAATTTTTCGGTTCATGTAAAATTGTTCCACTAGTTCCTACATCGTACTAAAAATTGTCTGAGCCATGAAATTTTTCAGATTCCTTAAACGATCTTTCACTTTTTAACGTTTCTATATATGAATTCAATCAATTTTGTGAATACTGACGAATTGTTACTTGATCATTGATATTTGTTAAGAACGGAAAAATTTCCGGAAAAATATAGAAGAAAATTCTCCACCTCACATCACGGCTAAATAACGGTGTAGGAATAAATGGAGTATATTTTTACGAATCGGAAAATTTTCCGTTTCAAAATTTCCCGGAAAATTTTCATCACTGAGCGGGACTCGCAAAAATTTCCGTTAAAGACAGGTTTCCGCTTAATGGAGATAGACCTTTCCGTTAAAAAAATATATATGCTTATAACGGACATAATGAGAAAATATATTGATGTACGCAACTTGTTCAATTACAGTACTTTTTCCTTCTACGGATTAATACCCAAAAAAAACTTAAAATAAACACAATATATGCTGTGCACACTTTCCTTTATTTTTCCCAATAGTCAAGCAGGATTTTTTGCATACATTGCTACTACTTGGCTGCGGTATACTTCAGGACACAGAAAAGCTTTCTCTGGAATTTTGAAAGTCCTCTGAACTCTTTCCTCCTTGTTTTCACGACACGTGATGGAGATATATAACTTCTGCTTTACCTCAATTCCTTTTTTCCAGAACTTTGTTTTGTCAGTTTTCTTCTCATTTTTGTTGACTGTCGCTAGTTGCTACACAAGCGGAACGGAAGTACGCCTACAAAGAAGACTGACAGCTGACATGCTACGTAGGACTAGCGAAATATTGTGGGAGCTGAATATGTGAAGTGATTGACGAAGGTCAACACTGCCCATAAAGATTTAACAAAAGAACGAAGTATTTAACGCAGACAGTATATGTTTACCCTCTCACAGGATGTTTAAAAATTTTCTAAACGATGTAGTCTGAAACTCAGAATTTTCTGTTAAAGGTTTATTTTGCTTTCCGTTGTCCGCATAACACAGTTTCCGCTTAATAAAGGGACTTTTACATGTCTTTTACTCCAAAATCCATGGGACCATGAAATATTTCCGTTTAAGACAGTTTTCCGTTTAATAAAGGGTCCGTTGAAGGCAGGTTTTACTGTATTTATGTAGCGTTAATCCTATTGCCTTCTCCTATGTTTGAATATCAGGGCCTGTTCTCTTTTGGGTTTTCATTTTTTTTTTTAACGTTTTCGGCCAAAGTTTTGACCATTTATAGTTTTTTTTTTTCTGTATGTGATACATTTTGGGTTAAATTCACAGGAGAATATACTGTGCTATAAAAAGTAACTGGAAAGTTAAAGAAGGTATTCAAATATCTTTGAGATTTAGAAATAAGTTACTTCTATTTTGAGCAAACAATGGTATATATTTTTTCTAGTCCACATAAAACTATTGCTTTATAAGCGGAGTACAAGTTCTATACACTAAATGGAAGCTTGAGTTCTCTTCATTTACAACCGATCACACCAGGAACGGCGCCAGAAACGCTTGATGGGGTGGGCGGAAAGAGGCGGACCTAGTTTCTGGGTGGGCGGACAATGAAAATGAGAACTGGGCAATGTAGACATTTTTTGACAATAATTAAGTTTCAATTTTTATATTCTTTAGTTAGCTAAGGCTCAGACCGAAATAAGGGAGTAACAAGGATGTGAAAAACAGCTGTCTTGGCCTTATAGAAGTTGCAATTCCGGTATTTGCCTGGTGGGACTGAAGAAATGCAGGACTTAGGATGGGCTGGGGGAGTTCGTGGCTATATGCTCGACCTACCGAATTCCGCGTGGCAAACACACTACCTCTATTTCCAGTTTTTTTAAAGCAATAAATAACGGTGTGTACTGTGTAGTCGATTAAGCTCAAGACAGCTTTACCTCCTTTCCCTCCAAGAATGCACCTAACAGATAATACTCTACCTTTCGTTAATAACATAAAATACACAATAAGTAGGTAAAGTATAACAAGAGTTTTTGACGTGATCTCTATATGCAACAGCAAAGACCTATGTTACTAAAAGAATAGGGAAATTCGACAGCATGATTGTAGCTTACACAGATATCTTTGAAACAAACTCAAGTTAGCAACAAGAAATATATATATATATATATATATATATATATATATATATATATATATATATATATATATATATATATATATATATATATAGTGGCGTATTTAGGGGGGGCTTCCGGGCTTAAGCCCCCCCCGAAATCTTACTTACTATAGTAAAGTATATGGAATATCTTGCAGAATTTTCACATTTTCAGGCAAAGCCCTCCCCGAAAGTTAGCAAAGCCCCTCCCCCCCGAAAGAAAATCGTAAATACGCCACTGTATATATATGCGGTAGTGAAGTGCAATGCATCGATTTTTATGTCCAACATCGAATGCGTTTCTACAGTAATATTCATTACAAGTTTTCTTTCTACTGAAAGGAAACAAAAATCGCTTAGGCGACCGTTTGCCACTCGATTTCTTAGATATGTTTTAACCCGTCTAAGACACGAGAAACAACGCTCACATGGTGAACTAGATACAGAAATGGTGACAACAATTACGGCTAATTTGTGAATTTCATGAAAAGCAATTTTGAAACGATCCATCACTTCAGTAAACTGAGAAGCGGAGGTAGGCCTAATTTTGTATTGGTTTTCCTCCTCATAACGTTTCAAAACTTTCGAAAGAAGTTTCAGTTCCACCTCTACTCTATCAACATCACATCCTTAATGATGTGCAAGTGGTTCAATTTTCTCAAATGAGAGGAAGTGTTCATTTTTAGGGTTGAGGCTGCTTATCCCACATAGAATACCTGTATTTTCTGTAAAACGCCTACTCATTTCTGCAAGTGTTCTGTAAAGTACAGGAAGAAATATCCTAAGTCTGCACTCTTCTTGAGATTGGATATCTTCTTCCTCAACCGATATTTGCTCAGTCATAATATATTGATATAAATAGTAGGGCAGTGATCGTGTTCTGGACCCGTTAGAGATATAGTTATTTTCAGCAATACTCAAAGACTCATTCCAAATGTTTTCGAACGCCTCGACTGTGTTTCGAATATCAGTAAAATAATCCACTACACCCTTCGTAACTAAAACAGCTTCAGCCAGTGTGCTCTCCTTATTTTGTAGGTAGTCTGACAATCTTTACAACTTTCCAAGAAAAAGTGTGAACAAGTTGAGTGGGAACACAACCTGAAAATTCACTTCACTCAGTAGACGTTTTGCTTCAGAAGAGCGACTGCGATTTTCATTACTTATCTCAGCAAGTGCCCTAAACGTTCTCTTCATAGCCACACAAGTTGCAACTTAAGATAAACGGGTAAAAAATATTTCGTTAGTGGTTCAGAAGATACTTAATGCCATAAATAATACTATATATTGAATACCAAAAGTAGATAATACATTAGAAGCCGTCATTTTCTGTGTAGTATCACTGACGACATCTCAGCAATATACAAAGGACGCGATGACCGATTAGTGGAAGGTCATTATAATGATGCAGTATTCTGCCCGAAGGTCGATTTTTGACCCGAAAGTCCCTGGGCAAAGTGAACCCATGATGGCTTGCCATAGCCTTCCATGGAACGATGATAACGTCCTAAGAACGGGATCTAGAGTGGGATCCAAATCACTTGTGTTCCCACAGGGAATCGAATCCGGAACTCCGTACTTACAAGGCAACGAGCGTATCCACTCATCTACCGGGGACACTGGAAGGTCAATAGGAGTAACATTATTTTCATGGTAACTGTGTAGACAAAATGTGAACCAGTAATAATCTTCGATAACTACAGCAGAAAGCGCGCGTTAATCCGAATATTTGCTTGAGCTGTTCGGATTTTAAAATTGTTTGGCGTAAAAATTGAGTGCTCAAAAATCACAAATCCAGTTATAAACAAATAGATTTAGTTCAATAGTTTGTCAAGATTTAGTTCTAATCTAAAACATGTACAGTACCGTATATGTAGTTAAGCATTCAAAAGTCATTTTAAATAGTCTTGTATTCAAGAAAAGTGACCTGATCTAGTCCAGTAATTCACAAGAACTCTTTCTGTTTGAGCAACCTGTCTAAAAATATCAACCCCACCGGCTAATGCCATTCGGACAAGCGCAGGGTTCGGATTACGGTGAGTTTGGATTAACGCGAGCAGCCTGTACTGCTAATGGGGAAACTAAAGGGTCGTGTACACCATAAAAGATCTTGTACAAGAACATGTAGCTGTCATAAAAAAATCTTGAAACCCAATCTTTCTATTTACTGTCTACACATATCAACTTCTTGAAAGCAAGAAAGACATTTCCACCCATGCAGCACTGCGCTCTAGTGGACAAATAGTGAACCTTCTCATTACAGGGTTCTGCCTGGATGACAAATGGGTTTACCTGAATCACCTGAATGAAGTCTATCTATATATTGTATTTTTCTTCACATTTATGTGGCTTTCAGATATTCACTATTTTTAATTAAGAATTCAAATACAGAATTACACACCTCCAATTTAAAAAAAATCCTTACATTTGACCTTTTTCTAAACAAAGAATCGCCAAATTTGAAATATTAAAGAAATTGGCCTTCATTCCCTCTTCAACATCGAAATTTTTGACAACGCTGCAGCATGTGTTCAGTTATTTATAACAAGGAGTTGATATGCCGAGTTTCACGTCCCTTACTTAAGGGATTTCTAAAATACTCTCGGTAAAACATTTGAACACCCATTACCGCTTCCCCATTTGAGTTCGTATTTTAATTTAAAATCCTTTCTGATTCCTTGCTATCATATTAAAATGATTTTTCTTCCAAATATCACATTTTTTAGTATATTAGTACTAGCAGCGTTCACCCCGCTTCGCTGGGGTCACCCCGGAACGCAATAAACTTTGTTACTTAGATAATTTTTACTTTTTCGCTTTCAAGTGATATGATAAAAACCATAGAAGAATGGAGTAAATGTTAACATTATATCGCCTGTCATTTATGTTAACCCGCCGAGTGACACGGTCATGTGGGTTGCATATAAATACGGTTAGATTTAGCTATGATGAGCTAACAAAGGATTTGTACGTTATGGACACTTGAATGGTCAATTATCTCAAGACACTGGTAATTGAAAATTAAAGTGATATGATAAAAACCATCTAGGGTCCAAATATTAATAACCCCCCAAAAATGAAAGAAATTGGTTCAGCCGTATTAGCGTGATGAGCTAACAAAGGATTTGTACGTTCTCTTTTATATATATAGATGACCTGGGCCAGTGGCGTAACTACAATGGAGCGAGTGGAACAGTTGCTCAGGGCGTACAGTAAAAGGGTGCATGTGCGAACGGACTTTATGCAAAGAACGTTTGAAATCATTGCAAAAGGTACGCTATGACTATTAGCAATTAATTGGCAACAGCCGATACCGGAGGCGGATCCAGGAATTTTGAGGGGGCGGGCAGGTTTGAAAAATAAACTTGAAACATTTTTCGATATTTGGTTCGCTAACTAAAAGTGTGGACTGCAGTGCTTCATAATTCGTATTTATCTCCACCCTTCTAGAGGCGGCACTGAGGAGTGGCGAACGCACCCCAGAATCTTCCTTTTGAAAGAAGTTTTATATATATTTTTTTCCTACAGCCTTTAAACAAGCGCTCCGTTAGGGACTAATTTATATATTTTACTCCTCATGGAATATGGATTTCTCTCAGGATTAGAAACCTGCTTGTGTTTGATTATTTTTGAAAGTATATTTTAACATCAAAAGATGATATTATATTACGAACGTTTCTATTCTATCCATTAATTAAATCACATCTAAAAGTGAGACAAGTGTAATATCAGAGAAGGAGGATGGGATAACGAGTCAGTTGTTACGCCATGCCAGCTCTGTTGGCCCGTGTTTCACGATGCGAGCAGGTGTTTTCACGATTCATCTTACAAATATTTCCCAAACCGTTACTAACTGTTAAAAATCTTAGTGAACCTTCTTTGTAGAAGTAGTCTTAGAAATAAAATGAAAAACGAACAAACAAGCCAGACTGTACGATAACGAAGATATGAGTGATACCGTAAACGCTTCCAGAGGAAGGGGGTCTCGATTTTTACAAATATCCCCTAACCAGTTACTTCCAGCTATAAATTGTACTGAATCGTACTTGTACTACGTAATTTTAGGAAAAAAAAAAGAGTGAACGCGCTAGGGTATATAGTAACGAAGACATGAGTGATGCCATAAACGCTTCACAGGGGGGTTTAGGGGAATAGCGGGATAAGCATCGGGGAGCATTTAGGAAAATTTTGAGAAATTATACCTTTACATGTGTGCTAACGATTGGCAGATAATTCATCTTGCTACAAATTTGTTCTGACATTTTCCCTTCATTGACCGGGCTAGTGGGCAATATATATATAGATAACCGGGTCACGGATAATTCGCAACAGAAAATGAAAAGGGGTCAATTCCCACCAGGAAAGCAAAAGGAGATAGGTTATTCGTTATACGTACAATATACCTAATAAGAAAAACACTTGTAGATGAAATATAAGCTTTAGAAATATGAACTACTACTACTACAACTATTATATTATTACTATTATTATTGACCACATAGGTTCGGAGGCCAATTCACCAAAATCTGTTGACTCCATTCTTAGAAGCCCATTTTTATTATTATTATCATTATTATTATTATTATTATTATTATTATTATTATTATTATTATTATTATTATTATTATTATTATTATTATTATTATTATTATTATTATTATTAGTTTTGAAATACTAACAGCTGAACTTCCTATTTGCTACTTATTTCCTATTTTGATGAATGTTGAACAATGACTTATGAGAAATGATAACTTCGATTAAAATTTATTGTGATTACAGAATTTAGCTTGAAGTACCGTGATGAATTCAATATGCTATTTCGATGACAGCAGAAATTATATTCTTTTGACACACATATTCATATGGCCACGTCACTATTTACAAATAGTAGGTTTTGCCAATATCAAAAGTTCAGAACAGAAAATAGCAAACAAAATATAACTATTTATAATGCAATAAGTGTTTTACATATCCACTTTCTATTATTCATATCATTATAAGAAACAACAAGCAAAAATTTTTCAAACATTTAGTTCCAGTGTTATACGTTATGCACAAAGACTGGAGTCGTTTCTGCAAAATCTGAAACACTCTTCCAATTTTCTCTTTTGGTGGTTGACCCACAGCATCTTGATGAAGCGCAGTTGAAACCGTTTCTTCAACTTGTTGAATTCCATGAATAAACTTCCAAATAGTTGGGTGGGACATTCCTACCAAATGATGAAACTTCTAGTTCCACGATTCACAAATATAATTTGTCCTATAGTGCGTCCAGTAAGAGAACGTCTCTGATAGCTCGCAGTAACATTGTCACTACTCGCGTGTCAAGGTTTTTTTCGGTGCAACTGTAGTGGCAATTTAATTAATAGTATAAGACAGAGTGATAGTGGTTGGTAACACTGGTATCAAAGTAGGGGCTGCAATGTCCCACCGCATGTAGTAAGGAACGTCAGAGACCATCTTTTGTTGGCCGTGCTATAGTTGCTGTTCAGGGCGGCTTGGTGAACATTCCAAGTGTCTGGGGATTCCAAGTGTCTGGGGAATATAGAAGGGGCACATTACGTAAGCGAATATTCCCAGACCAAGCTTTAACTAGGCAATACGCGCCGGACACGTAGTACCATCAAAATAGTCCAGAAGTTCCAGCTCTTCCTCTGAATTCTCTTGTATTAATTGATGCACATCTGCTATGAGAAGAAATGCCAATCCATTCGTTTTCTCGCAAAATAGACGAATATTTTCATTGCTCTTGTACCGTTCTGTGAGTCCAAGCTCTTGGACCTTCCTTCATGTTGACTGAGTCAGATGAAAAACCCAACGGTGTATACGACTTGAATTTCCAAAAGTTGCTTTTACAGCCGCATTTCCTCTATCTTGAAATCCATAACCACAGTTACAGGGTCTGGATATTCACTAAATTCATTGCACTGATGCACCACCACACGAAACAATTCTTCATATGAATTTTGTGTGTTGCAGTGCATTAAGGCGTAGGCCTACACCTAGTAAAGGAAGTCTTACCTCAAATAACATATACGTGATTTTTTTTTTTTTAAGGAACCATTGAAAAAATGCCGTCCACCATCCATGTTTCACTTCTCAATAGCTCCATAAGGCTATATTTAAAGACGCTTATGCTTCGCCTCTATTTAGTTCAACAAAGGTGAAAAATAACCGTGACAAAATTTCCTATATGATAATATGTATTTCTGTGAAAGAATTACTGGAAATTTAATCTCTTGTCTCAAATACGATATCTAAAATAGGGCTATGTAACTCATTATTTAATAATAGAAGAAGCAACTACAGTTTTAGAGAAAGCAACTACAGTTGTCCTGTACAAAAGCTCCAATTTAAGCAATACTTTACATGCAGTAACATAACTAGGTGGTTGCGTGTTAAAAGGACATTAGAAGAACTTAAAACACTAAAACAGCGTAATCGAATTTTCCGAAGAAATAAAATTAATTTCGATGATTTTTTCCAAACCAAACTCTGACTTTCCGCTGAATAAAGTCGAAGTCACTACTCCAAAAATGAAATGAAATGAAATCTCTAAGTTTTACATCCCACGGTTATGCTGGCTAGGCCAAAAGAGGCAGTGATGAAGAGAAATGAATGAAATGGTGAAATGAAGAAAGTGTGAGGAAACGAGAGAATCCCGAGAAGAAACATGCACACGATATTTGTCCTCCAGAAAGCTCACGTGGCGCGAGTTGGGATCGAACCAAGAACCCCATGCACCAGAGGTAAATGTTCTACCACTGAGCCATCGCAGCCTCTATTAATAAAATTGCAAACCTTTATTCATGTTATAAGTCTACAGCATACAGTACATATATACATTGTATTATTTATACCTTTTATAAACTATGAGATGTAAATAATGCCACGGACCTTCTAACATCGTAAATATATTTCACGTGAATTACTTTTCTATATTGAAAGTATTTATGGCGAAAACCTATCAACACGATATTTTCAGATTTCGAACATCCAAAACTGGAACGTTACGCGCTTAAAAGTAGGTCAGATAAGCTAGTGAATCTGCATGCATAGTAAAACTAAGTGAAGTTGACTGATAGTAACTCCCCCTCCATCACATTTGGTGCCTCAACTCTCTGTGCTATTCGCCTATCTTCACAAAATTGATTCCCTCCCTTCACAGTGTTTCACGAAAAGCACTTGGACCCAACAGAGCGCTCAACTCTCACGCGTTTGGTCCATAGGTCAATTTCAGCCACTGTCAAGTGAGCTTTTGGTGGACAAACACTGTGTGCTTGGGATTCTCCTGTTGCATCCAACTTTATTCAACCATTATCACCTATCTCATCATCAACCTTAAGTCACGTTAACATGTTACTAATATATTAAACTTAAAGCGAGTTATACTAAAGTAATCGGTAATTAAAGGAATATTTAATTGATGTTATAATAACTGTTGTACTTACTCAGGCTTTTGTTT
Source organism: Thermobia domestica (assembly GCF_964235325.1). Classification (NCBI taxonomy): domain Eukaryota; kingdom Metazoa; phylum Arthropoda; class Insecta; order Zygentoma; family Lepismatidae; genus Thermobia; species Thermobia domestica. The sequence continues at coordinate 112,679,136 of NC_137467.1, forward strand.
CCTTCCTTTGTTCTTTCTAGTTGTAAACAAACCTCGTTCAGTAAATGACTCATCATCATCATCATATTATTATTATTATTATTATTATTATTATTATTATTATTATTATTATTATTATTATTATTATTATTATTATTATTCACCAATTAAATGCCCAAGGCTACAAATATCGTTCGGTAGTTAGTAAATATATGAAGCTTATAATAAACTAATAAGAGCATGTTGCGTAGTAAAGTATTAACAGCACGAAGTAGAAGATATAGAATGAGGGATGTTACGACCTCCCATGCCATGATACGATATGCATAAACCGACTCGCAAGAAAACGACAGTTGTTCTTTGTTCAATGACATCACTCATGATGAAAGAAACAACTGTCCATAGGCGGTCAGAATCTCACATACAGATGGATGTATGAAATATATAGCTGACGTATATAATATACGTATACATGTGTAGTATACGGAAGTTTGTTAGATGTTAGACACCCTGCAGCGACATGATATAATGTCTAAATGAGAAAAAGGCAGTAACTATGTAGTATATGGATAACGTATGCTCCGTACAGATTTCCGTACTAATCGTAAGGATTCCATATATTTGTACAACATACCGCTGTCCGAATAACGGATTTTTCTCAGTGTACACATAATTCTATACTATATGCAATAGTATCATATATACTTTGATTTTCATATTTATATTGTCAATGTAAATAGCAGCAATACAAAATATCAATATCAATATCAAAATACTTGTATTTTTTTTGTAGTAGGGTCAGATAATGGGGGATCAGGGCCGTCTTACGCATCCTTTTGCATTGTTTGCTTAATATATGGCCAAACATGTCTTGAGGCTGTGAACTGTGGAACCTTTTACGTACTGCGAGCAGTGGCGGTTTTAGCGGGTAGACACGGGGCTACTCAAAAATATATAAAACTGAAAATATATAAACACTAAAAGATATAATAAAAAGTAAATATATTTTCACTTTTTCTATTAATGGTAAATAATTATTTAATAAACAGCATCAACAACTACTGTAAAAGTAATTTCCTATTGTCATTAATCAATCGAATGTGCATATGTATCCATACGCGAGGAGCGGACCTACCCAAAATTAAAATCCTAAAGCCGCCCCTGACTGCGAGCTTTAGCATGTTGGAGGTGAACTACTGGAAAACAATACAATTGAAATGACTTGATACTAGACCGAAGTAAGTTTGTTTTATCTTTGTTTCAGCTATAATGTCAAACGGTTTACTTGCAACTGAGTCAGTCAATTTTCAATTTCTATGCAGTTAGCTTTCTTTCTTTTTTTTCTTTCTTTTTCTTTAATCACATTCATTTTTACTGATATAGATGTGAATAACGCTGCTAATAAGAGAATAGTATCTAGTTATTTTTCCAAGAAGAACAAATAGAATAACATCTAAAATTTATGATAAAACTAAAAGAAAGAGTTATTCTTCTTACAGAATTATTGCGAAAAAATGAAATGAAATCTTTAAGTTTTACGTCCCACGGTTATGCCGGTTAGGCTAAAGGAGACGGTGATGAGATATGAATGAAATGGTGGAATGACAAAAGTGGGAGGAAACGAGAGAACCCCGAGAAAACCCAGGAGTATGGTGTTTGTCCACCACAAAGTCCACACGGCGCGAGCTGGGATCGAACCAGATACCCCAAGCAACGGAGGGGAACGCTCTACCACTGAGCCACCGCAGCTTCTATCTACAATCAAAATATAGGCATAATTAGAATAATTGCAAAACCTAAGGATTTCTGCTCAAGTACAACCCTGAAAACTATGTACAGTACATCGGTTCAAATTTCCATTTAATCCATCATAGAAAAATATATATATATTATATTATTTGGTGACAATCAGTTTATCGGAAAAAACATTATTATTATTATTATTATTATTATTATTATTATTATTATTATTATTATTATTATTATGAAAATTAGTAATTGTGAAAGATAATAACTTCGATTAAAGCTGCTATGATTACAGAATTTAGCTTGCAGTACCATCTTGAATTCAGTATGCTATTTTGATATCTGTGAGGAAGCTAAATTATTTCGATGCCTACATTCATGGAACCGAGCTGTTAACAAAAGAAGAGACACTTGTTTTCCCTGGCAGTCGTAAAAATGTGTATTTTGGCTCTTCCCCCTCCAGCACAAAAGAAACCGTTGTTTCGGAAGCGGCGCAACTGGATTTTCTTTTATGTCAGCGGGAGGGCGATAGCAGGTAGCAAGCAAGACGGCCCAAAAAGTTGGACACTGTTGAACTTCTTGCAAGATGGAAAAAATGTTTTATGACCCTATCAAGAGTATGTGTACACGGGGAAATATGGTAGGGTTTCAAGATTTTTTTTATGACAGCTACAAGATCTTGTACAAGATCTTTTATGGTGTACACGGGCTTTAAATGCGGAAATGTGTAATTAAATGAGGTCGAATAAAAGCAAGTCACCTATACTCATGTCCAATAGAACAAGCTAGCAATCATGTTCACACCATGCGAGCGGAAACAATATTAGCAATTCTAGCCATACTAACTTTATTGGTCCACAGCAATTTGCGAATTATCTGGGAATGATGGGGAAATTCCCCTTTAAAACTAGATACACCACGTAAGTTTTTATTTTATTTTATTTATTTATTTATTTATTTATTTTTTTTTTGTTATTTTCTCCTGGAGTAAAAATTGGAATTAGAAAGGAAGATTTACATGGATTGTGATGTCAAATAATGGAATTCAAGGAATAATAAACACATATTTCCCCTATCAGTATATTTGAGGAGTGGATGAGAAATCTCAGTTTGCTTTCCTAAAAGGAAATTTACAGTAACAACAATACTAATTTAATAATGCTTAAAGGAATAAAGGTCACGTATACAAATAACTGGAATTCAAGTAGAGATATTAATTAACAAAAGTTTTTTTTTGTTTTGTTTGTTTGTTTCATGTGTCTGCGGAAATTACGAGTGATTATTTTTACGTTTTTTTTTTTTTCAACCCTACAAAATCGGTTTAAATGGCTTCGTAGTTCACGAGGTGCTGGAATTTAAAGCCTGCGTAATTTCGACTTTTGGCATCATTATATTACTACGAGGTATCTGTATTAAAATCATTGTTCATTGCAGAGTTAAACAGACACCTAGAACCTGTTACATTACAATTCAAAGCAATACGTACAGGATGTCACCTTCATTACTCTACTTCTGTTGGGGTGGGCGAGGCCATCCATCGGGTGGGCGGTCGCTCACCCTTAATGCCGTCTCTGGATCACACCCACAAGATTATGTGCACGGACAATGGCTTTAATCGTTTTGCACCTAATTACCTCCAAGGTGTAACTGGATCGAAATCAGACCAACAACAACAACAACAAAAAAGTTGCAGTGTCAAAATTAAAGATGTCGAAAGCTTACCACTCACCACATTAGGTGCAGAAGTACATGTGACACACAATCAGTTCTTAAAACCTTGAAAAACACCTTTAACCTGTGACGAAAAAAGATTGATCAAAACATACCTTCCAATTCTCTCCATCTACTTTATTTGAAAGGTAGCTGAAAGGTAATTTAGAAGGTGAAGATTAGATACTCCATAAAGGTAAATTGGTAGAGATACCCATAACCGTTGTCGGTTATTTTGTGTCAGTTTTAAAGGGGAAGGAAGAGATTCCGACAATAATGTCAGTCAGTCTCGTGATACGGAGCAGGCACGTAGCCAGGATTTCGTGAAGGGGGGGGGGGTCCGTGACATGAAATACTGTGATAATCACAACAGCGGCTCGATCATTCTAAGCTATTTTACTTGGTTCGTTTAGCCAGGATTTCGTAATGGGGGGGGGGGTATGAAATTCTGAAGGCTCAGGAGCTTGATGAATATAAACTACTTTACTATCAACATATATTGGTTTGTTAGGACAATAAAATGAGGATATGTTGGTAAGTATTTTAATAACAAACTATGAAGAAATCTCGAGTAATAAAAGAATAAATAAGTATTGAAAAAGATTTTACAATATTTAGTTCCTTCCTGTGTTCATTCAAATATAACAATTTTCCTTTCATTATGATCTCAACTATTATGAAAAGTACATATTTACTATTATAAAAAGTACATTATTTAATGTCTTGTAAAATATTTTACAATATCTGGGTTCTTTTTTCTACTGAATCAAATGCTAATATAACTCCTTTCCCATATAAATTTTGTTTTTATTTATCCGTCAACTATTGTCGGTTCCAAATGACAGGTTAAAGGAGCAGTAGAAAATTGTTTTTGAAATAACATGTTTGATTCTGTAAGGATGCAATGACGAAAATTATGATAAAAAAAACGTCCACACTGTTACTCAACGGCACTATGCTTTCGAAAGCTTGAAATCTCCCTGACTAGTAGCAGAAATTCTGAGAATTCTGTAACTTTTCTAGGAATTTCAAATTCCCTGACTCTTCCAGGATATCTCGCTCACCTCGCCACGATGTATTGCAAGTAATACAAATAATACATAAGAAAGAATAACCAAAAGCTTCCTGTAGTTTCTTTTATTTTTAACGCTGATCCTTCTTTTTCTCATTTCATTTTGTTTCATCCTTCCTTAATTTTTTTCATTTCTGGTCTCGAAGGGGGGTCCGGACCAGGCCGGTAGCCAGTCCAAAAATGTAGCAGGGGAGCGAAAGTTAGGGGGGCCCGATCCAACCATATTATAGTCCATCACCATATTATAGTTCATTTGCAAATCTACGTGAAAATTTAGAGGGGCCGGCAAAAATTTAGGGGGCCCGTCCCCTTGGATACGGGCCTGCCCCGGACCCCTCCTTGGCTACGTGCCTGTAGGGAGTGGTACTTTGTCGAATGAGGGCAAAATATTAAAAATCGGCAGAGGTCCCCATAACCGTCGTCGGTTACTTTATGTCGGTTGTGGAGGGTAAAGGGGGAGGTTCAGACAAGAAATTGCTTTAGTTTCGTGCTTAGCACTCTGTCGAATGAGGGCGAAATTTTGAAAATCGCTATAGGTCTCTATAACCGTTGTTGGTTATTTAATGTCGATTTTGGAGGGGAAGGAGGAGATTCCAAAAAGTAATTTCTTCAGTTTCGTGTTTAGGGAGTAGCACTTTGTCGAATGAGGGCAAAATTTTGAAAGCCGGTAGAGGTTCCCATAACCGTTGTCGGTTTTGGTAACGAACGGGGAGGTTCCGACAAGAAATTGTATCAGTTTTGTGCTTAGGGGTGGCACTCTGTCGAATGAGGGCAAAATTTTGAAAATCGGAAGAGGTCCAAATAGCCGTTGTCGGTTATTATGTCATTTTGGAAGGGAAGGGGGAGGCTCCTACAAGAAATTGCTTGAGTTTCGTGCTAAGGAAGTGGCACTCTGTAGAACGAGGGCAAAATTTTGAAAATCGGTAGAGGTTCCCATAACCGTTGTCGGTTTTGGAGGGGAAGGGGAAGGTTACGACAAGAAATTGCTTCAGTTTCCTGCTTAGGGAACAGCAATCTGTCGAATGAGGGCAAAATTTTGAAAATCGTTAGAGGTTCCCATAACCGTTGTCGGTTATTTTATGTCGGTTTTGGTGACGAACGGGGATGTTCCGACAAGAAATTGTTTCAGTTTTGTGCTTAGGGGTGGCACTCTGTCGAATGACGGCAAAATTTTGAAAATCGGAAGAGGTCCAAATAACCGTTGTCGGTTATTATGTCATTTTGGAAGGGAAGGGGGAGGTCCCTACAGGAAATTGCTTGAGTTTCGTGCTAAGGAAGTGGCACTCTGTAGAACGAGGGCAAAATTTTGAAAATCGGTAGAGGTCCCCATAACCCTTGTCGGTTATTTTATGTCGGTTTTGGAGAGGGAGGGGAAGTTTCCGACAAGAAATTGCTTTAGTTTTGTGCTTTGCGAATAGCAATCTGTCGAACGACGGTAAAATTTTGAAAATCGTTAGAGGTTGCCATAACCGTTGTCGGTTATTTTATGTCGGTTTTGGAGAGGAAAGGCGAGTTTCCGTCAAGAAATTGTTTCAGTTTCGTGTTTAGGGAGTGGGACTCTGTCGATCGAGGGCAAAATTTTGAAAATCTGTAGAGGTCCCCACAGGCCTAACCCTTGTCGGTTTTTAAATGCCGGTTTTGGAGGGGAAAGGCGAGTTTCCGACAAGTATTTGTTTCAGTTTCGTGCTTAGAGAGTGGCATTCTGTCGAATGAGGGCAAAATTTTGAAAATCGGTAGAGGTCCCCGTAACCCTTGTCGGTTTTGGAGGGCAAGGGGGAGGTTCCGACGAGAAATTGTTTCAGTTTCGTGCTTAAGGAGTGGCACTCTGTCGAATGAGGGTAAATTTTGAAAATAGGTAGAGGTCCCCATAGCCGAAGTTATCCCAATTTCAGCGTTTTTTCTCTGTTAGTTTAAAAGTTACAAAGGCGTATTTAGATAAATGTCCCACCCTTCATTTTATATATTTTACTCTTACTCAGAATCTGGTTGAAAAATTATTTTCTTTTGGCAACACTGTTTACGTGATTGCCACTTCGAACAGATATGGTTGCAGTGCTGCGAATACCGAGCTGCACTTAACTGATAGTAATCGTCCGTATTTAGAATATGGTGTCGCTGATTAAGAATCAAATTCTCAAACATTTATCAAGGTAAGTGTATTTAGTGAAAACACCGTAGTGGATTGTTGTAACTGAAATTTACTACTGTCACTTAGGTAAATCGATAGAACACAAGCTTATTTTCGAATATTAGGATAGCTGAGGGATTATATTATATCAGAACGAAGAATGCGAAGTGCAGGTTAAGTTTAAAAACGCTGACACCAATTGCATGCAGATCAAGTTTAGACACACCACTCGAAGTAACTGTCGAAATCTCAGTTCTTCCACGGTAACAGTGCACTTTGAGCAGAATAAGTGATTTTTGGTATCTTCTAATTTCTCCCCAATGTTGCAAATAATAAGGTCTCCAGTGTTATTTACTTCATGAAACAGCGAAGAGAGTTAGAAGCACCGCTGGGCTCGTTTTAGTATTGGTTCCTATGAATGCTCTGCTCAAACTACACTTTTGCCTTTCGCTAATTACCTTGGTCTCTAAAATATTTGAACACAGGTCCCCCCATATAGGTTAGTAGCTCGGTTGGCTCCTTTCTGTACCAAAGTGTAATATTTAATTCGTACAGTATTGCCGAGCGATCGTCAGCAAGTGAAGGCGGGTTAGAGCCCCGGAAGGCACGATGTTTTCTGTCTTCGTTACAGCTAAATGGGAAGGGGGACCTGTGTTCTGGAACCTTGCCCAGAATATCCTGTGGTAGGTGGGCACTATAAAGCACAAATGCTAACTAACCGAGTAATGGCAGGGCGAAGCCTGTGAATAACGCCCAGCAAATCGTGGAAGCATTGGATGGAAACAGGCAGGTTAGTGACGGTGGTGGAAACAAATTTTTTTCGCAATGAAACTAGTTCTGATAAATTAGTAACGCGGTAAGTCTTTACTTTGACTCCAACTGTGACTTTAATCGGTTCTTATAGGTTGTTACTTCCTGGAACTGTTTGTGCGTGAGTCACTTGTTAGAACTGTTCGTGCCTTTGGTGTGACGTCTTAGTTCATATTTTTCCCACTAGGTGTTTGTGTAGTCATATGGTAGTTGGTTAGTAGTCACATGTTCTGTGTGCATGTATGTGTGTGCTGCTGTTTGTGGCATGCGGGAGCGCGTAATTGAATTGGTTGAATTGAGTTAGAGAAAACCTATCATAGTTGTGGTCTAAACTGAAGATATTTTCGACGTATTCTAAAAGTGGACGTTTATTGGTTTCTTGTTTGTAATAATAGCAAGTGTGCTCGGTTTAATAAAACGACGTGTGTGCGGAAAGGAACATTTTTCAGTAATGTAGAGTATTGTGCATGTGTTCTTGGTATCTTATTTTTTCGTGTGTGGAATCAGCAGTTATGAGTTCATTATTCATGAGATTTCTCCTATGGCGAAATGGTGAGTGTTTTCTTTTTTTAATTCATATTATTTTTATTCTTGATTTGTTTTGCATTTGAGTATTAGGCAAAGTATTGGTTTGCTGCTGCTTGTCCTATTGTCTTGTTGAGATGTAATTTTTTTTTCTTTGTCATGCACTGATTTATGATTAGAGACGAGTGTTTTTTTTAATTTTTCTCTTCTTATCTTAGCTTTATAGTAGTGGTGTGATTATTTATTATTATTTTGGATGTTTTTATGGTGCTTGAGCGGGGGGGTTGGGGGGCGGTAGCCCCCCATTTAGATCTCAAAATTCATAGTCACCGCTTCACCTGAATTGATGTTTAGTAACATTGTGGCCCTTGTACTTATAGTATAATTCTTAACTTCGTATAGTAACATTGTGGCCCTTGTACTTATAGTATAATTCTTAACATCGTTTAGTAACATTGTGGCCCTTGTACTTATAGTATAATTCTTAACATCGTACATTACTTTCACTGTGTTAGTAATTGTAATCGATTCATGTGATCCGGTTCCGGGAGCAGTTTAGGAATGATTCCTAAACTGCTCCGGGAACCGGATCACATGAATCGGTTGAAGTCACAGTTGGAGTCAAAGTAAAAATTTGCCTGCCTTGTCTACAATTACCCCTGTTCCACTTTAGGCTTTCCCTATTCACTGTTAATTACAAATATATATTAGTTTCATCCTTCTGTTGCTCTTTTCTACATCCAGCTGCATAGTATTACTACGGATCTGCATAGTGTTTCTGCTCAAAATGACTGCCTTCGAACTCTTAAGTGTTTCAACCTACTCAGTACTCAGAAATTACTAAACATTAAAAAATAAACTTTTTCAAGGGTGTTTGTTGCATAGTTTCCTATCAAAGGCGTGTTGCTGACACATTAAAAGTTATAAAATGCATATAAAAAAAAATCTTTCCTCCGTGATTGAATTGACGAGAGTTGACTATAATTAGTGTATACATGTATGGCATAAGGATTACAATACAAAGCACCAACCAACTTCTGCTAGGTGGCTACTGAAAAGCACGAAAGTTGTATAACAGATTCAGACCAGGAGCGGAACATGGAAACCCGATTGGAAGCGAGGGGTTGCATCCATAGGGAGAAGGCGCGTGAGTGGCTGTGGGTAATGAAGAAATAAGGATTGTGGAAAAACACTTCATACACCATGAAACAAATGGATTGTGTATTTCAAAGCTTTGTGATACTTGCATTCAGTTTGCACATTTGCCTTCACATGGCACTTCCCTTCATCATATCTTTCTTATTGAGTATCTTGTGGTTAAGTCCCTGCTTCTATCTTACTGTACATTTAATGTATAAGATCCCGATATTATTTTTTCATCTTTAATCGTAATGGTAGATATAAATACAAAATTTCTTATGTGTGCTTTCAACATTTATGCCCTCATAACATGGGATATCACTCAACATTTTCCCCCCATTTTACTATATTTATCTCAGGAGCAAATCACCTCTTAGTAGTTTCCGCTCTACATTTGTGTATTATCCTTCATTACATCAGCATACACATCCTACCTTAGTTATTAAGGTAGAGAGTTTGAAATACCGTCATATACTCTACTGCCTGTTCACGTCATATCACATAGTTCCGCGAACACATACAGTCCAGATTTTAACTTCGCTTTTCGCGCTTATTACACAACCTACACTGATAACCATCCCCTTTTTTCTTACTCTCATGCTGACTTTTCGTCTGATTCTGTTCATTTCTCCGTAATTTTTGTATTTCGGGGCCGCCATTTGCGGCAGTTAACCCAGTAGTATCTAATACGGTAAATCTTTCATATTCCTCATTTATATTAACCGTCGCAGACCACTTGTAATGAACTTACACTAGTAATCATATACGTGTAAACCTAAAATACAGTTAATTCAATGTTCTCGGGATTGCTGCCAGAGTGAGTGTTGCTGTACTGAGCTTTCGTTACCATGCAGCGGCAACATCTTCAGAGCTATGTGTTGGAGTGTGCTGATCGTACAATTTATATTGTAGTTTTTAGGGATTGCTGTGTTTCTATTGGTTGTTTTTGTTGGCCAATGGCGTGCTCTGATTTTGCTGGTGGAGACTGCTCGCAAAACAGAAACTCGACGAATTCCTGCAGCATCTGAATTCTATACACCGCAACATCCAGTTCACAATAGAAACAGAAACAGAAGGAAGACTCCCGTTCCTGGACGTACTCGTATACAAGAAACCAGATGGAAGTCTAGGCCATTCAATCTACAGGAAACCCACGCACACTGATTACCTCGATGCGACCAGTTTTCATCATCCTGCATGGAAGATGGGGGTGTTAAATACTCTAATACACAGAGCATACCAAATAGCAGATCCAGATAATATAAGCACAGAAGTGTCTCGCCTGGGAACGGTATTCAAATTCAACGGATATTCGTCGAAACAGATCAAGACAGCCATGAGAAAATACGGTAGCAGAAATTGCACCACAAAAGAGGACAACATGGCAGACAAGGAAAATATTGCAGTTATTCCATATATGGGAAAAACCTCCAACCAACTAGCAAGACTATTGAAGAAATTCAACATCAAGACTACACTGCCCTCCACCGAAGATCAGGAGTTTACTACCAACTGTAAAAGACTCATTGGGATTAAAGACACCGGGCATCTATAGGATCACCTGTGAATGTAAGCCGCTTACATAGGTGAAACGGGAAGGAACATTGAAGGCAGAATGAAAGAACACCAGACTTAAACAACCTGAAAAATCTGCAATAGCCGAACACTGCATACAATACAATCATACGGCCATATGGGAACAAATTGAAGTACTAAAGAAAAGCAAACAGTTCTGGGACAGGAAAATACATGAATCTCTATTCATCCGTACATACAAGCCATCCGTACATCCATCAACAGAGACGAAGGTTATCATCTACCTGACATCTGGATTCAGCTTCTCAGTACGAAAAGAACCATCAGCCAATCAGAGAGAAGTTTCCACCAGCAAAATCAGAGCATGCCATTGGCCAATAGAAACACAGCAATTCCTAAAGACTACAATATAAATTGTACGTCCAGCACACTCCAACACATAGCTCTGAAGATGTTGCCGCTGTATGGTAACGAAAGCTCAGCACAGCAACACTCACTCTGGCAGCAATCCCGAGAACATTGGATTAATAGTAGAAGCCAGCAAAGCTTCAAGATCATACTAAAATACAGTTTTTTACTTAGTATTTAATTCTGCCTTGCATAAGTGTGTTCCTCAGCACCAAAAATTATATGAAAGTATAATTCTTTTGCCAAATATCTCTTTACCTTTGCGAAAGCTTTGGAAATACAACGTGACATTACCTCTTGTTAATAGGTCCAGTTAAGGTAAGCTACCAAGTACATTGCGATCTTTTTATTTGATTTACAATTGTAACAGTATTTTCATTTACAGAAGGTGTAGGTACGAGCTGCTGCCTAGCAGAAAGATATAAAGATCTGTGATATTTCATGTTCTTTCAGAATGATGCGTATTCTTTTGTCACATACATTTCTTACATTCCTACACATTAGCATCATTTTGTCAGCGCAAAAGCACACATTTTGCATATTTTTAGCAGCATTTTGTCACAGCATTTTGCGGTGACTGCAAGAGTTGCCAGGGTCCCGCAAAGTCAATATTTTTATATTTTTTAAAATGATTTTTGTGTCTGTTCGTTTTTACAAATACGGCGGGAATTTCACGAATGTTACCTCGTTGGAATCTATGGTCTGTGAGCTTTCCAACTGTGTATAAATCATGACTCTGTGATAATTAGGAGGGTCACCAGAGCCCCGAATGTGAGTCTACCATTTTGTTAAAATCCCTGGCGGGCGTCTAAAGGTTAATTGTGTTGTTATGCCATAGACACTAATCATGGTTAGCAATCCATGTTGCAGATAAAGATGTATCTTGAAAACTGTTTAGTTAAAAGATGTCATTTGCTCCTTGTATGCTAGTCACTGCTCTTTTCTGTGAGTTGTATTGCATTTGTCAGAGCATTTCTTCTAGCTTATGATGCGAGAACTGTTCATTATTATGGAAATGATAGTGACCAAAAAATACTCAAGTTTTGAATTTGTGTGAATTTGAATCTTAGAATAGTATATAGTGTGTTTAACCTCAATTATTCTTGGAAATTAAGAAATGTTCAAATACTTCACTTGAATTTCTGTTGGTTTAGTTATACGCACATTAATGTACAGAATTTCGTTCAGTAATTGCTGTTATAATAAGAATATAACTCTGCTTGTAATTTACTTCATGCACAAATCCTGCGGAGGATGGGTTGTTTGTTAGAAAATTAAATTAGCTTCTTCAATCTGATATTTTAGTTGTTTTAAACATGTCCAACCACCATCGAAAAAAAAAACGTTTAAAACAATTTGTTTAAAACGTTTAAAACAAACTGAATAAAACAACAGCCCTCGTTTAAAACATGTTTTAAACACTTGTTTTAAACATATCAACCCTGGTTTCAGCAGGACTCGGCACCCGCGCAGAAAGCAAGGAAAACTCAGGCGTGGCTCCAAACCAATGTGCCCTACCACTGGTCACCCGATCTTTGGCCACCGTCTAGCTCAGACTGCAACCCCTTTGATTATTACTTTTGGGGCGCCGTCGAAGAAAAGGTCAACACACAGCCCCACAACACGAAGGACGCACTGCGAGGCCGTATCACGGAGGTGATGACCAACATAAAGGAGGAGATAAAACTTGCGTGTAGCCGGTTCTGAGGCAGACTTGAGCGAGTTGTTCAAGCTGACGGCGGTTACATCGAGTAGATTTCTTTGTGAACAAGTGTCTTACAGTTTTGTGCCACGTTGTGCAGAAAATAAATCATTATTTTCTCAGTTATAAGGGTTTTCGTACTTGTGCTTCATTTTCCGTGTTTACCTCGACAGTCCTGTATATATATAAAGTTGTAAAACATGGTAAGTAACAGAACCATACTTTCTGTATTGAACAAATATGTAGTATAAAACAGATCTCAAAAAAAGTTACAATAATACTGAGACAGTCAAACGTAATCGTGAAGTTACTTCAGTCACTTTGAGAGTATTTTACGGAGTTCTTCACTTGATGAGGAGGCAGTCAAGTGAATTACTTTTTCTTTATCTACATTCAGAAATAAATCTTTTTCTGTAAACATAAATGTAAAGGAGACAAATGTTTTTGACCTATCGTAGATCTTAGTCTGGTTTTAACAATTTTCAATTTAGAAAATGCCCTCTCCAATGTGACTTGAGTACATGGGAGGGTAAAAACAAATTTGAAAGCAATGTACAAATTGCTAAACAAATCACTGTTGTGAAAGCTGAAACAGAAAATGTACATGACAGACATTTAAGACACTTTTAATTGTTCACAGTTTCATTTTTTCACGCTTAGTTTCGGAAAAACGAACTTAAGTTTCCGCAACCTTTTTGGTAGCAAGACTCAAGAAAGCATTTGCGATCGTGAAAATTCAACCAAGGCCTACAGGTCCTACGCCTCGTGATCCCTGCGGGGCCCCTCGCTCCCTTAGCGATCGTCAAGTAGCCAACGTGGCCAGTCCGGCACTGGCTACAGCACGAAAACTTTGACACATGTTTTCAAATGGATGACTTAGTTTTAATCAGTAAATTATTATCTTTCAAATGAAACAAAATATTTTGAATCCTTCTAGAAGTAGAGCAATTTAATATTTTGACAAAAAATTGCACGTGAGAAGTTGTTCATTTTCGGCGATTAGCATCTCGGACCAGCAATTATTTTTTGAACAAAACAAAAATTCAGGTTTCCTACTTAGTGCTAGATTTAACCATCTGTTAAATTCGGTAACATTTGAGGCTATCAAGGTAACCCCGTTGACTGAATTGATATGAATTTTGTCTTGAACTAAATACTTGATATCTGCTTTTATATTAAGTTCTACAGTAACTGGTCTGTGTTAAGTTTCACAAGCACTTTGTTCAGGTTGGTGCTATCATTTAAAGTAAAATAATCGAAGTATCAATGGATGGCCCCAATGTCAACCTAAAATTTTCCCGTGATCTAAAAGTCTATCTCAGAAAGGACATTAATTTAGAAGACGACGACCAACTAGAAATATTTGATATTGAAACGTGCTCTCTTCATATTATTAATGGTGCTTACAAAACAACTTAAAAATTGGTTAGTTGACAAACGCACGAATTTCTCCGAGTATTGTATACCTTTTTAGACCTTCCATCTATACTTGTAAATTTATATTCAGTGTTCAGGTTCTTCCAAGTTTCCATTGATGTCCTGTGCATCAGATTGGTTGAAAGCTCAAGTGTTATTAAGAGAGCATTAGAAATTATTTTGGCTCTGAAGAAACACGTGGAAGGAGTCAAAAACAAGCTACGTGCAATCAACAAATTTGATGTTTATACATGTTTTAGAGGACAAGCTTTTGTCAGCTTACAATTGCTATGGAACTTGAATCATTCCTAATATCGTTCCATCGAACAAATCGCTTTTACTATTAATGTATAAGGAACTCTATGTTGTTCTTCGAAGCACTGCAGATCGCGTCATTCAGAAACATATAGTGGAGGGATGTACACTATTCTCTGAAATTGCTGTTAATATATCAGATACTAAAAATTTAAAGTTATCAAAGGATATTATGTGAGGTTGGTGAAACTTCTATCTGGAATGTCTTAAGGTATTTCAGGTTGTCCTTGGTGCTCCATGCTTTTCACCAGAAGTTGTGGGTAGTAAATCTTCGAGGACTACTACTGTTATTGCAGCCCTTGAGAAATTTATATCCAAATGGTACGTGACACCATTATCAGCAGATTTTATCAAGCGAACTAACTCTGTTTTTTGAAACACTATCCGTAAAAGAGTCCTTGAAATTCTTGATCATAATAAAATGAGACTGAATAAAATTTATCAATCTTATCCTTATTGTTTCCTGAAAACGTTGTTGTTGAGTGAGATCTTTCAGTAAGTAGAGAATGTTTGGTGGAGAATATGTTAAAGGACTCTTTAATTGCTCAGAGGTCAGTGTATGCGAGTGTTGGACTAACTTGTAATCCTCCAAAACTAAACGTTAGCTAAAGCTGTGATACAGGTAGCTAAGAATTTGTCATCAGAACAAAAAGAAGCATTGAAAGAAAAGAAAGAACTGCAAGTTAAGAAACTGAATAAACAAATAAGATAGCAAATGTTCTAAAGATCTTAGAAGGAAGGATGTCAGTAATGGTTGGAGAAAATTGTCATTGAAACTATTAACTCAGGGATTATGTTATTGAACAAAAAACTGTGTTAAGTATTTGTATTGAGTTGAGATTTGGTTAAGATTTATGTATATATGAAGTTTTGTAAAAAAAAAAAAAAAAAAAAAAAAAAAAAAAAAAAAAAAAAAAAAAAAAAAAAAAAATTAAAGTGATGTGCCCATTCCCCATCCAGAATGAAGTGTGAATCATTAGCTTTTACATGTAGTAATAGACAAAGCAGATCTACCTCTCGTGTTAAAGAATAGTTTCATTGTTCATCTTACTCGGGCTTTTGGTAGGTTTTTCATATATATTGTGTTCCAAAACAACACAGACAACGTTTAGGAAGTGATTCTTGACACCAAGATAAGACAAAAAGTATAGACCAACATGGGTGCACACATGCTTCCTTTCGGAATTATAGGCTGCAGAAAACATAAAAAATATATAAATAAATAAACTGTAAAGTTCCGTAGCTTCAAAACTATGGGACGTACGTAGGCGGGTCGAGACTTCACTTAGGAACTAAGCTAGTATTTGCTCTATCCAAATATCCATGTTTCAGAATCCTGGGGTACTTCCGCAACAATTTTTATAGAGGTAGTTGGAGAGTACTTCAAATTATATGCCCGTAGCCAAACTCCCCCTATAAAAATTGCTTCGTGAATACCTTGGGATTCTAAACCATGTATTTTTGAATAGCGCACATGATAAGTTAGTTCCTAAGTGAAGTCTTGACCCGGTTGTTGTAGGTCCCATAGTTTTGTCGCTATGGACCTTTAAAGTTCATTTTTTTCATGTTTTCGGCAGCCAGTGACTCCGAAAGGAAGCATTTGTGCACCCAGGATGGTCCATACTTCTTGTCTTACCTTGGTGTTAGGAATCACCTCCCAAACGTTGTGAAACACCCTATATATATATTAATGTATTCTCAGTTGCTATTTCCATCTTTTCTAAGTACAGATTGATTAAAAAAAATAAGTTTAAAAAAAGTCAAAATTTTTAGTTTTGTTCCTTTGATAGATACCCTGTTCATGTATTCCTCCTAGATCCTAGGATCCTCTGGTGGGCAGTGACTAAGTGACCTTGTCTGTCTTCGATTCCAAAGTATACTTCTTTTAGCTTTACGACTTCATTCTCGTGCTTTTTGATAGATCATATCATATTTTCGGAGCTGTTGAAGTTCTATTATTTCTTGACATATTTCATCTATGTACTTTTCTCAAGCTCTGTCAGTTTCTCATCTCAATTCGTTATTCAGTCTTATGTATTCTTTGATGTCTTCAGTTCTTGCCCTTCTGTGTTCTGTCATCTTATTAACCATCGCTTCAATTACCCACGGTTTTTTCGGTGCTCTTTCCAATGTTGATGAATGTATATGGCAAAATCTGGTTTACTTTTTCCCAACTATTTTCTACGCGGCCTACCATATCGTCCATTGCAGAGAATTTTTCTTCTATTTCTTCTTTCTCATCACTGTTCATACTTTTTGTCGTTTAATCGTTCGGAATTCCATTTTCCTTGGTTGGCTTTAACCAGGTTTGGACTTCCGGTAGTAGGAAATTGTCGTCCGAATCACTGTCCGCTTCTGGTACTATTTCTGAAACGTTACTGGACAAAAGTGTTACTGTTGATTTGATAGAGTTTCTTGTTTTGTAAACTTAAAGCTTGTTTCTTAAACCATGTATTCGTCACCATATCTTATTGCGTACAAAAATCGACAAGCATTTGCCGAGTGTCTCGTGTCTTTCTTCTGTTTACTCCAAGGGATGTCACTGCCTTACTCGCAGCTCATTTTCCACCACGGTGTTGAAATGTCCCATTACCATGGCGTTGATGTTATATCTTCCCTGCTGAAGCAGCTCAATATCCAATGGTTTTGTACAAGCACAGGTTAAAAGGCCGACAAGTTTTTATGCGGGGATGGCAACGCTTATGAAGTTGGTCATGTCCTAGTATTCTGTGGTTGTAACAGAGATAGAGTTGTGTACGTGCGAGAATTGTCTGAGTGAAGTTGCGTACGTGCGAGTAGCAATAAGGTGAAATGGCTGCCGTAATACTAAATCACACCAGATGTGAAGTGTGATCTGTTATACGATTTTGAATGCCAAAAGACAAAATGCAACTGACATCCATTGTGTGCCATTTACAAACCGACAGTAATGCCTGACGGGAAGGTCAGGCAGCGATGCAGAGAGTTTCGGGGACGGCATTCAGATGTTCATGGTGAGCTTAGCGGAAGGCGGACGGACGGACGATCTGATAGAACGCGTTAACAAGAAAGTGCGATCCAGTCGCCAGTTCACAGTAACCTAACTCGCCAAAGAGTTTCCAACATTATGCGAAAACAGTTCATCGAATTGTGATAGACAAGTTTGGTTATCAAAGTGTGTGTGAGGTGAGTGCCAAAAGTGCTGACAGGCGCTCACAAAGAGCAAAGAATGACAGCTGCACGTGATTTTTTGGCCCACTGAGGATAGGATGGGGATGACATCTTTTCTTCCATTGTAACGGGGGATGAAACCTGGATATTTTACACCATTGGAACCCGAAGCGGCGGTCAATGCAATGGCGGCACTTTTGTTCTCCTAAAGCGAAGAAATTCAATCATCATCAGTTCACAAAATCGTGGCAGCGGTGTTTTGGGACCAAAAGGATGGTTCTTGTGGAATTCTTGGAATCAGGACGAACAATTACAGCACATGTGTATTGCCCAGCACTGAATAATCTGCGACGTACCATCCAAAATAGATGCGGAGAGGAATGTTATACTCTGGAATTCTTCTAATCCACGAAAACGCCCTCCCTCACACGTTGCTAGTACTGTTGAGAAATTTCAGAAAATTCTATAGGAACTACTCAATAATTCCCTGTTGTAGCCTCAACTTTTGGACCCAGTTAGTTTTTTCTTCACCTGAAAGAAAAAACCTTTCAACGACAGTGAAGTGCACAAAACATCAGTTCAGGACTGACTGCACTCCTAGGCGGCAGACTTTTGATCAGAGGGTATATGGAAGCTTGTGCCAAGCTACCAGAAATGCCTGAATGTTCCTGGTGACTACGTTGAAAAATAGGCTAGATATGCATTTATATATCAATCACAATAAATTTCTTCTATCTTTTTTTTTCTTTTTTTAATATCAGCCTTTTTTTTCTTTCGCTCTTGACATGCGCCTCGTACTTAGCTTTACAAACGTCGAGTAGTCACTACAGCATTCCACTTTGGTTACACTGTTTGATCATTGCTTATCGTTATCGCGGCACCATTCTCGACCTTCACGCTATTAGGATTGAATATTAAGTTATTTCTCGACGTTATTTGACTCTTTCTGACTATCACATGTCAAACCCACTGTGTCTATGGTACCTTAATCCGTTTTCACTTAAATTTTCAAGTTTTTCAGTACGGACTAATTCTTCAAGTATTCCTCACGGAGATCTAAACGGGTTTATTTGCTTCAGGAAAGAACATCACTGTGTTTATTCCCCTGTTTTGACCCTCCTGGGACAAAATAATGTGGTAGTATTCATATCTTCATGCCGTTGACCACATTGTGGTTCGTCCGCGTTTTAGTGCAATTTTCTCACCTAAGGACAAGATGATTATGTCTTTTGATAACTTCATAACGAGGAACTGCATAATTTATACCATTTACCAAACATTGTTACGGTCGTTAAGACTAGGGGGTTCAGTAGTAGCCAGAGTGGAAGAAAATATAAACTGTTTGAAAATTTTAGTTGGAAACTCAATCAAAAAAAAAAAAAAAAAAATAAAATAAAATAAAATAATAATAGGAAGACCCAGGCGCAGATGGGAGGACAATATTTAGATGGATCTCACAGAAATATGAATATAAAGTAAAAGCTGGATTCATTTGGCTAAGGACAGAAGTCAGTGAAGAGCTTTTGTGAATAGAGCATTGAAATTGAGGGTTCCAATGACAATGGAGTGAGATAGTTAAATACAAGAAGATTCATGACCTCTATCCACTTATCCGCTCCGAGGAGGCCGTTGGTACTTGGTAGATGCTGACTCCTTATCCCGAGAGTCAGTCGGTCGTACGATGGCCGCCTAAAGCGTTGCCCTCTCTTTCTTACGAGGAAAAATAGGTTTTAATTTTCCCTTTGTTTAGAATGAGAACCGAAGGCATTACTTACTTAAACCTCTCCAGTTCTTTAAGAAAGCAACGATGCCGAAAACAAAATTGACATCCATGGAATGGAAACATAGTGATTTCCTACCAATAAGAACATTTTCAAGGTGACTCAATCTGTGAAAAAAGTATTATGTCAGTACATCAGGATATACAACATTATTGTTGGAAGCGTCACTCCTTTATGACAAAGCCCACCTCATATTGCTGCTTGTGGTCGTGAAGAACTTAAAAGTTTAGATGGGAGGTTTTCGAGCACGCACCGTACAGTCCTGATATGGCACCTTCAGATTATCACTTTCGTGGCCTGGTGAAAGTCTTGGCCGGTCAACGTGCCAATTTCGATAGCTGTGCGCAGGTGGCTATAGTTGCACAGGATATTTTGAAGACGGACTTCTGTGAACAGGATATTTTGAAAGTTAGGCCAGATGAGAAAAATGTGTAAAGAGGCTTGGCGGGTATGTTGAAAAGTACCTTTAGTCTTAAATTTGTATGTATTTCTGCCTAGCTGAAAATACTGGTTGTTCGCACGTTTAGAAAAATGTTTTTGTAAAATATTTGAACGGAAAAAGTAACTGAAACAAATAACGAGCTCCTGTCAATTCCCAGACCTTTTTGTCCAAACTTGGGGCTTAAATGTCATCGGAATTGTCACCATAGTACCTTGTCGAATAGAGGATTTTTTTCTGCAGGTTTTCGTTCCGCATCTGTACATTGGCTCCCTACTACAAGGTTTTAAAAAATCATCGTCAGGATGACTAAATACGAATTTCTTGTTTTAAACAGCTTTAAACATTGAAGCAACGATAATGTTTCAAAACTAGGGATCCCAGACGTCGCGGTTTATCCGGGTTTAATAATCTCACCCCCCAAAATTGTTCAAAACTCCAATTATCCCGATTTTCTTCCAAAACATAAGCTAATGTCGTTCGTGAGAAATTTTTAAAAATCGCGTTTTTATTAGTCATCAATATTTAACTAATAAAAATAATCTGCTTTTTGTCACTTTCTTTGGTGAGGGTTGATCTTTTATTCAATTAGAACTGAATAATAAAAAGTGCATAACTATGAATATACTATAAATACTCAAAAAGTGTCCTGTTTTTCTAATCTTGAAATTTGGGAGGCCTATTCAAAACAGTAAAAAAAGAGTTTTATACTGAGCAATTTAAGTATTAAAAAAAAAAAAAAAAAAAAGCTGTGAGAGTAAGGCTTCTGTATATTTAAGATAAAGCCTACATTTACTTCAGATCAGTAGTATAAGTAACCCAGAAAAAAATTAAAAGATGTAGCAGTTACTTAATACGTGGAGAATAATCGTCTCCTATCTTAAGTACACGAAAAGAAGATGATCAGTACGGTTCCGTATTGGTTTTCGCAAAATTTTTGGGCTGCAACGCAGCGTAGATAATGCAACAATCAATTATAATCTCTGTGTCAGTTATCACTAACTAAAACGGAAATTTTACATTGCGTTCACACAAACCACTACTGAATGAGATCCTAGCCTTTGCTAGGACCTTACGCAAGCTTAGTTTTTCCATCATATGAACATTTTTAGCATATAAATTAACAATTATACTATTACGATTACGACTCTTTCTTTTTATCATTTAGATTTAAGCAGTAATAATCTAAAATTCTTAATCCGCTCCTTTCAGTAGCAGCCCGTAGGCTTCTGATATTGCTTTCCATATTCTTCAATTCTTACTTACTAGCAATATATTAATTAGTAAGTTAAATAATCTATGGTCTATGGTAATATGTTGCCTCTTCTAAAGCTTCTCAAAAAATGACAGTTTCCATGGTGTTCCTCTGAGATCGGAACGGGTTAGTCTTACCACCTGGGGCAAGATCAAATAACATCAGAGATGCTGCTCGGGAAAGGGAAACGAAGCTGACTCGAGCTGGAAGAAACACTTGCTTGACAAGTATGAAGGAAAAGAAGAACAATGTCACCCTGAGATCATAATTTACCGAAATTGTTGTAGCAAGCTCTAGGGAAGTTTGGGTTGGAATGGAAAGATCGAAGAGTCATAAGAAACTTATTTAACCAACAAGTAAGTGTAAGAGTAGGCGAGGAAATGACAGAGGGGAGTGTAATTGGAAGGGGAGTTCGACAGGGATACTGTCTCTTGCCTTCATTATTTAATACCTATGTAGAAGAGAAAGTGAAAAAGAGCCTACATAATGAAGACGGCATTTCAGTGAGAGATAGAATGATTAGGTGTATACAGTTTGCAGATGATATGGCGCTTGTTGCAAAATCTAAAGAGAAAATCAATAAGATGTTAGAAAACTTGAGGAAGGGCTGTGAAGAATATGGGATGAAAATAAATGTTAGAAAGACAAAAGCTATTGCGATTGGAAGGAAGGGGTCACGGCAAATATAGAAGTAGGAGGAGAGAAAATAGAACAGATGACTAGTTTTCGATGCCTGGTTAGTATTATTAGTGATGATCTGAAATAAAAGCAAGGATAGTAATGATTAAAAAAGGCCGTTTGGAGAGAGAAAATACTATAGTGTGAGACCTTGAACGAACAGTTGAGAAAAAGACTCATAAGGTGTTTCGTGTAGAGTGTTGTATTATATAGGTAAAAAATATGGACATAAGGCAAAAATGATGAAAAACGACTGGAAGCTTTCGAAATGTGGGTGTGGAGAGAATTAGCGAGCGAAAAACGAATGAGAGGATGTTAGAAATGGTGGGAGAGAAAATAACAATTTTACATACAATTAAGAAGAGGAAGAGAAACTGGTTGGGACATTGACTAAGAAGGAACTGTATCATGAGGAACCTTTTAGATGGCATGGTGGAAGAAAAGAGGAAGGGGGCAAAAGAGATTACAATTAATGGACGATATAAAAACAGAAATCGTACGTCTAAACGAAGAGATTAGCGGAAGACCGTAGAGCATGGAAGCTTCTCAATTTCAGCAAGTGACCTGCCAATAATGGCAAAATACCTATGATGATGATGATGATACATTTCGTGGCCTCTACATACCGTGCTCTTCATGCATGAGAGGCCATGCAGGCCGCGTTGAGTAACTTGATCCCCCCCGCAAGCTGGACAGCAATGTAGCTCTCAAACAGCTGAACCTAGTCTTAGGGCTACTGCGATTCGAAAGGTTTCATTAGACGTGTGAAGACCTAATTGGGGGGAAGGTAACGCATTTAACCATGTTGTGATTGTGATCAGTGAACGAGCCTAAGGATATTCTCTGCAAGGTTTTCGGTCGAAAGAAGGGAAATACTTTTGATGGACATATTTGAGTTATATATGTGTGTGCACGACGTCTCCTAGACAAAAATGGTGAAATCCGTTCAAAAATAGGCGTAGTGGTTATCTTCTTATAAACAGGGTGTCTATCGGTCACGAAATCAAAAAAATGGTCATGAAAATCACGAAATTTAGCTTTTGGGTCATGATTTTTTTTAACTGTTCAAATGTAAGTACAGATTGGAAAATTTAGTTGTATAAAACGTCAAAGTTCACCACCAAAAATGTCTCTGGTCGGCTTTAGACGCTACCAAATCGCAAGCAAAGTACGTTTTAATTGCATGGATGAAAATTCGGCCTAATTCGCACCCAAATTCGCTCTTGAAAATATTAGGAAATTTTATGATTTGGTAAAGAAAAGGTCACGAAAAAGCCACGAAATTTCATTTTGGAATTTTAGTAGATACCCTGATAAAGAAATGAAAGAACTATCGAACGTTATAATTCCGACATAGTATTCTAACAATGAAATAAACAGTAACAGAAATTCATTAAAAACGAATATTTGGAATTTTTCAAATATTAATATCATCAATACTTCTTTATCACTAATAAAAATTATTTTATTTTATTGCGCACCTTGTTACACATAGATATACAATATGAATTAATGGAATGTTCAAGCAGCGTTCTCAGTGTTCAATCTCCATCAGTTAACTCAGCGACTTGATTTCAGCACATGCAGCTTTTTTTCTTCTACTTGCTTCATTGTCAATCCCCCGCCTAAAATACTTTCTACAGTGCTTTCCATCTTGGAATGAGACTCCACTGCTGAAGAAATATGATCATATCCTCAAAATGGGTCTGGAGTCAATTTTGAACTGCTCCTTGAGTGACGACTCTTTAATGCAAGCATCCTTACATGTTGGATTAGGAGGTCTTGGTATTCGACAAACCGTTGATATGGCGATTCCTACCTTTTTAGCGTCCTACCACGGATCTCTTCGTTTAATCGAGGCTCTCCTTCCTCAAGACTACAACCTGGACCCAGATGGGATAGTTGAAGAAGGCTCTAGCAAATGGATAAATATAACAGATACGGACCTACCGGAAATCAGCAAAAGAGGTTCTCAGACATCTTGGTACACACCAATAGCAATACATTTTCATAAACTTCTTTTACAATCCGTTTTAAGATTATTTCGAATTTTATTCTATACCTTCAAAAATAAGGATAAAATACTGAAGGGTAAAAATACAAAATGTAGTTTTGTGAGAAACCGCTGTAATGATTAAGTTTATATTTTATTTGTCAATATTTTATTAATTATATCATTATATATGAATATTGTACTATGGTATAAGCTATTTTTCTTGAGAAAAAAAAAAAAAAAACAGAGGGTAGTTTACCTTTGGGGATTAGTTCTTTCCTCAAAAGCTACTCAGACAGTTTTGCTCATATTTCATAAATAATATTCCATTAATAGCCAAACAATATGGTATGACTCATTTGTCCTGAAATCTACAAACTGCAGTTTATCATTAGGAATGAGTTCTTTTCGGACGATTTTCTGAGAAACTACTCAGACGATGTTGTTCATATTTCATAAATAAATATTTCATTAATAACCTCACACTATGGCATATCTTACATGTCATGAAGAAAATCTATGAGAAAGAGTTTGTTCTTGGGGGTGAGTCTTTCGAATAATGTTCTCAAAACTGACCCAGGCGATTTTGTTCCTATTTCATTAAATAAATAATGTTGCGTAAATCACGTGCATCAAAATATCCACATTCACCTTCGGTGCTTGTGGTCGCTAGTTCGATCCCAGCTCGCGCCGTGTGGACTTTGTGGTGGACAAACATCGTGCCCGTGGGTTTTTTCGGGGTTCTTCCGTTTCCTCCCACTTTCTTCATTCCACCATTTCATTCATTTCTCATAATCACCGTCCCCTTTAGTCTAACCGGCATAACCGTGGGACGTAAAACTTAGAGATTTCATTTCATTTTCAAAATATCCACAATGGATGGTTTAATCTTGGGGTGAGTTTCCTTTGACAATGTTCTCAAATCCGACTCATGTGATTTTGTTGGTATGTTACAAGCAAATGTTTCATTAATAACCTTAATATATAAATCATTTCTTATGCAAGAAGTCCCCAAGGAATAGTGTACTTTTAAAGGTGAAGTTTCTTTGGTAGAGAAGATAACTTTATATTGTTCGTATTTCACAAGGAAATGTTTCATTAACTGCAGCATAAGATGATTTAAGAAAATAAAGAACGAGGAAGTTAGCACGAACCTTTTATTTTATATATGGGTCGTTTGCAAATAGTTTGGCCTTTTGAAGTCTTGTAGTAGTAAGTTAAAAAATTGCTTTTTTAAAAATCAGTTCTTTTCGACAGACATATTATTTATAAATGTATCAATCAGGTAATCAGTACTTTTTACATATTTCGTAATGATTTCATATATTTTGAGAGGAAAGATGAATAAAAATGTCATTCTCCTGGATGTCCGTATGGACAAATACACCCTGTTTCAAAAAGAATATATGTATTTCGAATGCATATATTTATTAAACTTTAAGGCATACGTATATGAAATTTTACACACATATTTACGAATCCCTCAAGTTCAAATTACAGATGTTCAATATGTCCTCCATCAGCGACACGAACAATATCACATCGATACTCAAATTCCTCCCATACTCGGGCAAGCATGTCCGGCGTCACTGATGTTACGGCAGTACGGATCCGGTTCTTCAACTCTTCCAGGTTCTGTGTGTGTGTGTGTGGGGGGGGGGGTACATAAACGTTGTCTTGAACGAAATCCCACAGGAAGAAGTCACAGGGTTCAAATCCGGTAACCGTGGAGGCCAGCTCAGACATGCTAAGTCGCCAGCTCCTTGACGACCAATCCAACTGTTCGGTAGAGTTTCATTCAGATATTCACACACTTGGCGACTCCAGTGAGGGGGTGCCCCGTCTTGTTGAAAAATAAAGTTGTCTTCGTGCAGCCTCGGAAACAATCAGTTCTGTAACAGCGAGATACTGCTGACTATTAACCGTGTTTCCATTAAAGAAGAATGGGTCGTAAACAGATGATCGGGATATCGCACAAAACACATTGACTTTGGGCGAATCTCGTACATGTTCAATGACTGTATATGGGTTCTGTAGGCCCCTAATTCGAACATTTTGTTTGTTTACCTGACCACTAACACGGAAAGTCGCTTCATCACTGAACACGATGCGTTGTGCAAAAGTGTTATCATTGTCAATAGCATCCAGAATCTCGTTACAAAATGCCACACGTTTGCGTTTGTCATCAGGACGCAGAGCTTGTAATAGCTGGAGCTTGTATGGCTTCATAACAAACCGACGTCTCAAAACACGCCAAATTGTTGTCAGGACTTGTAACTCCTGACTGGCACGACGAGTTGATTTTGAAGGACTACGTTGGAAAGCAGTTTGAATTCGTGCAGCATTTTTTTCAGGAACATGAGGGTGGCCAGGACTCTTTCCTTTTCATACACATCCTGTATCTACAAACTGTCCATACCATCTGCGAATGTTCCATGCATTCGGAGGTTCAATTCGGTACCTCAACCTGAAACGTCTTTGCACTGTAATCACAGAATTGCACTTCGCAAACTCGAGAACACAAAATGATTTCTGCTGCGGAGTAGCCATTTTAAACATATGACGGTTACCAAGCAAAACAGAAGACAACTGACATCTAGCTTCTAGTAATATAAACTATACTATGCCTTCGTTTCTCTAATAGCCGAGCCGAGGCGCAGCGATCGATAGTTTGGACAAAATAATTCTTCGTAATACGTATATTCTTTTTGAACCAGGGTGAATTACTAGTAACTCTTGTATATTTTCTTTTGTTGTCAATTCTATTACATAAATTTCACATAAAATATTTGAAATATATGACACTTTTCCAATTAAAAAACAGAAAAAAAAGATAATTTCTATAACATCAAACTCTGTCCTTAATATTTCTGTCATTCTTCTGGGTGATTTCTCGTCTCTTTCAAGACCACATTTGATTATATGCACAAAATCGTAGGAGTTCGTTTTTACACAGATAGCACCTTCTATATCTGTGATATTGGCTATACTGTTAAAACTGCCTGTTGCGTCAGTCAGTTTCTGAGCAAGGGTGCTGCGAAGTAGGTGTTTGATTCTTTGCTGCATTTCCGGTCATTCTTCTGGTGAGTATTTTTTTTTTTTTTTTTTTTTTTTTTACAATATATATATATTAATTAGCTTTCTTGAGAGAGACAAAAGAGATATGTTTCAAATAAGTACATTATTTTATGTAACAGATAAATACAGTGTAAGATTTTAACGAAATGTTGGTGAAATGTCATTCTCCTGTCATAATTACACAGTCATTCTCCTGGCATTTTCGTGCCAGGAGAATGACCGACTAGCCAGGAGAATGGCAACTACTGAGTTATCAGGAGTCAAAGCACCCAAACATTACTTATAAGGGATCTTAAATGGACTTTCTTGTCACTTGCATATGGTGAGAAAGAAGCAAAGTAATGAAAGGCGTCTTCAGAAAGAAATGGAAACTGAACTTCGAAGATATGAGAGACTGAAACAAAAAGCTGCGGAGTATCCTTCCTTCGCTGCAGAATTGGAAGAAGTGTGCAGAATGAAATACCAAAGAAGACAGAAGAAAGGACAGGTTGACCTCATCAAAGATATGTCAGACAGGAAAAAGCGAATGAAGAGAAAACAGTGGCGTCAAAACACAGCAAGAATGGGACAAAGGCGGAGAGTAGCAAGTAATACAAATATCTATAGTGATATTACCCCATCAGACAGTGCTTTGGAACGCGAGAATGTTCCACATCCCCCCGAAATTAGAAAGACAACAGAACAGAAGAAAAAGAAAGTAAGAAAAGAAAAAGTCGTGAGTTGAGCGCAAAAAATAAAGTGATTAAACATCTGAAGAGAAAGTTGGATAAACACAAGAAACGGCTGCAAAGATTGAAAACGATATCTTCTAGGGAAATTAGCTCAGAGAAAGATTCACTTTTAACTCCAAGAAAGAAAGTAGGAAAGCTCACAGATTCAACACATAAGAAAATGATTTATCTTTGGTGAAGTTATAAATCAACAGTTAAAACAATCAGTTGAGACAGTGAAGGGTGGGGGTTCAGAAAGAAAGAGAGAGAAAAACGAATGTTATACTTAATAACAGAGGAAAAATATTTAAAAAAGTATCCTAATGTTGTCTGCAAAGAGAACGCGTAAAAAGGCAGAGTGCGCAAGAGAGCTACTCAGGATCTTCAACTGGATATCATCTCGTTTTACAAACAAGACGATGTCCGTAGAATATTCCCAGGAAAAAAGGATTGTGTCAGTTCTAAGTGTAGAAAGCATCAACAAAGGGTATTGAAAAGTGACATAACCAAGCCACATGGAACTATCATGAAGCTGGTCATGGTAAAGGTGCACCAGATGGCATTGGAGGCACATTCAAACGAGTGGCGGATAACATAGTAGCAAAGGGTAAGGATATTACAAACTCAGCATCATTAGTTAAGTGTTTAAAAACAACATGCAAAGTGTAATCATTGAAGAGATACCATCAGAAAATATTAAACAATTTAATCGCAAATTGTCCAGGAGAAAGGTAAAAAAAAATTAAACGAACTATGTCTGTTTATCAAATAGTCTCTAAAAAGTACACAAGTAACAGACAATTCCTCAGTATCAGAATACTATCTTGTTTTCATTGTACAGGCTATTGTTCTCACTATAAATTAGTCCAGTACCTAATTCTCAAATTTCAACCAAAGAGAAACTCAGAGTTGAAGACATTTACAGTAGTGATGATGATGCATCTAGTGCAAATGTTTCTACTTCGGGACACATTGAAGAGGGAAAATTTATTCGCGTTAATATAAAAGTAGAAAAAGGTCATTTCAGTATATTGCCTATGTAGAAGTGATATGGAGGATGGTGAAGTGAATTTTGAGTATATTATTCAATGTGATAAAGACATGAGACTATCGAAGAGGAACCTGGTAAACTAGTATTCTTAAGTTCCTTTAAAATCGTAAGTTTTAAATTTAATAATACATTTGCTTCAATAGTATTGTGTAAAACTAATGATCAGTCTCTTACATTTATTATTGAGCACGGATAAAAGTCACACTCTTTTAGGTAAAATTCCTGTTTTATAGAAGTTATGTGAAAAATACTTACATTTATACTTTTCAGCAAACGAAGCTTGTATGATGAAACGGTATGTTTATTTTCAGACTTATTGTCTAATAGCCGTCGAGTTTCAGGTTAGAATCTGTGTCGTAAGCTGTTTTGTTTAAGATAACATGTTGCTGTTCCTATTTTCGCACCTGCAAATGTGAATTTAAATTAGATTGAACGACTGTGATGTTACTGTTATATATCACTTTGTAAAACATACAATATATTATATACGTTTGTATACATCTTATAATTAAAGCTCAGTATTATGTCGTACATATCGCTTTATTATTTTATGTTCTCCCTATATATATATATATATATATATATATATATATATATATATATATATATATATATAACAGTTAACCATTATCAATACATTGCTGAATAAAGGTCTGTGCAGTTCTTTCCCGGAACTATCTATGTTGGGCAATTCTTTTCCACGTTATTCCGCAGTGCATCTTGATTTCGTCAATCACCTTGTATGAGGACGCTTCCTGGGTCGTACAACGGTACGTTGTATATTTGTGGGCCATGTTGTATATTTGTTGGTCATAAAGTATTTGAAATATGTACTAGACTGGCTGATTCTACTATTAGAAGAAGAGAAAGAGAAAGAAGTAGTGTGTAGTTATAATGTTAATATATAAAGATATTTAAAAAATGTGTTAAATAATGAGATTTTGGTAACATCGTTGTCAGGACAACCAGTAATTAATAAAGCTATTCAGTTTGTATAAAAGTATACATCTTGAAGGATGTGTGTGTAACATAATGTACACTTCTAAACTTTGATTATTAAATGTATTGTGAAAATAGATGTTGTAGAGGCTCAATAATTACTAAAAGAACCAGTTATTTTCGTTATGTAAAATTTGGTGCCGAAACCCGGGAGTGAGAAAGTAAAAGTGCATCGTTCGAAGAATAGTAAAACGAGCACCATTGAGCCTCATATTAATTTTACAATTTTAAGAAGTGGAAAAGCAATACCCAGAAATATAATGAGTACAACGAATAGTGAAGCGACAGATATCCCATCTATCCAGACCGAAAGGAATCCAGAGAACTTGATGGATATTTTAACACAGATATCACAACAAATTAAGGACCAAGCTCAGGAACAAGCTCGACAAGCTCAACAGTTTGACGAGAAGCTAGAGCAGTTGATGAAACGTAACGACGGTAAATGGGACCAAATACAAGAACAGTTAAAGCAGGTGAACCAACAAATTACAGCCAAATTTGGACGTCATGATGAAGAAATGGAAAAGATAGTACAAAGATGCACCGAAGTTCAGGACTCTGTAGACATTATAGAAACAACGGAGAAAACAAATTTTGAATGTACATTAGTGAAATGCACGGAGTTTTCACAAAAAGCATACTGCCGTATTGGGTGGATCAGACTATCCTAACTTCTTTCCTCATTCGAATGTTTTTGACTGCTTTACTAATACTGTGTGTAATGACGATTCTGGTATGTATCAGTATGCAAAAAGTTATAATCATCCTCATCGTGAGAACGCTATTGACTGTCTGTGTTCCCCGTATATTCAACATAATATTAATCCTATGGTACATGTAACAAGAGGGAAGTTGATTCCAATATTCGTGATATGCAGAAAGAAAACGTGTGTTGTTATTAGTGCTTGTGTTGATTGGTCGATTGAATTGAATCTGTTGAATTATTCATTCAACGAAAAGACCAAAATGATGTTAGTAAACAATCCGATGATGTTCTCACAGAACGTGATGCAGTGCATTGACTTTAATAATCTAAGCATGATATTGCAGTTTTGAAAATCCATCAATGGTTCAATACAGTACTAGCTCAAATCAAACTAACTTTAATCGAAACCAAGTTCGAAGTGACTGTGAGATTAAAGTGTGATCTCAATGTAAAAGGTTATGTTAAATCCATATGTACCGGTAATGTAACCGAGCCTAATTACAGAAAAAACAGAAACCATGGCAGGACAAGACTACCGTGGATGTCATGTAAAGGACAAATACAGATCCATTAGGAGACACGATATTTCACCTCCAGTGAAACGAAGAAGAACTGAACCTAATTGGACCGGTAACATAACGCAATCTAATTACAGCAGAAATAATACGATTTTTAAGAAACGCTGTTTAGATGGCAGGAATTACGGTAATACAAGTAAGAAATTAAGAACGCGGAAAACCGTATTCCGATTTATGATTTTCAACGCAGTTTGAAGGAATTTGTTAGTCATGTAACTTAGACTGGAATTCCGATGTTCGAAAAGACCGTATTCTATTCATTTTGCTTTAAATAACGTTATAACTTTGTTTGTTATTCGTACCTTATTCGAATTCTATAAAGTTAATGTAATGATACATAACAGATAGCATTTTGTTCCAAAAGAGAAAAACAGTATTTTATGGATATGTAATTTGGTTTAATGTATTTTATTTTATGTTATTTGATCTTCGAGTTCATGTCTATAATCGCAGTTACTCAACTTATGTCAACAAATTCTTAATGTTATGTTCTGATTATTATCGATATTTTAATCTTAATCTATATTTTGTTTAACTATATCTTATTCAAAGAACAACTATATGAATACCACATTCATCTTTTTCAAAACCTTCTTCATGATGCTTAAGTAAATTATTATTAACTTGTAACAAGCATGGACCCGAAAAAGGAATTAATATCAAATAATTTGCAATTCAAATTTAGAATGTGCCTTATCTTCGTTGAAACGTATAAATAAATGAAGATGATGATAAAGTTTAAAATAAATATGATAAATATAATAATAATATTGTTATAAAATTAAATATGATATATATGTATAATTATATGAATTGTAATTTTCAAGTTTACGAGGTGCATTCGAAAACTCGAATGATTAACATGTAAAAGTAAACGGTCCAGAATTCTTTTTATTGATTAAATAACAAAAAGAAAAGTCCGTCGAACGCCATAAATAAGTACGTTGTATATTTGTGGGTCATAAAGTATTTGAAATATGTACGAGACTGGCTGATTCTACTATTAGAAGAAGAGAAAGAAAAAGAAGTAGTGTGTAGTTATAATGTTAATATATAAAGATATTAAAAAATGTTTTAAATAGTGGGATTTTGGTAACGTCGTTGTCAGGACAACCAGTAATTAATAAAGCTATTCAGTTTGTATAAAAGTAGACACCTTGAAGGATAAGTGTGTAACATAATGTACACTTCTGAACTTTGATTATTAAATGTATTGTGAAAATAGATGATGTAGAGGCTCAATAATTGCTAAAAGAACCAGTTATTTTCGTTATTTTCGTTATAGTCGTTTCTAGTATGTACTATGCAGTCAAGAATTTGGTTTATCAATCGATCATAATTTCTTTTTGCAATCTGTCCAGCCCTCTACCGCTTCAGTGTCTTTTTTTTTTTCCCTTGATATCATCCGACACTCTTGTTACCTTTATGATCTATATGATTCTTTCCTGTCTTTGAAGGTGATCCCTAACATACATCCCTCCATGCTTTGTTGTGTAATCTGCAGACTGTGAATGTCTGATTTTGTTAGTGTTCACGTCGTCGACCCATTTGTCAAAACAGGTAGAATATATCCATTGAAAATTTTACGCTTTAGACTTATTGGCATTTCATTTTTCCATATGAAGTGCTGCTGTTGAATGCACTCCAGACTGACTTAATACGTCACTTTATTTCTTCTTTAATGTTGCCATCCATTGATATCCTTTTTCCTAGATAGACGTCAGTATTTCCTTCTAATTTCGTATTTTCAACTTTAATCATTAACTTTCTTACGGAGTTGTTGAACATCACTTTAGTTTATTATTATTATTATTATTATTATTATTATTATTATTATTATTATTATTATTATTATTATTTTCAACTCTATTTCCTTGCTTTCGATGCCTAAACCATGAATTCTTGAAGAAACTGAAACATAGGTCCACTTATTTTTAATGAAGAGTTTATAAATATCAGGTTTCACGTTCCTAACTTGACAGAAACGTGAGATAGTAAATTTTTCGCTTAAATTTTGACTCCCTATTCTCTATTTAGGATACACATTTTAATCAGAGGAACATGATAAAGTCAGGCCATGGTCCATTCATGTACCAAAAATAGGATTGCCATTCGTCTAGGAAAATCCAGGACCGTCACGGAATCGAGATTGCGTTCTGGCGTCCCGAAAATATTTCTTGCGACGCTTAAATGTCCCGAATTTCAACGAAGAGGAAAGGAAGGGAATATTATAGTTTGCTTTTTTTTTCTTTTTTTTTTAAAAAAAAGGATTAGGTATATAATTATTCTTTTTAACTTCTGAGTATGGCAATTCAAAAGTTGAAATAAAATAAATATATAAAACATGGATTCGCGATTTAACTACTTTGACATTGAAGGAATCATTCGTTTTATTGGCCCAGGGACAGAAGGTTTTACTGCTCAATCTTATTGTTATCTTTAGTACTTTGTTTCAGTCTGCATCTTGCTTTTGAAATATTTTAATCAATAATCCCTGTCCGATATTTTTGGTACTTTTCCGCTGACCATCCAAGAAGAAAAATATATTGTTTTAATTAATAAAACTGAACAGACAGCAAAGGGAAAATGTTGGGGGTATTTTTTAATATAAGCCCTTGAATTAACCGTTCTAAAACAAAAGGATACAACATGAAGAGATAAAATGTGTGAAAGTAAATATCATACCTTGAATGACTGAAAGCCACGAAACAATAGATCCTGAAAAATTAAAAAAAAAAAAAGCTTACCAGGAAGAGGGGGTAAATCATCTGCTTAAGTTTACTTAGCTAGGGAGGGGAAGGTCTATTAAAATGACTAAAAATGTGATTACGTAATACTTGAACAACTCTATCTAATGGAAGAAGGTAAATTAGTATATACCACTTCATTTTAAGCAATTCAAAGATTCTCGTAATTTAGTAGCGTCCCGGATTTTCATTTTTGAAATGTGGCAACTGTAACCAAAAAGCTTAAAAATCGGTGCAGCGGTCTAGGAGAGTTCGCGGCAAACAACGTTACTTTAAGTTTTATTTATATATGTTTATTGTGTATTACATTTTTTTTACATAAAGTGTTGTACACGTTACTTATTGATACACCCTCGTATGAAGTAATGCATGGGTCATTTCATAAATAATGCACAAGTTTGCAACATTGTGAAGTGAATGATGCAACTGTAGTAACGCTTGAATTTCAGTTCATAGGGCAGCAGTACGTGTGCCTGTGAGCTCCATAGTATATACGTCTTGGCTGTGACAAGTTTTGGAAACTGAGACTGCGGGTGTTTCGCGTACCACCTCTTTTGATGATCGAAATTTTGTGACAACAATCCACACTACTTTACGTGAAG
This sequence comes from Thermobia domestica, assembly GCF_964235325.1. Lineage (NCBI taxonomy): Eukaryota > Metazoa > Arthropoda > Insecta > Zygentoma > Lepismatidae > Thermobia > Thermobia domestica. The sequence continues at coordinate 112,713,393 of NC_137467.1, forward strand.
TTTGCAGTGAGCTAACAGTGGAGCATAGTACAGTTTCTCGTTGGACTACTAGGTTTCGTAGGGAACGTGTTAGCATAAGCGATACACAAGTCTAGGAATTCCGAAATCATCAACCTATGAACGAAGTATGTAATTTTGGCTAATTCTCTTCAAGAAAATCGTCGTCGAATTTGGAATCATCGTAACATACTAGAGTCTTCGTGGAATAAATATCACAGCAGTGTATTACCCTAAATTCTTGCAAAAAGTTCGTAGAAAAATGTACAAAACTCGACTCAGTTGCTCAAAGTTGAATCATTCATTCTCCAGGACAGCGTTTGCCCGCTTCGGGAATGTCGTAAGAGAAAAGCTACGCAAATGCGTTTGGAAGGCGTTAAATTATGCTCCGTAAAATCCGGACATGGGCCCACCAGACTTCAATCTATTTTCAGAGTTGAAACAACCTATGCCTGAACCTTGTTTTCTATTTCTAGAGGAGAAATCTGCCTCTACCCGACAACTCAGCAACAGAGGCATCTTAAGTGGAATACGGAAGTTTCCCTGACGTTGGGACTTAATCATTGAGAAACAGAAAAAGTGCGTTGAAGGGTATAAAGAGTAACTATTAAAACATTAAAATAAATAAAAATTAGTGTGTATTATTTATGGAATAACTATCTAATGCAAAATAGCTCCATATCTGGCAAGGAACGTTAAACGTTAGCTCAACTTTGGAACAAAAATCTATTATTTCGTTCCTTTCCCGTGGTTCTTAATAAATATTACTTGAGCCACAATATATATACAAGAACATTAGAACGTAAATATTATTTACTTTTACCTTCGGTTAGTGTTCAGGATACAAACTTTCAAGTCCTTTAACATCAATTGTTCTGAAGACTTCCTAATCTTCTACTTATCATCTTTCTATTTATTTTACTCAATACCGTAACTAAGGAAAGAGAATAATAATTAATAAATTACAATTTCCTTTTCTTCCTTTACAAAATCTGCTCCGTTATTGCACCTCTGATCTTATTCCTAAGATCAGTACAGATAGAAAATAGTACAACATAATAATGAAATATACAACATACAACATACCGTTGTATATGGCGTCACGAACATGGACTTCATTTATTGATTAACAATAAATGAAAAGAATCCTGGACCGTAAGACAATACACATTTTGAACGACCCTTGTATATATCTAAGATTACATTTTACATCAATATCACATATATTAATCTCATAATTAAGCATATTCTTTATTCTCACGTTATAATATTTATAGCAAGGTGCATCAACAGAAAAATGACAATAATAATACGGTTCACAATTAATTTTCACATTCATTGGGATATATATAATATAATGCATATAGTTTAATTCATGAAATTGAGTATAATTACAAAGAGTTAAATATAAACATATTCTCTATTAAAATTGGTCCATTTTATAATTAGGATGTAAACACGGAATAATCATACTACACGAATATACATATAGAACACAAAGTGATTATGGAGTCACTATAGTGTTGTGAACACAATAAAACAATATAGTATACATTAACATTGAAAGAAATAATTGCTTTGCTAGATAAATAGTTAAAGATAAAATAACATAAAGTAAAATACAATAAATAAGTTTTATTACTATAAAATACGGCGTTTATCTCATTTGAGATTAAGTTCCCTCTGTTAGACATTATTTATATCAACTTTACTTATGGTCTCAGGAGGAACTACAATTTTGACTAAGTCCATCCAATTTCTTGATGATTAAATGGTTCTATTAAATCACGTTGTACTCCGCATTCTTGAGTAGAATCGGATCGATTGTATGTAGACACAGAATTTGGATTTCTGTTATTATAATTATTACCACCTATAAATCGATTTTGTGCATAATTACGATAATTGTTGTTTCGATTATAATTTCGGTGATTATTTCTGAAATTCCTATTACTATTTCTACCATTAGGTTGAGTTGAATTACCGGTACTATTTAGATTACTCGCTCGTTCATTAAAACGACGATTGCCATTTCCTTGTGTGTGGGAGCTATTTCCATTCTGTACACTTAGATTGCGAATATGGGCATAATTAATAGGATTGCGGCTAACATTACCCTCTATTGGGATTTTTATTGTTCTTCTGCATTAAATATTGGCTTTCAAAGTTCTGCACTAGCATGACCATATGACTAAAATTGACGCATTGTGCAGACATTAACATTTGTTGCAATCGGAACGGCAATAGGATGCGAATAGAAGCAATTATACGCGATTCAGGATGATTAGGATTTAGAACTTTTAATTCATTATACGTCGATACTACAAATTCCGTGACAAACTTGTGGCTTCGCGGATCAAAGACCTTGGTACGCAATAAAGCATCTCTATTGGCGAGCATAAAGTCATTTTCATAATTGGATAATAAAGCAGCTTTAAAATCCGAATAAGCGTGAAGATTTTCTCTGATTGCTTTGAACCACGTTAAACATGGTGGCTGTAGGACGTGCGGAAGGATCTTCAAGAATTTTGACTCCTTTATTCCTATTAATTCACATTCGTCCTCAAACTTTTTGATAAATACCCGTGCAGGCATATCATCGGGCCCACCACTAAATTTTGTCAATGATTTTACCTCGCTAAATCACAAAGGTCTGCCATTATTATGGGATTTTAAATATTTATATTTACCATAGTATTTTGGATTCCTACAAGATAAATGTTTCTTTCTTCTTCCATCTTCGGTACTTCCTTCGCTATAACCCGACGACTCACTGTCCTCAAAAACTCGATGAGGTGTTACTAATTCTGGTTCTTTAAAAAGAGACTGATTTCTATATTCACAATCGTGAGGGATTACTGGTTCTAATCCCTTATACGAAGTCTGATTTCTATATCCACCGTGGGACTGATGTCTATGTCCACCGTCGTGCACTTCCTTAGTAGAATTGTACCACTCTTGAAAACAATTCATATCCTCTCGAAGTTCTCGGATGTGAAAGGTGTGTTCATTAATTACAGATTCCATTACTTTAACCACATCCTGTATCTCAGTATAATTTTGGGATACTCGTTCCATCTTTTGATCATAATGCTTAAATTTCGTAGAAATTTGCTCCTCCAATTGACCTTCTATTTTGCATTGTAACAGGTCCATTTTATCTTCAAGTCGTTCCTCAATTTTAAGTTGCAGTTGTTTTATTGAGTCCTCAAATTGTTGGTGAGCTGCCTGCTGGTATTCCTCAAACTGCTGATGAGTTACTATTTTCTGCTGGAATGCCTCAAACTGCTGATGAGTTACCATTTTCTGCTAGAATTCCTCAAATTGCTGATGAGTTACTATTTTCTGCTGTAATTTCTCAAATTGCTGATGAGTTACCTGCTGGAATTCCTCAAACTGCTGATGTGTTACCATTTTCTGCTGAAGTTGATTCATTTGACAAGATATCTGCTTTAAGAGATCTGTCATACTTTCAGGAGCAGGAATATCCCTTTGCATAAGTCTGTCTTGGACACCTTCAGTTTCCGACATACCTCTGTGTATTTGTTTACCACTTCTTAGAACGGTAACATAAATATTGGTCTCAATTGTGTTCGTTGTTACTCTACTTCGGAACGATACACTAATTCCCGGTGTGAAGGCACCATTTAAATATGGAACAAAAATCTATTATTTCGTTCCTTTCCCGTGGTTCTTAATAAATATTACTTGAGCCACAATATATATACAAGAACATTATAACGTAAATATTATTTATTTTTACCTTCGGTTAGTGTTCAGGATACAAACTTTTAAGTCCTTTAACATCAATTGTTCTGAGGACTTCCTAATCTTCTACCTATCATCTTTCTATTTATTTTATTCAATACCGTAACTAAGGAAAGAGAATAATAATTAATAAATTACAATTTCCTTTTCTTCCTTTACAAAATCTGCTCCGTTATTGCACCTCTGATCTTATTCCTAAGATCAATACAGATAGAAAATAGTACAACATAATAATGAAATATACAACATAAAATACCGTTGTAACTTCAGTGAAATGTACAGTTCAAAGCATAAAAAATGTTACAAAAAGTTGTGGCGATAAACTTAAAATATGGTTATCTTTTGCCCTTAATTGAGGAAAGTTGAATTAATGGGTTTATTCAGACACTTCTGTTCTCTTGGCTTGCTTAGAGTTAGCAACAAGAGAAGGGAAATATGCAAACGATTTATATTATCACAACGACGCAATATTATAGGAAGCTTACTCAGTGAAGATAATTGATAATACAAAAACAGGATACCTAATATTGAATTATGACCGCAACAACGAAGTAACATAGGAAATTTAGTCATTGCTTACAAATGCTTGGACGCAAGACATTGCATCATGCGTCGGATATTGTACATGTGTACATGTGTCATCTGTATCGTATCCTGGGTGCGGCAGTTGGTAAAAACCAATGAAAAGGCAAAACGGGTAATAGGTTTCCATATTTAGGAATCTGACGCAATTTATGGTCTGATCACCACCAGATTTGGGTGTGACCCGATATCCTTTAAAAGTCTGAGGATCCCCAGCCCTCAAGGATTCGAAAGTCAGCCCTCAGGTGTTCCACAGTAAGTGCGACGACCATAGGTGTAACGACTTACTCAGCTTTATGAAACTTCAGTAAGGTACGTAACAAAAATTCTTATAATAATATTTCTTATTTTAAAAATGTAATATCAAATTCAACTATGTATTATCTCCCTACAATAAAGCTCTCACGACTAAAAATAACAGTCGTAAAATTTCATTAACAGTCAAAAAATGTTAATAGTAAGTAACTATAATAAATACTAAATAACTTCCAAAGTAATAACATATATGTTGCTTAATTAATCATGTAAATAAAATTCAAATAACATTAACAAGAGCCTTTATTCAACTCCTAAACTTAAATTCCCATTATTCCCAAGTAACACTTGGTGTAATATCAATATTTTTCTCTTGTAACAACCGCTAAATATTAGCGTGAGCAGTTTTCCAAATATATAAAAAAATAACAAGAAAATAAAACTAAAAAGCTGTCCCATCGTCACAAAGTTTAAGTCCAACTTAGAAACAAATTCTTGCGCCGTGTGCTTATGCATTCCGAAATACACTTCTCATTGACTAGTTACTTCCGGTATTCAACCCAACTCACCCCCTCCTCCACCTTTCCTTGTCTAAATCGGCGTGTAACGTAATATACTCTTTCCATTCAGACGGAAAAAACAGGAACCAGTTTACAAGGTTTATCGCTCTAAAACCCTCTCTTTCATTCGTTTGTTCTGAAATGCCTTTCTAGAGCCTGAATGAAACAAAATATCACAAAATGCTCGCATAGCTTCATAAACACCTTTATTTGCATTCTTTCCCTTCTTCAAAGGCTGCATATCACATCAACCTAGGAAGATGCTCCTTGTGAGTTCTATGGAAATTGTTAATCATGGCAATAGGTTTTGTGCTTCCCAAAGTCTGTAATGCGGGCGCAGAGCTCTAAAAACTACTGACAGAAATGAGTGTTATTCATTTCTTGTCAGTAATTGCAAGCAAATGTTCCAATTGGCGTCATTTGGGCAGGACAGAAGGATGTAATTGCCCCCTCCCTTGAGCTTGAGAAATACATATTATTTGATCAAATGTATAGTAATATAAAAAAGTTCGATCCCAGCTCGCGCCAAGTAAACTTTATGGTGGACAAACACCGTGAGCGTGGGTTCTCCCGTTTCCTCCCACTTTTCATTCCACCATTTTTCGTTGCTTATCGTCACCGTCTCCTTCATCCTCCCCGCATAATTGTGGGACGGAAAACAGATTTCAATTTATTTTTAACTAATAAAAAGTCAAACTATTATGTCGGCGGAGTATTCCCCCGGCCCCGGCCAAAATCTAAAATGACATTGCTTTTAACAACAAACTTATATAGTTACGATAGCACATTGGTAGAACGCTTACATTTGGTTTCAAGAGTCGAAGGTTTGATCCCAAGCCATAAGAGTTCATGGATGACATTGAGAGAGAAAGAGATTCGAATATAGAGACAGAACGGAATGATTTACATATATAAATTTAGAATTGGAGAGAAAATGTTCGGACAGCGTTCGTATTATGATGAAAATTGTGACTTTGTGAAAGAGAAGAAGTAAAGGTTCCGAAGTGCGAGGATCACCTTAAGCAGTTGTTGAACTAAGATGAAGAATTCTTTTTAGAGCATCAGATGATTACGAAGGGAGAAAGTCAGTAAAATCTATTCTTATTTTGTTCATTAAGTTATTTTTGATAGAACTATATGATAAAATAGTGTCAAATACTTTGCGTCGTTGTCTGTTACATGAATGTTTAATATAAGGGATTCCTACTTGGATGGTCTTAGGTTCGAGTCCCGACCATTCTTATTGACTTTTTCTTCTATCCACGCTCATATTGTGCAATCGAGAAACTCAGTTTCGAAGTAAATGTAATCGCAGCTAGTTTAAGACGAAATTATTTTCAAATATGATATTTGTTATGTACTTTTCTTTAACTTGCGATGTTTCAACTTTGATATTAAACCCTACTACCTGAATGTAATTAATTTCCCTACGTCATGTCATATGCTGAGTGTTCGCACAACGGCGACAGTCGGGCGGTAATAAAAAAATATTGTTACTTTAATATATATATATATATATATATATATATATATATATATATATATATTTAGGAAGTTAGAGTCAGAAAAAAAGTACAGATAACCGTACAATGCAACATGGACTCCTGGATAAAATTCAAACGAATTTAGTATAGTGTAAATTACCATCTGAACAATTTTTTGGAGGGTGTAAGACACTGAACCATCCCTAGGAGGGGAAGAGATGACATGTAAAAAAGTAATAGAATACGAAAGATATTGGTGTTGAATTCATAGTTTTCTTGTTCATCTTCTAGAGATGAATAGTGGCACTTCAGATGAACGCTCCTCACTTGTTTTTAGCCCTGCATAAGTGAAAAATGGCTTTATAAATATATTTTTCCTTTAAATTGTGATTGTTTAAAAAACTGTCCTTTAACTTTAGTTTGTAGTTATTTTCTACCTCTTAGTTATAATTACATATATTTTCTATTTATATTTTATTCTATTCTACATTTCTTATACGTTTGAAGAGAAGCTTATGGCGACTCAGAGCAGCAGGAACACACACATAATGTAGGGCCTCCCCGATATCACCACTTGTCTGTTGGTCCAGAACTCCCTGCTCCCCGATATCACTACTTGTCTGTAAATTTTAGCCAGTGACCAGGGGATAATGCAATGACAATTCTCAGAAATCATATCTCGGATAGGTCCGGATGTGACATCAGTATCTGTACATTATCACTTTTCACTCCCACTGTATTGAAACTCGTGCCAAAGGATCTGTTCGGAAAACTTCATTGGTTCTCCCCTCTGACCCTCATGCCAATGGGTCCGACCTTGGACATATACTACATCTGGAATGGCACTATTTATGTCAGTGATCCCGAAAACTACGCATTGGACACAAATATAGAACGTTTTCGATTCTTTTTTCTGCCACCCTCCCACTCGAACCTCCATGCCAACCAAGGCTTAACTCGTACTTAAGCATCATCAAGACTGTCACTATTCATCTTTGTGACCCCGAAAGCTCTGAATTTGACACTAATATCGTTCGTATTTGATTACTTTTACATGTGACCTTCCTCCCTTATTGGGATGGTTTCAGTGTCTAGCCCCAAACTATGCAGGAATTTCAACCAACTTAAGTATACCTATAAATTACCATCTGGAAAAACAACTGTGCATGTGATTTTTTTCGAAGAGGAATTCGTTGACTATTTCTTCAATACCAATATGGTGGCTTTTTTTTTTTTCTTTCGTTTTCCATGTTGAAGATTGCCATAGAGCTCAACACATCTGCACCATTGTGCTATGAATATAAGTTTTAATGGCGTTTAGTTCACTGAATGCTCGCTTAGGTGCTGTTCTCGTCACAGGAAAAGTGAGATACAATTATAAATAAATAGGGGTCTAAACAAATTAGCAATCACAGTTATCTAAGAATAAAACTTTAGCTAAGTTGAAATTTCACGCAATCTTTTCCCTTATTACTATCCGTTAAAGTTGTTGAAGCAAAAAGGTGATAAATGTTTTGAGTAGATTTTACAGTCTACAGTTCTTTACAACTTCCTTTTCTTCTAAGACTGAGGTAGTGTCCATTTTAGACATTGAGAAAAAAGTGTGAAATGATATAAAAACCTACTAGAAAGAGGAATTACAAAACTTAAATTGGCCCCCTTCTGCCGGGAGCCTCCTGCACCGCGCTCCAGTTTATCGTTTAGGGTGCCATGCCATCGTTTAGGGTGCATGATGCAGTTTTTCTTTTTAGGAACATTTTCTAAGGCAGTAAGAGTCTTTTGCTGGTGTGTGAATTGAGTTGTATTGGATAAAAATGTCTCATAAAGAAGACAATATACTCAAACACAAATAATCTTTTTCGAAGTTCTAATGGAAAATGAAACAAATTGTCGTAAATATGTTACGTTTTTGAAGAGAAAAACAGCAAAAAAGTTATTACACATTCTCATAATGGTGTCATTTGGATGAGTATTTTATAACTTACAAATAGTCATGTTTAAGTCATGGCTTATTAGATGAGGAGTTAGTGAACGGGATTTCTACACTAGTGTTCCTGATTTCAAATTTCATCTGTTTTTGTTACTTTTTCTTTTAGCTACACTTAGTTTATGCATTCCAGATCTTCAAGCTTGAAGCAAATACAGTAACAGCTAGTGAATTGAATGTAGCTACAAAGTTGAATGTAGTATTATTTTCAAAGTTGTATATTGTAAGCTAATGAAAAGCATGTATTAACGTGTCATATTTGAAAATGTCAGCTACAATTAAATTACTGGCTGATACTATATTTGATTCAAGCTTGAAGATCTGAATCCATAAACTAAGTGTAACTAAAAGAAAAAAGTAACAAGAATTGACGAAATTCGAACCTAGGACCACCAGGAAAGGAATACCGTTAACTAAACCCTCATCTGACAAGCCACGACGTGAACATACCCATTTGTAAGTTATAAATTTGCATACATTTGTAAGTTACATATATTACAATAAAAATGGGATTTTTTTTTAATTACCGTCCGACTGTTGTCGTTGTGCAAACATTCAGCATGATATGACGTAGAGAAATGTATTACATAAAGGTAGTAGGATTTAATATCAACATTGAAACATTGTAAGTTAAGAAAAGCCTGTAATAACAAATATCATATTTGAATATAATTTTCTCTTAAACTAGCTGTGACTACATTTACTTCGAAATTGAATTTCTCGATTGCACAGTATGAGCGTGGCTAGAAGAAAAAGTCAATAAGAATGGTAGGGATTCTAAACAAAGACCATCCAAGTAGGAATCCCTTATATTAAACATTCATGTAACAGACAACAACGCAAAGTATTTGACACTATTTTATCATATAGTTCTATCAAATATAACTTAATGAACAAAATAAAAATAAATTTTACTGACTTAAAAAGTATTTCTGAACAAGGGGAAGTTCATTATACACCCTATAACTAGGCTACAAGAGGTTTGCGTCTCATCTGAATGGCGCACTCACCGAGTCAACGTTTGGAATATCCCATTCTAGTAGGTAAAGTATGTGATAGCGTACGTAGAGTTCTCCGTGGCTGAGTGGATAAAGTCGTGGATCGATAACTAAAAGGTTCGTGGTTCGAAACCCGGCTCGGAGCTAAAGATTTTTTAAATTCTTAATTCTCCAGATCTTAAGATCTTCCTCGCCCCTCGTAATCATCTGATGCTCTAAAAAGAATTCTCCATCTTAATTCAACAACTGCTTAACGTAATCCTCGCAGTTCGGAACTTTTACTTCTTCTCTTTCACAAAGTCACAATTTTCTTTATGATACGGACGCTGTCCGATCATTTTTTCTCCAATTCTGTCTCCATATTTGAATTTTTCTCTCTCTCTCAATGTCATCCGTGAACTCTTGTGGCTTGGGATCAAACCTTCGACTCTTGAAACCAAATGTAAGCGTTCTACCAATGTGCTATCGTAACTACATAAGTTTGTTGTTAAAAGCAATGTCATTTTAGATTTTGCCCGGGTCCGAGGGGGGGGGGGGGGTTGAATTCTCCGCTGACATAATAGTTTCATTTTTTATTAGTAAAAAATAAATTGAAATCTTCCGTCACATGATTATGCGGGGAGGATAAAGAAACGGTGACGATAAGCAATGAAGGAAATGGTGGAATGAAAAGTGGGAGGAAACGGGAGAACCCACGCTCACGGTGTTTGTCCACCATAAAGTTTACTTGGCGCGATCTGGGATCGAACTTTTTTTTATATTAATGCACATTTGATCAAACAGTATGTATTTCTCAAGCTCAAGGGAGGGAGCAATTACATCCTTCTGTCCTGCCCAAATGACGCCAATTGGAACATTTGCTTGCAATTACTGACAAGAAATGAATAACACTCATTTCTGTCAGTAGTTTTGAAAGCTCTGCGCCCGCATTACAGACTTTGGGAAGCACAAAACCTACTGCCATGATTAACAATTTCCATAGAATTCACAAGGAGCATCTTCCTAGGTTGATGTGATATGCAACTTTTGAAGAGGGAAAAGAATGCAAATAAGGGTGTTTATGAAGCTATGGGAACATTTTGTGACATTTTGTTTTATTCAGGCCCTAGAAAGGCGTTTCAGAACAAACGAATGAAAGAGACTGTTCTAGAGCGATAAACCAGTTCCTGTTTTTTTTTTTCCGTCTGAATGGAAAGAGTATATTACGTCACACGCCGCTTTAGACAAGGAGAGGTGGAGGAGGGGGTGAGTTGGGTTGAATACTGGAAGTAACTAGTCGATGAGAAGTGTATTTCGGAATGCATAAACACACGGCGCAAGAGTTAGTTTCTAAGTTGACTTACACTTTTTGTAACATTTTCTATGCTTCGAACTGTACGTAGGAAGTGTACAATCCGTGGCAAAAAACCTGCAACATGAGCATATAAGTTTATTGTAAAATGTCGAAGTCTTTTGCTCCAAAATAAGTGTGTACGGGAGGAGGCCGAGGTTTATCCTGGTGTGATTCGTTCCACTTAGACGTTATGTTCATTCCCTGTGCTGTTAGGCGTAGTTTCACAATAAACATACATCCTCATGTTGCATGTTTTTTGCCGCGGATTGTACCTAAGTAATTTTTGAGAGCGAAAATTATACTGGTATTTCGTGAAAGCTTCAACACAAGGAGATATGACGAAGATGCATCCAAACTCTCAGGATTTATATAGCAGAGTGTGACGCACGAATAATTATTATTCATTTGAATGGCATATGCTTTGGCCTAGTAGCACACACGATTCAAAGAACGGTAGGGCATTTTACACAGCATTCAGGTAGTGGACCGTGGATAAGCGAACAGGAAATCTGTCGATCGTCATTGTGTATCTTCGACGTCTAAAGATGCAATAAACAGACGATTGCGTTCGAATGGCGGTCTATGGTCGACCTGTGGAGAATGAGTTTCTCGTTTTGCGAACTTTGCGCGCTTATAGTGCATGCTGCTAAGCTAGTTATGAGTGTGTGTGTGGGAGTAATGGATAGAAATAAACCGCACGGAGTGTCGATTGTGGCAGGACCATACTAAGAGGTGACAGACATCTTTTCTGCATAGTCGTGATAGACTGTATAGCTTCGTTCAGTGTTAGTTTGATGCTGAAACACGATAACTAATGTGAACTTGTCTACATCTGTTTCCATTCACCTAGAACCATAAACACGGGCTGCAATGGATCCATAAACACAGTTGCTAATACGTCTTCGAACAACGACGAGTATCCCTGTTTCCTTGACATTTATAGTCGTCTGACATTCCACCTATTGAACGTAGGTGGAATGCAGTTGGTTGGTAGCCTATTCTTCATGGTAGCAAGCTGTCAGTCTTATGGACATATACAAGCAAGCTGGTAGGTGATTACCCAGAAACATACCCATGGGACGCCCGATTTAATGCCACGGCGTAGATTGAAGGACGCACGTGGAGGTTTCATGTCACACTGTTTTGTTAAGATTAGGGGTGTTGTAATATTCTTAAATTGTATAATTTCTATAGTCATATAACGATCAATGAAGTGTAAATTTCTTTCCATTCAAAAGTATTTTTCTTAGTGTTTCATGTGTCGTAAACAGCATTGTATCTTCAAAGATGCGCAATAAGTGGAGGAAAAGTCATGCAAGTTTGAGTGTAGATTCTATATAAATGAAATATTGGTTGAAATAATAGTTGTTTGTGTTTAATACAGTTAAAGAGATGAGACTTCGATATATTAATCGATACTAACTGGTTCTACTTGTTGACGTGTGTAACCATCATGCCTGATCTTCAGTGATTGTGGTTTGAAGGCACTATCTGTAACAGAGCCCTGCACGGGCCGGGTGCGCTCGTTTGGCCCGGCGCTGCCCGTTTCAAATATATCAAACTGGACCGGGCCCTAAGCGGGCAGAACTGGGCAGGGCACATTCCGGGCCGAACCGGGCCAGGCATATTCCGGGTCGGAAACAAATGCTATAGGGCCGAACCAGGCACGTTCATTCCCGCGTTGAGCCGGCCCGGCCCGGCTCGGCCCGGACACTATTAAGGATGGATCGGAAACTAAAGCTATCAGCCTGTGTTAATCGTAATGTGTTTGGGAAACTAACTTTTTATTTAAGACTGTAAAGTACTGTACTACTATTACTACTTATACTATTACTACTACGACCACTGCTAATACTACTACCGATCTGCATAGAATGTGAACCGATGCTTGATCTACGAGGGGCAATGGTAGCGAAGTAGGTAAAGCACTCATATCTGGTGCTAGAGGTCGCCAGATCGATCCCTGCTCGCGCTATGAGAGCTTTGTGGTGGACAAACACCATGTGTGTGAAAGTTTTCGGGGTAGTCCCGTTTCCTCCCACTGTTTTTACTCCACCAATTCATCCCATCATCATCCATACGGCCTGAGCCGTAGTTACCTAAAGAACATATAATGAAGTCATGTTCTTGACCTACTAAATAGAATTTTGAACGCTACCATTAGACCAAGGAGGACGAAACCATGAACTGGCGTGTTCATAATATCAGCGCAGATAGTAGTAATGTTCAATTAGCAAGGCAGATATTACCAAATGGTGATACATGTTCCTGTATTGTTTATAGTATGATGCTACAAATGCTACAAATATGATAAAATTTAATGATCAAATAAATCACCAAGACACCAGGGTCGATTAGGTGTTCCTGGAGCGTGGCTCAGTGGTAGGATGTTCACCTCTGGTGCATGGTATCCCTAGTTCAATCCCAGATCGCGCCAAGTGAACTTTGTGGTGGATAAACACCGTGTAAATGGGTTTCCTCGGGGTTCTCCCGTTTCCTCCCACTTTATTCATTCCACCATGTCATTTATTTCTCATCATCACCATCTCCTTTAGCCTAACCGGCATAATCGTGGGACGTAAAACTCAAATATTTCATTTTCCTTTTTTGTGTTCGTATTAATAGTTCTACATATTAGAAAAGTTATCATAATATAAATCTACCTAATAGAAGTCTGTATTCATTGTTACCAATTAGTTATTTGAATAAAAGCAAATCAATTGGAATTTTGAATACCTTTTTATTGTAGTAAATTGCTGATCTTTTCTGAGTTAAATACAAGGTTATTACAATTGTAGTATAAAGTATCAAAGATCCTGGGTTCGAGGATCGTGCTGTCCAAATCATGAAACATTCTAACCTTAATAGACAGCATTAATACGTAACATAATAATACACAGTGCAATTATTAGTGTACCCGAAGAGTTACTCGCTATAAAGACGAATTACGAAAGAAAACAATATTAAGCTTCCTATCTAGTCCAGAATACACTGGGCCTACGTCATAATGAGACCTAGTTAACTCTATCTTGAATCACCTTGATTAATCAGTTATGCATACTTGAAAATTAAGACTTATTGTACTTACATAATTACAACTATTCCTACACTTTTAATCAAATTGTAACGACGAGTAAAATTCGCGACTACACAAAGTGACCTAGGCGCAAGTACATTTTGGCCGTAAGTTAAATGAGATAAGTTTCGGAGCTAATTATTTACTGCCCTACAGAGCACGGATGGGAGATGACGATAGACTGTGCGGAGAGATCCAGCTCACGCTTAGGTCTGAAGCGTACTGATTACTGAACGAACTGAACAAGTCGTTATTTACCATCTCAGTTCTCTTCCACATTACAAACCGTAACTTTGACCCAACTATGTCATAACCCTGTATCCTATTCCATTTTGGCCAAAATATTATTTTTGATATTTCTAAACTTGAACACTGCTTTCCTTTTGTCTTGTAATGAGGGAGCTCAGATGTATTTCCATCGGAGATCCTATTTCTTCCGTTTCTTTCAACTGTGACGTTACTCAAAGACTGTTGGATTTCTGTACAGTGTCTGTTAATAATTTTGCGAAGAATTCTCTTCCGTGTTAAGTACAGTTATTGTTTTTGCTTTATATGAAGTTACTGTCTTCTATTTTTCACTAACGTTTTTAATGCTTCTTTTAGAAGTTTTTTGAATAAAAGAAAAAAATATTTTTTTCTGGATGTCATTCCTTTTCTCTACTGGAGCGTGGTACTAGTAATAGCAGTAGTGGTATTCGCTGTCGTATTAGTATAGTAATGAGTAGTAATAGTAGTAACAGTAGTAGCAGTGGCAACAATAGTGGAAGTAGCACTAGTATTCTTAATCGTAATAGTAATAGTGGTATAGTATAGTTACCACGTTCCAGTGGAGAAAAGGGACGACATGCAGAAAAAAAATATTTTTTATTTTATAGACAATATTTAAGTTAGTTTAGTTGTGCAATACGCCGTTGTTAGCGAGACTCCTTGTTCACAACCATGTTTCTCACACTCTCTCTCTGCCTTAAAAAAGAAAAAAAAAAGTCGAATACTTTGGATTTTAGCCGGAATGGAAAGGCCCTGTGCCCCCTGATAAAAAATCTTTTATTTGTTCCAAGTACTCAACATTAAATTCCCTTTAAAATTAAAAGTGCCCACGAGACGAGAAATATGTGTTCAATGCAACCTCGCATCACGTACCCCTTCTCCCCATTAATAAAATAAATAAATAAATAAAAACAACAACGAAACTTTCATTTTTGTTTCTTTCAAACTCTCTGTATCAGGGATATAACAAAGTAATAGCATCAGTGCAGTACACTGACCTTTCATCTGCACACTGCACACTGCTGGTGAACCTCCTTCCGCAAAAATCTCGATACGCCACTGGAAAAACTTCAATTGGTTTCACTTTCAAACACAGAAAATAATTATTCCTCCTTACTAGGACACCCACGTTAAGACATAAGAACATCATTCTGTTCACATTAATATTCACAAAACACAATTAACTTTAACAAATTCGTCACGTTTTCCCGTGTAACACGAAGCACTAACCACGACAAAACTATTTTTCTTAAACCCAAAATTAAACGAGTATAGTACTTCCTCCAGCGTTGCAATCATACTTGCTCTAGTTTTTCGTAGTGTTTTGCATGACTACCCTATGCTGTCCACTACGTTATCAAAAACTTTCTCTTTGCTCGCGATTTGCAATCCCGTTGATGCACTTTCTCAAAATAGTTTGTTGCAATTGGCAATAACCTACGCTTCGTTTAGTGACCTCCGCATTTATGGCAATGATGTCTTTTCCTTGTTCTTCAGTAAAGCTTCCCTATGCCCCATGTCCCATAATTCAAAATACCAATGGTGCAAAAGCAATTCAACGACAACTCTTACAAATTTGCCTCCGATACAAAAAACTTCTTTGTCTAAATCTCCCGATCAATCCGACAGCCCAATTCCTCTCCTTTTTTCTCCTTCCACCACCCCAAGCACATTACCTATTCTAATCACTACTTCAACACCAAAACACTCAGCCACTAATAGTGTTATAAGTACTCAAAACAAACCTCTACCAAATAACATCTCCATGCTCGATTGGAGATATTTTACTTCGAATTAACATTCTATATAGTTAGTGTAGGGATTCATTTTCATTAGGGGATAAAAATTTACTAAAATGGAATTATCAATGCCTTTTTCATGTTTTCGTATCAAGCCCCCTCGTTTCATTTCCTTCAGTTGCATGCATGCCATCTAACTATTTAAAAAATGCATGATAACACAGTACTACGAGAAATTGAAGCTGAAATCAGCTTTCAAAGGGTTACGAAAACATCGATGTAAAGGATAAAATTATTTAACATTATGATGCTTACATAAATAAAAAACAAATAACATTAACAATTTATTGTAAGAATACTTGTCAGTCATATATCTCATTGCAAATGAAATCAATGTAGTAAACTTTCACTATGTAACATTTAGTATTAAGGTTAATTACAGATATCAATTTAAAAAAAGTACACTTGTACAAAATTCCCTATACATGGCCAACTTTCATTTTCACTACATATAAATATTAAAACATAAGTTAATCTTTTGTATGGTGTTTAAAACCATTGTTTTCTCAAAAAAAAAAAAAAAAAAAAAAAAAGTTATTTCAGGTTATAATCATGTCATCACAACAATTTTCGTAACTTTGATTGTACATTGAATTTCAATATTCATACTGTATATAACGTAAGCCTTTTTTTCCCCTCTGTAACATTGCATACAGATGGCTTTTACTCATTCTCTTTCACAAGTTTTAACTTTGCCAACAAATATGTTCATAAACCCTAACTTGTGAAAAAAGAGAGAAACCGGCCAACAGTGTAAATATTAAATAAAATTTTGTGCTTTGCTTTGTAGTGATACTAGTAAAAGTGTTTTTTTTTTCTTTCTTTCCTGTTTAACTAAATGCCTACTCACCAGCTCACCTAGAAGCTCAGCTTTTCACCACCAAAAACAGTACTAGTATATTCATGGTAAATTGCGTCGCTCAACCGAGTGCACATGGACACTTAAAAAAACATCAAAAATACTCAACCTGTGATTGCATCCTACTAGGGTCATGGTACTCATCCAGAAACAAGAACTTCGTCATACATTTCAGTATTGACCGGGTGTATTTCGTTAGCATGGAAGTACCACATTCCAGTGGAGAAAAGGAACGACATCCAGAAAAAAATATTTTTCTATTTTTATTCAAAAAATTCTAAAAGAGAGTCATTAAAAACTTTAGTGAACAATTGAAAAAAAGTAACTTCACACAAAGCAAAAACAATAACTGTCCTTAACACGGAAGAGAATTCTTCGCAAAACTATTAACAGCCACTGCACAGAAATCTAACAGTCAAAAGAAACAGAAGAAATAGGATCTTCAACGGAAATACATCTGAGCGTCCTCATTACAAAATGCATGGAAAGCGGTGACCGAGTTTAGAAATATCAAAAATATTTTGGCCAAAGTGGAATAGGATACAGGGCTATGACGTAGTTGGGTCAAAGTTACGGTGTGCAATGTGGATGAGAATTGAGGTGGTTTATACCGACTTGTTTCAGTTCATTTGGGAAGATTCAGACCTATGCGTGAGCTGGATCTCTCCGCAGTCTATCGTGTTCGTAACCCGCGAAGACCCATCTGTGGTCTGTAGGGCAAGTAAATAATTAGCTCCGAGACTTATCTCACGTATCTGAATTAACTTACGGGCAAAGTGTACTTGTGTTTAAGTCACTTTGAGTAGTCGCGAATTTTAGTCGTCGTTAAATTTTGTTTCTATACTGTAGGAATGGTTGTAATTATGTAAGTACAATAAGTCTTATATTTCAAGTATGCATAACTGATTAATTAGGGTAATGCAAGATAGAGTTAACTAGGTCTCATTATGACGTAGGCCCAGTGTATTCTGGAGTAGATAGGGGGCTTAATATCGCTTTCTCTCGAAATTCGTCTTCATGGCGAATAACTCTTTGGGTACACTTATAATTACACCGTGTAATATTTATGTTACATATTAGTGCTGTCAGTCAAGGTTGGAATATTTTATGTTTTGGACAGCACAATCCTCGAACCCAGGATCTTTAATACTTTATACTACCTTTGTTATGATCCTTTGTAATTAACTCAATAATAATAATAATAATAATAATAATAATAATAATAAATTGCTACAATAAAAAGCATAGGAAGTTCTAATTGATTTTCTTTCATTTGATGGCTAATTGGTAACAGTGTATACCTAGGTTATTTCTAGACTATGTTATGGATACAACTGAAATCGTTTCTAAACATTTCTAGATGTACACATGTATGTAAAATAGTATAGCAGTAATAGTGTTATACATACGGTGTAGCAGTTTTACGTATCTTTTCTGTTACTCGTAACGTACTAATGAGTGTAGTATGACTTTTAGGTCCATGAGTTGTATTATATAATAAACATAGCTGGACAGAGCAATCACAGATACCAAATAGACAGACAAAATAAGGATATAGAAAGCAAACCTTGGGTAATTTTTCAGACGCTTTTCTCATTCGAGAAGAACAAATAGACATTGCAATGTTATGACATTTCTTATTTTCCATTGCATATTGAAGGATTGACTTGACTTATCAGACTTGGTTGGTTTCGGGCCGGTTACGCCCGGCCTGTTTGTCCCCGGTCAGTTTAGTGTCCGGCCCGTTTGTGCCCGGCTCGAGATTCGGGCCCAGGTCGAGCCCGGCACATAATACATATCCAGCCGGGTTTCATTGCTCTGATTTGTAACTGTGTTTGAAGTTGAAAGGGTCATTGATAATATATCAATTTTACTCAAATTTAACTAGAAATGTATTGTTGTAGCCATTTCTGCCATAACAGTCTTGATTAGTGTAGTCAGGACGTTGCAAGTAGACAAAATGGGTAGGAATTTCCTGGCAAATCAAGTGTGTAAGAGTTTTCAAATAGTAATTACTTGATCAAGCTAAATATAAATATTTAGAGCAATAATTTTGAACATTTTTAACAAAATATTGAATTTACCGGGTAAAAAAATAGTAGTTTGGTTGAAATATAATACGAAACTCGTTTTACTTTCAGGTTCACGAAGAATTTGTCTTCTGATAAAATCAATCTCAGTACCTTTAAAGGAGAAGGAGAACTAACGAACCTTGAATTAGATGAAGCTGTTTTGACGGATTTGTTGGAATTACCATCATGGCTAAAACTTACAAGTGCGTGGTGCAACAGGGTATCATTTCGTATTCAGTGGACAAAATTGAAGAGCGTGCCAATATTTTTGGTAAGACATATATACCGTTGCTTACGTGTTTCAGTTCTGTTGAAGTGTTACAGCTGTTTCTAACATTGAGTTTTATGGCATTTTGTTGATGAATGAATGAAATATATCTTCTGTTGTTAGTATTTGGGCAACAAGAATAGAGTTGAACTCATTCGAGAGAATAGTGTGAACAGTTTTAGAAGAATTATTATTGCTTCCTTTTTATTTCCTCCTTCACTTTTATGTACTTTTTTAATGTACTATACTGTGTCTGAGATAATTTTGTTTTTCGTGTGTTTGCATTATTCCTTGTTTAACATTATTACTGTAATTACTTACCAGTACATATATGAATTCTGCTTTCAAAACTTTTTATTTTTTAATTCGGTTTCTTGAATTGCACAGCTCTTTCATATATTTGTTTTACGTGACTATAATGCATAAGGAGAAAGAAAGGAAAGCGGCAATGAGGGGGTATTTTTCAGTGAGCAGACATCTAGTTTCGATGCAAACCGATCGATTTTGTAGTATCCATTTTAAAAAAAGAAAAAAAAAAAACAACTTTTAAACTAATATCTTAATTTTATAACTCTTTAAGTATATATTCATTTGAGGTGTTCAGTATACTCTTTTTAGAGGAAGACTGATGAGTTCTGGCGTGACTTAGGAGAACTTTAGCTATAGGCACGAGAGTTTTAGGCTGTTCAATGTGTTCTTTCTGAAGAATAAAAAGATCAGGCAGCACTGTACATAGGAATTCCATCTTCATGATGCAGTTGTATATGTCAGAACAAGTTTATGCAACGTCAGCAGAATTACATTACATCCGCTTATGACTCGTTTTGTTCTACCGTGCTCGTGGGTTTTCTCGGGGTTCTCCCGTTTCCTCCCACTTTCTTCATTCCACCATTTTCATTCATCTCTCATTATCACCGTCTCCTTTAGCCTCACCGGCATAACCGTGGGACGTAAAACTTAAAGATTTCATTTCATTTCGTTTTGTTCTTTTTTATGACTAGGTTGACCCATAATTTCCCTGTGCTACGCTACATAGCTAGGCATAACAGATAACTAAAATAATCTTTATCCCCAAAGAAGCAAGACCTTCCCATTGGATGCTATGCTCTGCCGAGCCTATGCAATTTGGATTAAAGATCTTGTTTTATATTAACGTCTCAACCTATTGTTCTACCTAGAGGTCTCCGACCAAGTTTGACGACTACAACTCTGTGCACCTCTTCAAATCTTAAAAGTTATTGTGAAAAGTCTTTTCTTTCATTCCTTCTTTCTTATATTATAAAGAGTATTTACAAGCAAATCTGTTAGGCAATTACTGGTTAATGATGTTTGTATTAACTGAGCAACGCTGACCCATTTTTACTAACGAAGTGACCCATCTTGTCTTGGTTTTACCCTGAGAAAACCCTCTACCGACCAGTTATTTCGTTTTAGAAAAATGAACCTTTTGTTTTACGTGTTACTAATAGTTTGTTCATGAATGTGAAATATCATATTATGTAGTAAATTAAATTATACCGATCATTTGTCAAATGAAAGCTTACGAATTGCTGTAACCTTACGTTTAGGCTTAGCAGTTTGTGAGCCTCATCACTGTCCAGGGGATGAGGTTAACCAACGTGGCCTGCATGGCCTTTCATGCATGAAGAGCGCTGGTAGATTCGCCCGATATTCCTCTGTAAATGATATAATACTACGAGCCCTCAACACAGCTGGATTTCCTTTAATACGGAAACTTTCAGGTTGCTGTCGTTCGGATGGAAAGCGACCAGATGGGATGACACTGGTTCCATGGATGAGAGGTTTATTGTGGGACTACATACGTTCATTCAAGTCTCCGTCTGTCCGTAATGAACGCTGGAGCTGTTGCTAATCGCAGAGAAGCTGAAAAGCAAAGAAAATACAACAACCTTCTCGAAAAGTTTGTTTTCACTCCAATCGCTATTGAAACCAGTGGTGCTTGGGGTGTAAGAAGTCTTGAATTCATTAGAGAGGTAGGAAGACGCATTTCTTGTGTTTCCGGCGAAGTTCGCTCCACATCTCATCTAATACAGCGCATATCCGTTTCTATCCAACGTGGTAACGTCTCGTCGGTCCTTGGCACTTTACCACCTGGCAAGGAACTGGATGAAGTGTTTATACTCTGAGAAGAATTGTTTTATATATAATAGTTCCTGGACAATAGTTTTTCTTTTGACGTTATAATTACATAAATTATTTTTTATTTAAATTTAAAAATTCAATTGTGTTCATATTCAACGTCAAATAACAATGAAATATATTTAAGTTCTATTCCAAACAATGATTCAACAATGTATAATGGAATCTCAACAATGTTCTCGATTGCCGGCATTTGCAGAGATAATAGAATGTATATATTGTTATACAGCATATAATGTATGTATATTTAACAAATTTTATATTTAAATCTGTCATATATTCGGATGATGATCGAAATAAATGAAATGGTATATATATATATATGTGATATAAGCAGCTTTTTATTTCAAAGCATTTGTAGCACATATTCTCATGTTTCTCCTAAGGAAGATTTTATATGAGATCTGGTGCATTTAAAATGAAGTGGTGTAGTTACTGCGGTAATTCCTCTGAAAGTACGCAGTTAATTTTTCTGTTTAATTTCACTACCTTCTTTAAACTTACAGTAAATTTCCTTTTTGTAAATTTCACAAAAAAGAAGTAAGTATTGTGAGGTGAAGATTCGAAAGCATAAATTTTCAGTTGGGATTATTGAAGTATATTGAAGTTTTACATGCATGATTCAGTTTTGTTTGAGGTGGATAATTTATTAGATACATTTGTTTTTCAGAATTTGGATGAAGTACATGTCCAGATAGAAACATGCGAGGACTTGAGGTCTATGTCATTGCAAGGTACTACAGCGTATACAAGTGGAACGAAATACAGTTTTATAAATAAAGTTATAGATGGAATGAGTGTAGCTGTGAATGCTGTTGTTGTGACATTCAAGAGCCCGGCCTTTATTGCCACTGTACAGGTGAGATCAAAACTAACAAACTACTTTTAAAACACTTCCATGAAACTCTAATAAAAAGGGAAACTATTTTAAACTGTTTCACTAATGATTTATCAGAGAGGAAAGGGGAGGAATAGATTAAAAAGAAAATTATTAAAGAACAGAACACTGTAACTTTCGAGGAGATGATCTCGTTTCCAAGACAGAGAAAAACATAGAGAACATTCGTTCAAGAGTCGTAGTTAATCTTGTTTGAATTAGTATCCGGTTGTATGACAAAAGTGTGTGGCCAACTCAAGATTTGAATAGGTGTTTCCAGGAAGAAAATAGACAATTGGG
The DNA here is from genome assembly GCF_964235325.1 of Thermobia domestica. Classification (NCBI taxonomy): domain Eukaryota; kingdom Metazoa; phylum Arthropoda; class Insecta; order Zygentoma; family Lepismatidae; genus Thermobia; species Thermobia domestica. The sequence goes on from NC_137467.1 coordinate 112,736,035, forward strand.
GAACAACATGAGAAAATGGGGAACAAGTGAAAATCTAGATGTATCACTCACATTACACTGGCCTTGGCTTAGAATAATGACTATATTGTAAGTGTAATTGAAAACCTTAGATCTTCACTATCTTAATATCAAGGGCATTGTAATGGGCACTATACCCTGGCCGATGAACGATGATTTCTGATAGCTTTGCACAAGGCCACGGCGAGCGAGCAGAAGACAGCAGGTCAACCAACCTTAGGCTCAGAACCTGTCGCGTCTCCATGGTAACCACCGCACATTGCCAAACTTTCACTCACCCCCTCTCACTCTCAACGAAGAAGCAGACGATTCTCCCCTTGTGCGAGAAGCACATGGCAACACCGCACTCCTTAGTCGTCCTCGCGAGCTGAGCTGTCAGAAATCATCGTTCGCCGGCCAGGGTATAGCATCGTCTTTTACGCTTCAACCGTTTTCAGGGACCCCCTGGAACACAAATATTTTGTTCATCACTGTTCTTCTAGCTTCATAAATGACTTTTTTCAATAAGAACCCACCACGGCTTCTAAATTAGCGTTTGGTCAAAACAATGTTGTCCTCCAATCATATAGCCACTTCCTTGGTGTGGACGTCAGGTTTATGAATATACATCTAGGTACTGACGCACACTTCCAACACCTACAGTGTGCGGTACCTCTACATCAAAGACTCCCACTGACACCACATCAAACGTTTGTACTACTTGATTTGGCTAATCGGTGACCCTCATGTTATTTTTATCTTCCTTTGAGAGAACGATTGTATTGATCAAGCATTTTTATGCGAAGGGGTATCTTCTATGAGTGAAAAATCTCATGAGAAGATCCTCTTCACGTCACAGTGCGTATTTGAAAGTACTTAACTATATTAGTACTAAAGTTTTAATCTACAGATGAGATTTTATAGTCACTATATCATATTCACATACAAAAGATATAGAATATGTATTTCCCAAATCATGTATTTAACTAACTTTACACGAGCGAAGAAACAATTCTCATCATTTGTATGCATGCATAAGTAATAACTTTAGTTTCATTGCGGACCTTGAAGCATGAAAGTAATATCTAACTAAGTCATACGTAGTGTTGATAATCATCCTACTGAGTTGAGTTGATTTTATTTTAGCGTCCCGTTCAGCAGCGAGGCTATATGAGACGTGGACCTACTGATTAACGTGGAATCCGAACTACATGAGCTCCCGCCGGGAATCGAACCCGGGTATCCCACGCCAAAGGCGCGTACGCTATCCGCTTAGCCACGAGGAGCTCCCAGTCATCCTACTGTTACAAACTTAGTACGTACCTCAGACTTTGATTTTCTTGTCGTCCTCGGTAAAGTTTTTCTAGTCTCAGAAGTATACTCCGATAAAAGCTTTTTTTTCTTGTTTTCTGAAATACCTTGCCCTCTCTTCTCGTCTCAAAGTAAAAATTCTTGCGCGCTTTCCTGTCTTCTATGTTCTTATTTCCTTTTATTTTTTAATAATTAATAATAAATGTCAGGCAGAAATAACCATATTAATTTCATATGCTTTAATACATATGATACTTTCGAACTGCACAAGAAGAGACCTCTAGACGATTGAGGTCTCACTCATGTTACATAGGTTCGTTGGACAGAATTATTATTATTATTATTATTATTATTATTATTATTATTATTATTATTATTATTATTATTATTATTATTATTTCGTACTTAATGAAATAATTCATAAATGTTGTATCTCACAGGTGCAGGAAGCCTTGTAAGGTTTTGTTGTGGATTAAAATGGTCTTAGTTGTAGCAAAACACAGTTTCAATTCTTATGTATACTATTACTGAGAAAAACTTTATCCGTGTTTCTTTTCTTCTGTTTGTTCGCAGTACTTTTCTTCGTTTTGGAAATCCATACAGTTGCAGATGGCACCATTTATTCAGACATTTAATCAGTTCCAAAAGAATGCTATCTAATACCAGTTTTGTTCTGTGGCAATTAGCATTAAGACCGGAAACGGTTAATTTTTTTTCCGGTTTGAATAGGGGGTTAACGGATGAGATTGAATCTATTCTTGGAATGCAGAATCGACTCAAAAGACCACTGTCCTGTCTTTCTTTCCGTTTATGCTCTACGGCTATCAAAATTAAAACAGGAAATAGTAGTAATACTATACTTCCGGTTTTAATAGAGAGACGTGGGTGAAGATGATACCTTTTCTTGAGACGCCAACTTGGCACCAAAAACACTGCTTGTCGTTATATGTTTACCGTTTCAATTCTGTGAGGATTAACTTTGTAACAGGAAATGGTTAATTTCTGCTAAACCAATGATTGACGGATGATGTGGCTCCCTTACTTAGGACGCTGAATCGATTTCAAAAAGTAACTTCTCGATATCACATACCGTTTTTGCTCTGGTGCCTGTCGACAGATGGACGGGTATAGTTGTTCTATAAGACTTCCGATACTTATGCTTTAGCATAGTTAGGAAGTCGAAAAACTAAATATTTTCAATTTCACCGGTTGTTACACTGAGTATTACATTAGTTCTCGTTTGTATTAAGTAGACGTGATCATTTCTGAGCTATCAATTTGCTTCCTTTCATAGATGTACATGATTTCTGTTGCATAGGGACGGGTCGCGGCTAGTATGTACGTTAAATTATCCTATATTTTACTTTGAATAGGAAGAGGCTGACGATTTATTTATTTGTTCTCTTATTCAAGTAAAGAATAATATAGGTGTGTAGACAAAATATTTATCTAATCAGCAGGTGAAGGTTACAGTTTTAGTTGAAGTACGTTTCGTAGAATATAATGCATAACTTACTTTACTTCACTATTTTATTTCGATACGTCTTATAAACTTCTGCTTATAAATTGAATAATTTTACTGGTACAATTACACAGCCATTAAACTTCCATGCGAGTTGAGTTGAGTTGGTTTTAGTTTAGCGCCCTTTTCAGCAGCGAGGCTATATGAGACGTGGACCTACTGATTAACGTGGAATCCGAACCACATGAGCTCCCGCCGGGAATCGAACCCGGGTCTTCCACGCCAAAGGCGCGTACGCTAACCGCTTAGCCACGGAGGAGCTCGTAAACTTCCATGCGAGTAGTAACATATAATAAAGCTTATCTACTTTGTGCTTTGTTATGTTCGATTCTTTTTCCTGTATTTCGCCCTCTATTTCTTCTGAGGATTTCTCAAGGGACAGATTTTTCAAGAAAACTTGGTTTGCTTCTGCGTCACATTCCTATTTTTTTTTCTCTCGTTGTAGATGAGTAAAACAATTTCTTTGTAGTCGTAAATATTTAAAAATTAAAATTGTTGATTAGTAAGCAGTTGAAAATTAACATTCGTAAAAGCACTATAAACAACCATAAAAGTCCGCCATATTTGATTTTTGAATCTTTAGGGTTGCCATTACCAAAATCTATCTACAAGTATGGGAACTCGTTGAACATTTACCCAGTAGAACATTGCAGAAATTTTGAGTGCCGACCTTATATATATCTTTGTCAAAGATTTTTTTATCTACGTGTAGATTTAATGATATAATCATGTTATTTGTCCAAATTACCTTTCCAGGCTGTTTAATTTTGGATCCTGGGTTCTAGTGAAATGAGATTCATAATTTTACCTTTCTATTAGCGAGGACGTCTTATGTAATTTTTTATTTTTTTATTTTATTTTTTTTAACCTATGATGTGCCTGGTTCTTCTTATGTGTTTAGATAGTCCTGAAACGACTAATTCTTTATCTTTGGATTTCCAAATGTGTTCCTTATTTTCTGCGAAGCCCTGTGAGTTTAGACAAAATATTTGTACTGAACATTGGTCGCCAGCTTTAAATTTCTAGTCGCCAATAGCGACCTGCCTGGAGACCGGAAATTTTGCGCCCTGTATGCATATATATATTAGTGTGTCCCTTATTTTGGGTAATTTCGTGTTGCGATACGCACACCCTCCAAATGTATTCTATGTGACTATAAACATTCATTAGTGAAATAGCAGTTCTTTACGAGAACGTTAACCCGTGCCGACTTACCATGAAATGGCGTTTCCACATTTTAATATAATTTAGAATTTCCAACCGTGATAACGGAGAAACTAAAAGAGACAGAGAAACGAAACTTTGCACGAAGCAACTAGAGAAAGGGCGATATCTGCTTGTTTATTGACAGATAGCACCGGATGAACAGTGTTGCCAACCCAAGACAAAGTTGTGTTTTTGTAAATGGAATGACCTAAATTGAATATCATCATTGGAAGCAGCAATGAAAATAAAGACAACAGAGATTATAAAGGCAGATCAGTGTTGCAAACTTTTCGAGAAATATCGTGTAATACGTGTTGGCGCACACAGGGAGTGAGATACTAACGTTTTGCACCTTAAATCAGATATTGATAAGAATTGTTTGCGTTGACTCTAAGTCTAGAAGCATTCGCTGAACAGTATTGTCATCAACAGAAGGGAAAAATTGAGTTTGGAAGAGATACAATAACTCGGAAAAGGTCACTAGTGCTGTATGGTTTAAAACCTATAATGCAAGGCAGAAGAGCATGAGGAGTAGCGCCATGGTTATGTGAGATTGATAGCTCACGTACTGACAGATATATTCGGTATCTTGTTAAAGTAGAGAACTAAGGTTTGTAAAAGATGGTAACGCTGCACAGCAGCGGCATTTTTACTCTTGATTTCATCATGGTTATCAGCGTCCTCAAAAGCGCACGAATACATAAACCCATGCAAATTGAACGTTGTTTTCATATTTTAACCAGGTTCTTGGGATTCGAACCCGCTGTGCAGCGTTGCCACCTTTCACAAACCTTACCTGTCAGCTTTTACAAGATATCGTGTATCTCGGTCAGTTATCTATCTCACACAACCATTTTTCTACTCCTCATGCTCTACCGCCTTGCATTATAGGTTTTAAAGCATACAGAACTAGTGACCTTTTCCGAGTTGTATCTCTTCCAAACTCAGTTTCTCCCTTCTGTTGATATTTACTCGATTTAAGATAAATGGGTCCACAGTAGTCAACACCGCTGTGAAGAAATTGTCTTGTTGGTTAAACTCTATCAGCTGGTAGATCTCCCATTATCTGTTTACCATCTTTAGGATTGTTTCTGGAACATGTGACACACTGATGCACAACTTGACGAACCAAATCTTGTCCACATATTGGCCAATATGATTGTTGCAAGGATGATAACAATAATTGAGGCCCGGCATGCAATAGCTTCTTATGTTCTTCTTGGGCGATTAATCTTGTCAAATTGCAGTTAGCTGGAAATACAATAGGATGTTTCTGTCCTTCAGGAAGATCTGCTGCATCTAATCTTCTTCCGTCTCTGATGATTTGCCTCTCATCCAAGTATGGGTTCAAATTTCTCAGTTGACCTTGGTTGTCGACTTCCTTTCGTGATCTCAACGCATTTAATTCCTTGTGAAATGCTTGTTGCTGTGATAGTTTAATAAGACATTCGAGTGTTTCATGTAATTCACTTACTGTAAGATGTCCATGCTGTCTGTCACAATTAGATCTTCTCATGTTGTGTGCAAATCGTAGACAATAAGCAGTTACATGTTGTAATCTTCGTAATGATGAATATCTATCTAAGAGTTCACACGGTGTTGTAGAAACACTGCTGTATTCTTTCGTCGCTCGGGAACATCACTTAGGTGAAAAATATCTTCCCTCGTCTGTGAGTCTAATTTCTCCGATAGCCAGGAAGGCCCATGCCACCATAAGTCATTATCAAGAATCTCTGACGGTGTTAATTCTCTCGATATATGATCTGCTTGATTCTCCTCTGTTCTGATGTGTCTGCATTCATAGTTACAAGTCAATTGTTGAATTTCCGCCACACGATTTGCAACGTACGTCTTCCATTGAGAACAAGGTCCTCTTATCCATGCTAATACAATGGTGGAATCTGACCATAAAACAACCTTATCAATCTTGCAATGTAATGCTTGTATTACTTTCAGAGTTAACTGTACAAGTAACAAAGCTGCACAAAATTCTAGGTGAGGAATAGTTGACTTCTTCAAAGGTGCTACTCGAGATTTTGAACATAGTAAGTTTGCTGTGAATTTTCCATTTCTTGTACTAGATGTTACATATATACAAACTCCATATTCATTCTGAGATCCGTCGCAAGAACCGTGAATTTCTACCTGCGATTGTGTTTCTTGAATAACCTTCCGCTGGACATGTGATTCCAACTCATGAAATTGCTGCTCAGAAGTTTCCCACTCTGAATGCAATGGGGCTGGAACTTCTTGATGCCAATTCAATTTTAATTCCCACAAACGTTGCAGAAATATTTTTGCCTTAAGAATAACTGGTCCTATTAATCCTAAGGGATCAAATATGCTCGCTGCTGTGGCAAGAATAGTCCTTTTCGTGATTGGTTGAGGGTTGTTTCTTGGTTTGACAGAAAAAGAAAATGTGTCTTTAATGGGATTCCACAACAATCCTAAACTTATTGTGATGCAATCATCATTTGGTTGAATGGTGAAATTTGATTCTTGAAGTTCACTGGGTATTCTTGAAAGCAGTGAAGTGTCGTTGCTACACCATTTTCTCAAACAAAAACCATCTCTTTGCAGAAGAGTTGTGAGTTGAACTTGTAATTCATGTAGTTCCTTCTTTGTGTTTGTTCCTGTTTGAAGATCATCAATATAGAAATCCCTCATTACAGCTTCTGCTGCCTTAGGGAAATTCCTCTTCTTTTCTATGACAAGTTGCTGAAGACATCTAGTGGCTAGGAAAGGAGCTGCTGCAGTACCATATGTTACAGTTTTGAGTCGATATATCTTTATTGCTTCTTGAGGGTTTTTCTCTCCACAGTATTTTCTGGTAGGTTGAATCTGAATCATGTACCCAAATGTTGCGATACACCTCTATATACACCCTCCATTCCAAAAGAAACCTAACGTTTTAAAAAAACAAAAAAGCAATGTACATTTTGGAACAAATCATTTTTATTAATCAATGTATTCCCCTTCTGCATCGATACACATATTTGCACGCTCCAACAAGTTGTCAAATGACTTCTCCATGTCCTTTATTGGAATGGTCTTTAGGACGGCGGTCGTCGCCTTCTCAATGGCATCAATCGATGCGTGCCACTTTCCTTTCATCGCCAAATGCAGTTTCGGGAACAGATAGAAATCGCACGGAGCGAGATCTGGTGAATAGGGCGGATGATGCAACCGAATAATGTGATTTTTGACCAAAAATTCAGTTACAAGTCGCGAACGATGTGATGGTGCATTATCGTCCAAAAGAGTCCAACTGTCGATTTCGCGATATTCGGGCCGAATACGACGAATTCTTGCCAGCAAACGCTTCATGACGCCCAAGTAAAACTTTCCAGTGACTGTCTGGCCGGGCTGAACAAATTCTTTGTGGATAATTCCTTTTGAATCGTAAAAACAAATCAGCATCACCTTAACTTTTGACTTCACCAAGCGACTTTTTTTGGGTGTTCCTTCATCCGGCGCTTTCCATTCAGCACTTTGCCGCTTTGTTTCGGGCTCATATTCAAAACACCACGTCTCGTCAGCAGTTACAATCGATTTCAAGAAGTTTCGATCCTGCCGAGCACTTTTAACGATGTCTTTGCAATGCGCAATTCGATCAACTTTTTGGTCTTCGGTGAGTTTATGTGGTACAAACCGCGAATTAACCTTCTTAAGGCCCAAAACTTCGGTCAAAATGCGGTATGCGGTTGTTTGAGGAATGCCTAATTCCATTTCAATAACTTTCACCGACGATTTTTTGTTATGTTTGATGAATTCACGCAGTTTTTCGATGTTTTCTTCCGATAATCCGGTTTTGGGACCTCCTGATCTTTCGTCATTATCCAGCGTCTCTCTACCCGATTTGAATCGCCTGAACCACTCGTAAACTTGCATACGGGATAGACACTCATTACCATATGCATTTTGTAGCATTTGGTGCGTTTCACTAAAAGTTTTACCCAGTTTAACACAAAACTCAATTGCAGCTCGTTGTTTGAAACTCATTTTCCGACCGATGTACACAACACACTGACAGTTGAAACGCAATAACTTTGTTGCCGTGCATCCAAATGTCATGACATTTATACCAGTTGTCAACGAGGGACTACGCCATCTACCGGTAAAATATTACAACAGATGGCACTAGTGGTACTATTTGTTTTCAAAAGTTCGGTTTCTTTTGGAATGGAGGGTGTAAGCTGTCATGGCGTATTGATGCTGCCTGAATCTTGCTGTTATGGAAAATAATTTTTCTTGGATTGTAGGCCCGACCCTCATCGTGTCATTTAATGAAGTCCGGAAGTTGTTTTGCACGATGCATCAAATACAGCTCTGAGTTTGGTAGTAGTACTGGTCTCCTTCATTACGCAATGATGGGGAAGATAGTAATCTGGCATCATTGTATTGTTCTCTGCTCTAGTTATTTCTTCCATATAGCCCAAATCTTCGTACTTCTTCATGAACGCTATATATGGCTTTTTTTTTTCAGTATCCTTCATAAGCCTTTTTTTCCATTGAAAAAAGTTTTCTCGTTGCAATCTCCTTCGATTAACCAAGATTCCCCACATTTTCTTTAAAGGGAAGTCTAACGACGAATCTCCCAGTCTCGTCTCTCCGGTGTGTTTCTTTGAAGTGTCTTTCACATTCTGTCTGCTTTTGACTTGGGTGTTTCGTTGAACATTCTTCTATCGTCCAGAATTTTTTTTAACTGCTTGTGTATTTTCTCTATTGTGGAGAGATGACATACATTTGTCGAAATGTGTGGTTGATTGCCTATTTTTCCAGCTACAATCCAGCCAAACAACGTTTTGTGCAAGGTTGGATACTCTGCCTTGAATTTTATTTGCCCTTCACAAAGTAGATCAAAGAATACTTCCGCCCCCAGTAACATCTCAATACGCTATGGTATGTTGAAGCTAGGATCTGCTAATTCAATGTTGGAAGGTATTTGCCACGATGACGCGTCTACATGAACCATAGGCAAGTCTTGTGATATTTGCGGCAATATAATGAAGTCTAATGTGGCTGAATAATTGTTATGTCTTGACTTAATTGTAGCCTGAACGCTATGGCATGACCTTGTCTTAGCATTACCTATACCATTTATGTGTACAACGCTATTACTCTTTGTTGGTCCCAATAATTGAACCATTCTATTTGTTAGGAAATAGGACTGAGAAGCACAATCGAGAAGTGTTCGACACATTTGAAAATTACCCTGTTTATCTTTAACATATACTATAGCTGTGGATAGCAAAACGCTTGGTGGTCTCCTAAGATTCTGCGGTATGCTGTTTGTAGAATGAATAGTCTTATCTTCACGTTCCTACTCGAGTGATGTGCTTGCAGCAAGCGTGTTTAGACCTTTACCTATTTCCTTTCATCTTGTGGTTTATTCGCTCTAGTGGACGATGGACAACGCGAGTAGTGCAGTAATATGTTATGCCTTGTATTGCATATTTTACAATTACCTGATAAGCACTCATTTGCCTTATGCGCTCGTTTGAGACAATTTATACACAAAGAAAGACGTTTAACTTCTTTAATTCTATCTCCTATAGATTTTCCCAACAATGATTGGCATTGAAATAATTTGTGTGAGCCTTTACAGCTGGGACATGCATTGTTGTCGGAACACGTAACGTGTGCTGTCGTTGAGTAAGAACTCTTTTTGCCTGCCGTATATGTTTATTGATATTTGTTACTTGGAACTGAGGGTGTGTCTTTAGGTCTACGCTTACTATCAACTGCGTCTAAAACTTGGCAGCGCTGTTGTAAAAATTGTGTCAGCTGTGACATGCTCGGTAATTCATTCGTTAATTGTGTTTTCTCCCACTCCTTATGCGTTGTAATGTCTAGTTTGGTCGTAATCAAATAAGTAATGCATCCCAGCTTTCTGTCGGTTGACCTAATGATTTTAAAGCCCTCAAATGTTTACCGCTGTCTAAAAGAGATTTAAGCTAAACAGCTGACTCACGTTCCACCATTGGCATTTCAAATAAAACTTTGACGTGTTTGTGAACAATATACCTTTTGTTTTCAAAACGCTTTTTGAGTAATGTCCATGCTACGTCGTAGTTTTCAGAAGTTTCTAAAGCTTGTATTACTTCAAGCGCTTCGCCACGTAGAGAAGAATGCAAATAATGAAACCTTTGTACCGGCTGCAATGTGCTATTGTTATGTATTAATGCCTGAAACGTGTCATAGAACGACAACTACTCATCGTAGCTTCCAGAAAAGGTGGAAAGGTTTATCACCGGTAACCTAACTGATGAGTTAGAATTGCTTGATTCATTGTTTTATTTATTAATTAATTAATTTATTTTTTGTTTCACTGGAGTTGCGTTGATTTATGAACACTTCCGCCTTAGCTGCTAAATCAAAATAAGTACTCTGAAATTGCTCTTTCTTCCGTTTCTTGATCAATTTCTGATGAACCCTGTAACATTTCTATTTCGGACTGTATTGCATTAAATTCATCATAGCAGTGTTTTATTTTCTCGTAACGTAACACTAACTGCGTAATATTCTGATCTTCTGTAAAGCTATCTACAAAAGGTTTAAAACGAGTGAGTTTGGCCGTAATTTGACCTCTCTTGACCACTAATTCTTTCATTCTGTCCATCATGCTTCACTCAAATTAAATACACTTTTAACACTTCTAAATGAGACACTGCTATTACAGGCGTATCTTGTATACGTAATACAAGGATAGTATTATTTGGTCTAGGAATTAATTCGTGCGGGTGGACAAGAGATGGCGCAACGAACGGAGCGTCCCACAGTTCCGTGTATCCACACATGTGTTGCAAACCCCTGTCATCGCGTATCGTTCGTAGTATAGGGCAGTGGATTAAAGCGTCAACAACACCAGTTTGTAGTTAAGTGAACATGGCGCAATTTGTGCCTGATAAAGTGTTTTTGCGGGGTGTCCTGCTGCATTACTTTAACATGCAGAAAAGTGCGACTGAAAGTCATCGTATTTTGGTGGAAGTGTATGGTGACCATGCTCTAGCTGAGCGAACGTGTCAGAAGTGGTTTGCACGGTTTAGAAGTGGTGATTTCGGCTTGGCAGACCAAGAGGGAGCTGGACAGCCAAAAAAATTTCAAGACGAAGAATTGACAGCATTGCTCGAGCAGGGTTCGTGTCAAACGCAGGAACAACTTGCAGCAGCATTAGGCGTTGATCAAACAACAGTCTCCAAACGCTTGAAAGCCATGGGAATGATTCAAAAGATGTCACATTGGGTTCCACATGAATTGAAAGACAGAGACGTTGAAAGACGAAAAACCATTTGCGAATTGCTGCTTCAACGACAGAGCAGAAAGGGGTTTCTGCATCGAATTATTACGGGTGATGAGAAGTGGATCCATTACGAGAACCCTAAACGAAAAAAGGCCTGGGTGAAACCAGGTGAACCAGGTCCATCACAACCAAAACGAGATATTCACTGTGCAAAGGTTATGCTGTGCATATGGTGGGATATGAAAGGTGTGGTGTACTATGAGCTGCTGCAACCGGGTGAAACTATGAATGGAGAGCGTTATCGACGACAATTAATGCGTTTGAAGCAAGCTCTGGCCAGAACACGACCAGAATGAGAGAACAGACATGATAAACTTATTGTTCAACGTGATAACGCTCGCCCACATGTCGCAAAACCGGTCAAAACCTATTTAGAAAATGTCGGATGGGAAGTTTTACCCCACCCGCCGTATTCACCAAACGTTGCTCCTTCGGACTACTACTTGTTCGATTGCATGAACAACGATTTGATTGGACAGCGGTTTACTTCTTCAGAAGATATCGAAACATGGGTCTCTGACTGGATCGCTTCCAAGGATGAGGACTTCTTTCGCCACGGAATCCGTACATTGCCTGACAGATGGACGAAAGTGGTGGCTAGCGATGGACAATATTTTTCTTAAGGTATTTATGTATTTTGTGTTTGTACTACAGCTTCAATGTGTGCGTACCAACCGCACGAATTAATTCCTAGACCAAATACATTCAAATATGCACTCACTACCTATCTTATTACTGTACTGTAGAATCCTGATCCGGCGTGGATGGACCATGTGGTCGATGTAATGCCTTTTTAGGCGGTGGTTTCTTAATAATTCGTCGACGTTGCTTTGAGACTGTTGGAAATATATTTGCATTTCATAACACACAAGATTATATGAATTAAACAACTACAAACAAATTCGCTAAATGAACAGGAGTATATATGGATTAATGCGATATTATAACGTAGCTACTACTGATTTCTTGGTGTCTTGTTTACACACACACACACACACACACACACACACACACACACACACACACACACACACACACACACACACACACACACACACACACACACACACACACACACACACACACACACACACACACACACACACACACACACACACACACACACACACACACACACACACACACACACACACACACACACACACACACACACACATATACACACACACACACACACACTCTCTCTCTCTCTCTCTCTCTCTCTCTCACTCACTCACTCACTCACTCACTCACTCTCTCTCTCTCTCTCTCTCTCTCTCTCTCTCACTCACTCTCTCTCTCTCTCACTTTCACTCTCACCCTGCTGGGAGAAAAAAAGTAATAGTTTTTATGTTGCTGCCTAACCATTTACTTACAGTCATTAGTTTTTATTGAGAAGAAGGCTCATTTCTGAACACAAACCATTTTCAGACTAAAACATTTAATCAAAAAATTTTTATTAGTGCAAAAAATTTTCAAACTTAAAAAATTTAAACGAAGATGTTCAAACAAAAGAAAACTGATAAAAATAAACCAAAATTTTAAAAACAAAATTCTAAAAAATCAAACAATGCTGGAGAAATTTTAAGCAAAAATGTTGAAACGTTTTTAAAAAGTTCAGTATAGATTCGAAAATGACCACTCAATCAAATTGCATCAAGAATAACATTGCACCAATTACCTTAGACTATGAGTGCAATACTAGGACTCAGATATTTTCAGAATACAACTAGAAATATTAAACGACAGCTTTTTTTTTTCATAGGTAATAACCAATTGAATTGCATCAAAAATAACTTTCCACCTATGATATTAAATTATGAGTTGTAAGTAAAGTTCAAAGAGTGAAATTATTGTTGTTGTATATGAGTTGATTTTAGTAATTACCTATCAGGTACTAGAAAACAATCTTTCAGTTTAAAAAACTCTACTTTCTTTAGTCAAACAAACATTGACAAGCAAAAATTTTGTGATAGGAAGAACGTTTTACGGTTTTCAATTATTCAAATAGATCTTAGACTGTGATATTCAAATGATCTTAGACTGTGAGTCATGACTACAACTTATATGATTCAATGGGTGAAATTGTTGTTGTATTTCAGTAAGTTTTAATAATTATCTATCAGGTTTGAAGTTCTAAAATTTTCGATCAAAGGCTTTATTTAGACTGAGAGTTGTAATTACAATACTAAGGTTTAAAAGTTTTCAAACTAAATTAAAAATGTTTTGAAAGAGTGATCAAAAAATTATAGACAAAACTGATCAAAACACATTTTTAAAAAATTTAAACAAATATTTGAAAATGATTAACCAATCAGATTGCACCTAGAATAACTTCTACCAGTGACCTTAGGCTATGAGTTGGAACTAGAATTCTAAGATTCAAAGTGTGAAATTGTTGATGTAGATCAATAAGTTACAATAATTACGTATTAGGTTTCAAACCCTAAATTTGAAGCTAGAGGTAAGGATCTACCAATCAGATTTCAATAAAGGTGACTTTCCACCAACGACATTACAGTAAGACATGCACTCACCCGTATGATTATATGATATAAAGTTCTTCATCTTAGATGAGGTCAAAATCACCAATTAAAATTTTTGTAAAATTCCCATGTCCAATGAAAGACAATGGAACCTTATGGTTATATGTATCCATATGCATGTGTACACTATGTGATCAAAAGTATCCGGACACCCCCAAAAACATGTTTTTCATACTAGGTGCATTGTGCTGCCACCTACTGCCAGGTACTCATTATCAGCGACCTCAGTAGTCATTAGACATCGTGAGAAAACAGAATGGGGCGCTCCACGGAACTCACGGACTTCGAACGTGGTCAGGTGATTGGGTGTCACTTGTGTCAGAAGTCTGTACGCGAGATTTCCACACTCCTAAACATCCCTAGGTCCACTGTGTTTGATGTGATAGTGAAGTGGAAACGTGAAGGGACACGTACAGCACAAAAGCGTACAGGCCAACCTCGTCTGTTGACTGATAGAGAAGGCAGATAGTTGAAGAGGGTCATAAAGTGTAATAGGCAGACATCTATCCAGACCATCACACAGGAATTCCAAACTGCAGTAGGATCCACTCCAAATACTATGACAGTTAGGCGTGAGATGAGAAAACTTGGATTTCATGGTCGAGCGGCTGCTCATAAGCCACATATCACGCAGGTAAATGCCAAACGACGCCTCGCTTGGTGTAAGGAACGTAAACATTGAGCTATTGAACAGCGGAAAAACGTTGTGTGTAGTGACGAATCACGGTACACAATGTGGCAATCCGATGACAGGGTGTGGGTATGGCGAGTGACTGGTGGACGTCATCTGTCAGCGTGTGTAGTGCCAACAGTAAAATTCGGAGGTAGTGGTGTTATGGTGTGGTCGTGTTTTTCTTGAAGGGGGCTTGCACCCCTTGTTTTGCGTGGCACTCGCACAGCGTAGGCCTACATTGATGTTTCAAGCACCTTCTTGCTTCCCACTGTTGAAGATTAATTCGGGGATGACGATTGCATCTTTCAACACGATCAAGTACCTGTTCATACTGCACGGCCTGTGGCGAAGTGGTTACACGACCATAACATACCTTTAATGGACTGGCCTGCACAGAGTCCTGATTTGAATCCTATAGAACACCTTGGGGATGTTTTGGAACGCCGACTTTGTGCCAGCCCTCACCGACCTATATCGATACCTCTCCTCAGTTCAGCACTCTGTGAAGAATGGGCTGTGATTCCCCAAGAAACCTTTCAGCACATGTTTGAAAGTATGCCTGCGAGAGTGGAAGCTGTCATCAAGGCTAAGGGTGGGCCAACACCATATTGAATTCCAGCAGTACCGATGGAGGACGCCACGAACTTGTAAATCATTTTCAGCCATGTGTCTGGATACTTTTGATTACATATTGTATGACTACATTTTCGACAACTTTGTACACATAAAGGATGATACGGAGAACCAACTAAAATTCACAAAAGTATATATTCAGGTCGTAGAGAACATTTACCAATATGTGTTACTTGATAGTTCTTAAATTTAAGAGGTAGGCCAATGTATCCTCCCAAATTTTGAAAGGAAAATATGAATGTACTTATGTTCTGTGAAAGATAATTGATACTTCTACTCAACCATATAAGCATATGATACTATAAAGCCTGATCAAAGAGAAGATCATACACTTCCAAATTTTGATTTTTATATATATACACACGCATAGAAGGAAACAAGTGCATTAACCCTTTAATGAGCAAGCATTGATAACATTTCCCTTAAAATGTTTAGTTTGCTCTTATGGTTGAACCATGTCTTTCTGATCATAATTTCGTAATTTTTAAAGTAATATTGTACTCTGGTTACAAAATACGGGATGTTTATTTCAAAGCAACATTGCCATAAAATGGGTTTTATTGTGTTGCTACTGAGCAGCATTGCCCTATTATGGTCAAATATCATAATATTTTCAGTAATTAGCAGCAGTTTCGTTGAAATATATTTCTACAGAGCAAGTAACCACAAATAAAAAAAATGAAAAAACAACTTCCGCGGAACGTAGGAGATAAAGCTTCTACAATAGTAAATTTAACTGTTCCATGTTGACGAAGATTAGAAATATCTAAACAAGTGACCCGCAAATCATGTATATGAATATTGTATGAACGCAATAATGCCAATTAGATGATCACTGAAGTTATAATTCGTACGGATAACGCAATAGAATGCGATGTTGCGTGAGAGTAACAGTGCCAAATGAAAGGTTAATGTATAAAAAGAGAATTATCCATGTATTCGACCATGAAACCATATGTTGTTGTAAAACTTCATCTAGAAAGATAAGTCAATAACCGATGACGTGGCAAACACATGACGATGCTACTATTTGGTAATTTTTTATCCATTGAAGGGGATAAGCAGGATCACTCACACTTAGAAAATTAGTGCTAGAGAACATGTAGCAAGTTTTACTTTTAAGGCATTTATCAAATTTAAGCGGTGGCCTATGTACCACTTCCCCAATTTTGAAAGGTAGAATCAATGTAGCAATGTCTTACAAAAGATATTGGACCCCTGTACTCATCTATATAATCATGATAAACCTTCATCAAAGGGTATAAATTAGGTCAAAACTTCCAGATTTTGAATTTTTGGTGATTTTGTATCCATAAAAGGGAACAAGATAGACCACTCAAATTTACAGTGGTATATATTTAAGAGCATTTAGCAGATTTCGGTTTTTGACAATTCCCAAATTTAAAGTTTGGTTCTACGTATCTCTCCCGATATTTAAAGAAGGACGCATGAATATACCATGTCTTATGAAAGGAAATGAACCCCTGTTCTTGCCCATATAACCATATAAGGTAACAAAGCCTCATCAATCATGTGGTTCGGATTCCACGTTAATCAGTAGGTCCACGTCTCATATAGCCTCGCTGCTGAACGGGACGTTAAACTCAAAATCAACTCAAAGCCTCATCAAAGAGGACCAAATAGGTCAAAAACCTTCGAAATAAACATTTTTGGCAAATTTTTACCCATAAAAGGGAACGAGGTAAACCACCAAACTTAGAGATACCGGTTCTACACTACCATACCGGATTTTTGGTTTTGGCGATTTCAAAATTTATGAAGTGGTCCTATGTACTCCTCCTGAAATTTAGGGAGTGAGCCAAGGTAGCCCTGCTAAAATCAATAGGGCATTGACCCCTATGATATCATGCCATGTGATTGTCACGTGACGTCCCTCAACAAATTAGAGATAGTTAGGCCAAGTCAGGCTCATATTACTGAAGTTTTACTTCTCAGAACCCATTTATCTTTTTGCCTCAGCCGGCTATTTGGTAGGAAAAAGTTTATAAAATAAATTAGTATGTTTTGCAAAACTTCTCTACCTACACACAATATACATGCATCCTAGATAAAGAACCCTCTGGTCGGGAAAAAGTGTGTGTTTTTTTTTTTTTTTTTTTTTTTTTTTTACATCACATATAGACCCAGAAATTTGTAAAACGTCATTTAAAAAGCCTGAAAAAGTCAGGAATTCGTACTCGCCAAATAAGTCAGAACCCTGGAATGTGATACATGTGCAACTCGAGTTATCTTATTAAAATATGTCAAGTGATAGACCTAAAAAATAATTGAACATGAAATACAGGAGAGAGGACCCAGAAGTAATACATAATAAGATCAACAAAGGTTGCTATTACGTTTCATAATACTAGTGACTAAAAGTACTATGTAAACATGTAAGTAATTATTATTATTATTATTATTATTATTATTATTATTATTATTATTATTATTATTATTAAATTCTTTCTAGGTTTCTCGGATACTCGTAGAGTCAAGATCACCTTCATGGCAGCGCAGTGATTTGAGAATGACAAGATTAAAAGAACCCGAACGAGGCGAATTATTGATTTTCAAAGAACTTGAATGGCAGACTGTTCGCATTGAAGCAAAATCCACGAAAGATGAAAATCTAACTCCATTAAGATTAATTACGAATCAAGCTCGGTGTAGAATCACTATCAAGAAAAAAATATCAGGTATATCTTATCACATCTTTTTAAAAATTACTTTTATGCTTGTACTTTTAAGTAATTCTTTCTAGTTGATGTCGTTTGTACAGAGAGAAAGCAAACAAGTATGCCTCAACGAAAGTGTTGAATCCATACAGTTGGAAGGTAGTTCGATAGATCATCTGTGAATGTTTCATCTCTGAAACAGTATGTTTAAATTTGATCTAAGTTTCGCTAGGATATATATATATATTAGGGCATTGCATGTAAGTATGGAAAAATTGAAAGTTTAAAAATTGTATGGTGCCCCCCTCCTATGTTGTTTCAACTGGCAAAATCTGAATGCATACCAAATTTTAGGTCATTTGGTGATGTTTTGACCCCCGCCCAACAACGATTAACTATTTACTTAACTTATACATATATCCTTATGAACTTTAAATATCTTAAAATTATAGATTTGCATTTTTTTTTTTTTTAAACTTTAGATTCCATTTTCAAGTGAAATGATTTTTACGATAGGAGGATTTTTGCTAAAATTTTCTTAATTTTGTTTTTGCAGTGATACTTTTAGTGAGATGTATTGCTTTTAAAATATTATCTTTCTACATAAATTAAAAATTTAGCATTTTACTTGTATAAGACTTGTTTTTATACAGAGGAGGCCAACTTTAGCAATAGAGTACTACATAATACAGAGAATCACATCAAATGACTTGGTTTAAGGTTTTGTGGAAGACAATGTCAATTTCTTTAATGTCTCTTTTCGAAAGTTAGGGATTTGTATGCGGTGATATTCGACCAAGTGCAATAAAAAATGTTTTTGTGTTTCTTCATTGGTAACACTTGTTGAGAAGTCTTGGATTAGTTTCACAGCCCGTTCCGACAGATTATTCACCACTTTGACATACCGCACATATATCTCAGCTTCTTGGTAATCGGGAACATTGTGCCACTCACTAACAGGTTTTCCTAGCCAGTCGGCGTCAATTCCCATGCTGTGAAACAAAAACCAGAATTTAGGCCCAATAAGGGATGATAGTTTTGTACTTTGGCTAAGAATAGGAAAAAATGGATGGCCCCTTTAGAACTTTCTTTTTTGGCTGAGGAATTGGGAGTAATGTTCGAGCAATCTGTTGTCGTTTTGAAGAGGAAAGTTTATTCGAAAATAGAGTGAACAACGCACATTCTTCGGTTAAATACCAGAAGTGCCTTTCCATGAATTTTATGGCTGCATTTGCAACTTGTGGATCATACTTGCAATACTTGTTCAAGTCTTGCCATAGCTTGAAATAATTGCATCGACCCCAATGGATGAAGAGAGCCAGTTTACAGCGCAGAATAGGGCATTAAATTTACATAGTGCTTCGAGTTTACTAATCATGTCCTTGTCATATCCTGCTTGAGCACTGAAAGTAAACATCTTTGCAGGATACAAAATGGATGACATCCATCGAGCATGATGCGCTGCTCCTGGTCTCAGCCAGTGTATTCCTCTTTCAGGTGTCTCATCCAGAAGTATCAACATCAATTTAGCACACTCCCGATAGTCATCACAAGGTAGCAAGTTATTTTCATTTCAAGTAGAAAGTACTCTCTTTGGTGCTTGTTTAGAATTTTTCATAGTAAGTTTCAGACTCCTGTCTTTGATTTCCAGGGTCCTAAAACCAGCTTCTGTGTTAATAGTTAACCAAATAGAGTCTCTGAATTGAATAAACTCGGAGTTTTCATTACCTGATGTTGCACCAAACAATTCTTTGTGAAAAGAACTTAGGATTGTTTCAAATATATGATGCCGACAAGCTAACAAAAACAATTTCTTGTCAAAGAGGTTTTCCAACCGAACACAAGCTCCACTTTTCCATCCTGATTTCGAAGCTGTAGTGTCAAAAACATGGGATCTTACATTATCTGAAACATTTCACTCATTTGCAAGGGAAAACTTAGCTCTTGTTTGTTCTTCACCTGTTGTTTGTAATTATTGGGATACCAAGAATTTTGCCTTCTTCACAACCTGGAATGCTAGATACCAGAATCGCTAATCTTTCTTTGTTTTCTTTTTTGATGTCTGGAACCAATTTACCATCCGAATGTAGTGTTGAGTGCTTCGGTGCTATGAACTAGTCTTAATTGTTTGCGCTAATGATTTCCTAACTTCTTTACCTGTTCTCCATGTGCTTTTAATTGAAAGAGTAGCTTTTTCCAATGGAACTCCTTTTGTAAGAATTGGTCCCATGAATGCTGTTCGTTGACCACTTGACAGATTAAGCCTGTCCCCTGTAGTTAATATGATATGGCTAATAAATGGATTTCTGGGTAGTTTCAAATCAATGAATGCACTTTTTCTACGAACAGTACCTGTACCAGTTGCACCATTGCTTGTTGATGGAAATACAAACAGAGGATCGTCAGTTGGTTCAGATTCAACTTCCAAGCTATCCGAATCACTTGAATCAAGGCTATCGATCTCATCAAGTTACAGGATAGTGCTTGTGCTTATCTTTGTTGAAGCTTCTTCTTGGCGACGCTTCTCCCTCGCAGCACGCTCAATTTCCTTTTCATGATGAGATAATTTTCTCATAACTTTCGCAAAATGTGTCTTGTCAAAACCACCTAACTCAGTTTTCCGACATGTTGGTTGATCTTTTAAGAAGTACATATCTTCCAGAACCATTTTCCTAGTTCTACATCTGTCATATTCGATAATAGAAATAGCATTGTCGTGCGCTATGTCAAAGAGTGGACGAAGAGATCTGAGAAAGCTTTCACACTCAGCTGGAAAGTTCTTTCTTGTTCTATGTTTCCGCAGATTCTCATATCGCATATTCCGCAGATTCTCATTTATTCAGTTTTGCTTTGGAATGCCCTGGTTTGATAGCAGTGATAGGAATGCCAGAAAGTTCCCAAAATTGCTCAGCCTTAAGAATAACGTGTTCTATAACATTATCTCTTTTATGTTTCTGCATGGGTCCATGATTGAGAAAAAGAAAGTAGCGAAGCACATCCCCATTGGTGGGCAGTTGAGATTCTTTTCTCGGGGTCAAATCTTGCAATAAATTACCTAAGAGCCATGCTTCAGACATTTGTTTGTCATCCTTTCGAAGCACTGGTCGTTTGGTGTGGATAAAATTGGAGAAACCGCGTCCTGAGGTGGTTCTTTTTCTATACTTTTACTCATTTCTGCCTTGGTTATAATCTGTAAAGAAAAAAGCAAAAACATTAAAAACGTGACTTCGTGTTATGAATGTGCGCTTTCAACTGAAAACTATTTTTGAGGTGGGCGGGGGTCAAAACGTGGCCTACTGACCTGAAAACTAGCACACAATTTTATCTCAGTAATTGTAACAATATGGTAGGGGGGCACAATAAATATTCGAAAAAAAATTTTTTTGCAATACCCTAATATATATATATGCCTAGTTATATCATAAATACTGTCACAAGTTTGAATGTGAATAACACAGAGAGTATTAACACCAAGGCAATTTACTTTTGTCATGTTTTACATTGATATGTTGTACACCTGACGCACGAATCATTTTTCGAAATTTTCCCCCTTGGTCTTGATGCAGGCACGAAGTCTGTCCGGCCACTGGTCAATGACATTACGCACAACGTCCATGGGAAAATTGTTCACTGCTCTGGTCAAGGATTGT
Source organism: Thermobia domestica (assembly GCF_964235325.1). Taxonomy (NCBI): domain Eukaryota; kingdom Metazoa; phylum Arthropoda; class Insecta; order Zygentoma; family Lepismatidae; genus Thermobia; species Thermobia domestica. Next base: position 112,757,554 of record NC_137467.1, read on the forward strand.
TTCTGACTGTCGGCAGATAGATGCCGTTTATGGCAGACGTTTGCCTGAAGGACTGCCCAAAGTTCGTAGTCCAACGGGTTAAGGTCCGGGCTGCTAGAAGGCCAATTAGCGGTAGAAATGAAATCGAGGACGTTCTGTGCCAGTCACTTCTGGATTGTTTTCGCTTTGTGGCCTGGAGCGGAATTCTGCTGGAAGGTCCACCTTTCTCCAGGGAACATGGTTTCACTATAGGTGTTAGCACTGTGTCCTGGTACACCTTGGCAGATGTTTTAACACCTTTTTCGCAAAAATGCTGCTGGGTTGTGCCTGAGTAATTCACTTCCAACCAAACCATCACTGAGGCAGGATGTGTCCTCTGAACCCTTGGAGCTGCCTCAGCAGCTGCAGTAGATGACGTGGCATACACACGGTCATTTTGGGCGTTGTAGGGCTGCTCAATTGTAAACATCTTTTTGTCAGTGAACAGAATCTTTCTGTGCAGATTGTTGGCGTAACGCCACAACAGTCTCTTTGATTTAAGGACCCTCTACGACATTAATGTTTGGGTCAGAAAGTGATCAGTCTGCTTCTTATACGTCCGTAGATGTAGGTCACTCCTGAGCACACGAGACATGGAATTTCTGCTGATGTTCATCTCAGCAGCCATCACACTTTGTGTTCGAACAGGATTTCTTCGAATTCTTGCTGCGACTGATTTGTGGACCTGCGGGGTTCGTACAGTTCGTGGTCTGCCACTCCTTGCGCGGTCAGCTGCCGTTCCAGTCTCGGTGTATCGCAGTATGGCGCGATACACGAATCTCTTGCTGATTTGTAGGGGTTTCAGGAGGTTGAAAATCTCACCTGTTGTCTTCCCGACCTTGTGTAGTGCAATTACTACTACACGATTTTCGTAATCGTCTCCCATCAGAATTCATTACAATATCAACATATGTCATGAACAGTCACACACACTACATGAATCTTCCGTTTTATACACAGGTGGCAGCATTGTGCCACTCCGGATGTCTACAGCGCCACTCCAAACTTTGTGACTATTTATGATATATATATATATATGTGTGTGATGGAATAATCATGTATGCTTAGCATAAATAAACGCAAGTAGCCTTTGCACTTTTGTGTCCTGTTACAAAACTGTGTGTAGTTCTCCAGATATAAGGCCTACAAGAAAATTTTTGCCTGAAATATATTGGATCTTTTAATCCAAAAACTTCCTCGAATGAAAATTAAAGAAAACCGAATTGAAGCGACGTTGCCTGTTGTTTGTGATCACGGGGAAATGGTTGAACAGTTTGAAATGAATGTTGGAACATAGTAAATATCAACTCTGAACTGGGTTTTTATCATGACACTTTGATCAAACGATGTATCCTAAGGGGGTTAAAATTTATGTATAAGATACAGTATCTTATGATATTCTTATTAAAAATAAGGAGACACGTGCCCCAGCGTTTTTGAAAATTTCCGTTTTAAGAGAGGAAGGGTGGCATTTTCATATTTCTTCTTCACACTGAAATCGGCGTTGTGTTATTTGTGGTTACATTACAGGGAAGCGGTTGACTGAAATAAATTTGAATCATAACTACAGGGTTTTCAATTTACAATGGAACCCGGAGTTTGGGATAGTAGAACTTTTGAACCTGAAGTGATACACGAATAATGATTATACCAAAATGAAACATTGTTCATGCATATATTTTTAAACTAGGAAGCAACGATTGAAGTACACTAGGAACCACACAGTATTGCCAGATGTAACCGTAGGTGTAAATCAATTTTTTGGCAAACCATGTAAATTGACTCATAACTCATACGTGTGGATGTTCTGTTGTTAATTTTCAGTTTGTTTAATTGGAGTAGCTTGAAAACTATGGAGCAGAAAAAAGAATTTTTCATTTCCACCGATAACTAATCGGATGAGGCCTCTGTAAGGGGAACTAGGGAAATCGTAGTTTTCATAAATTAACACTCTGAATTGGCAACCCTGCTGATGTTTCAGTACATCAAAAGGTGTGTTAAGGATCTGTCTACTTTATGCAATTCCTGAAAACAATGAAAAACGAAATTTGAAATAATCATGATAAAATTTTTACTCACGTGCACCCGGCAACACTGCTATTCATTCCTATGGGGCTATTTAAAGTAAGGGGTATATAAGAACAATTCTCGAACTATTGAAGATCTGGAAACGAACATTAGCAGTACTATTGAGAACATTAACACGTCTAATCTTCGTAAAGTTGCTGCCAACCTGGTGAAACGTGTGAACCAGTGTTTGAATCAAAACACGGGACACTCCCAGCATCTGCTATAGAGCTGGCAACTCATTTCTGCTAGTAGCAGTGTTGCCGGGTGCATGTAAGTAAACGTACTGCCTCAAGTACTACCCTGTAGTACTACCTCAAGTTGGAATTTTATCATGTCACTTTGATTAAAGGGCGTATCCTAAGCGGGTAGGCGTTTAAAATTTCTGTAAAAATGAAGTACCTCATGAGATTTTATCATTATGTTTTCATTCAAAGCGTATCCTAAGATAGTTTCAAATATTTTTATAAGCCTATTGTCCCTTTTCGGAGAACTGATACTTCTGCCAGTTATCAATATTTTGAAGTGTTTTTTTTTCTTTCTTCGTGTATTTTTGCGTAAGGTATATTTTTATTCATTAACCATTAAATCACTAAATAGGTCAATGTATGGTGGCCATTAAAATTACAACACCTGGAAGTAGATATTTCCTCAAACCAACATTTGGAGAATGTGTAGAACGTGGGGACAGTGACATGATAACGATACTGCGCATCACTTACTTCAGCCATACCCCTTTAACAGTAACCGAGGGCCGAAATTATGTAGTGGAGGATGTTTACTCGACTATAGTTTGCGGACAGTTGAAATGAAACATATGGACGAATGCGTCAGTCATGTCGACCGTTTTTTCGTTTGATTATGGAAGAATTTTGACATATCGAGGCTACATAGTATCCTTGATTGAACTGATGCCTGCGTTAGAAGGAATGCAACCACAGCGTTGCGAGTATTGAATCAGTTGCTCGAGGAAGGAGAAACATACCGACGCACAGTGGAGCCAATTTTTGGCAAAACCCCGTAAAATGAAGTAAAAGATTGACACGAAATAATTTATCAGTGAATGCGATTGGACGTTAAAAGGGGGGGGGGGGAGGGGAGGGCGAGACATGATCTGAATATTTGTATATCAATGTTAGTTTTCCTGGTTGTTTGTAACACTGTTTGACGAAAGGTTGTATAATTAATAGAATACTATCTTTTTCAGTTACAATACCGTATATTGCATTTCTAATTTTATTAAGTAAACTGACAAGAGCAACGCAAGTAGGTACTAGCCCTTTGTACTCTAAACAACAAAAGTGTAAGAAGAGGCTTGATTCCTTGCTCATGAACATCTTAAAACTGTCTGGAAAATTGTGTGACCAGATTATTTAATAACAAATTTTCCAAACAAATAAACAGAAAGGATATCATCAATCATAGTAATGAATATTGAGGCTTGTTTTGTATGTTACATTAAACCTAGGGGATTAATGAACAACTTTTATATTTATGAAATTCCACACATTCCATTAAAGGTATGTTATTACTCTTAGAAAACGAAAGACAGTCAATACTACTAGCACATCCTACTACATTTAAAGAATTACGCAATTGCAATATTAATTGTTTTGAATTGCAATTAAAACGCAATTCGTGTAGCTTTCTCCACGGGAAGACAAATAATCAATACGTACGCAAGCAACGGCAAATATTATATGTCACCATTTTTTTCTATGAACCAGTAATACATACAAAAACTTCACATTTCCAAATGAAACTATATACATTAAGGGGTCACTTCAAAAAAGTCCGGGGGCAACTGCCCCCTCTTGCCCCCCAATCGCCGCCACTCGTTATAATGAAACCTTAATAGCGTACATACAAGATAATATGCAGGAAAGGAATGTAGCAGCTTAAAATGACAACGTGATACGTAAACTTTGTCATCCGTCGAAGACGGAGAGGCGTACTTAGTGACAGATGATAGGAAGTTGAATTTGAAAGCGATTATCACTACAGCGCGTATAGATATTCAGCGGCTGGTAAATATGTTGACACGACCAACAGGTGTTTATTGTTTTGTATATTTAGAATGTTGATGTGATGTGTAGTAGTACTACATATCATATTTGGAAAATGCTGTGATACTGAAAGCATGTAAATTATGGTCAAACGATAGAATGGCATTTTAGTAGAAAACATATATCATGTCTATGATTTTTTTAAATATGTCGTAACGGAAACATTGTTCTTACTGTATGCAAAGAAAAAAAAACCTGCACTTTTGGGGAATATAGCGCGTGAAAATGTAGGAAAAACTCATTCTGCATCAACCTGCTTTTGAATTGAGCTGGGGCGAATGTGAGAGCAAGTGTTGGGTTATTAGACATGTGATCCCCATGCAAGCAGTGACAAAGTTGAATATAAGTAGATTCTGGGAATTTTGCCCCCAGGCCCCATGTTGTTCCCAACATCCATACTTTTCGGGGATTCATCCACAAAAATAAACTCTAGTCAACAATATTTGATTATTGGTGGCGATATTTTGAAATGCCAATGTTTGCTAAACAATCTACGGACAATATGATAGCACCATATTAAAAATGATGGTGATGAATTCAGTGTTTTGTTTTTTGTGATGCGTGCACAGAAGTGAGATTGGAATCAACTGTAATAAGCCTCCACTCGTCCCAGCTCAGAGTGTTCCAATCAAAGCCCTGAAATGAGCCTGCTTATTGCACGATGCAAGATATGATGCATGTAAATCATAATATGTTTAATATATCTGATAATGTATTCATATCGAGAACCTGTGATGAGATATTTTTTATGTATTGAGGTGTCCGTGCATCATCATTGCCATAATGAATCTTCCACAACTTTGAAATAATTTTGAGAAGCAAGAAGTTTTCTTTAATTTTATTATTCTTCAGTTGTAAATTGTATAATTACACTTTTTTCCATTCACGCGCAAAAATGTAAACCAATAGTAAATTGCCAAATCAAAGCATATTGCCCACGCACGTGCTTATGCCAATTATAGAACCTGTTATATACTTTAGACGCGAATATGAGGAATATTTCCTTTTGTGATATACAACTCTATATTTTTGCTGAAATAATGTCGAAATAGCGTAAATATTTCAGTCTACGGAGTTTCTTTTACACTTTCAAAGATATGTGCATCTTGGTGCGTGCCACCTACATTTTTTTTTGTTTGTTTTTTTTTTTTTTTTGCTTACTGTAAATTTATTTGATGTCTAAATCTTTCTTCTACATATTGAATACATTATTGTAACCATTGCACACACCGAACTAATTGTTTTTCTTACAGTTTTCTGCCTCATATTGCGCATTCCTAATTTTGGCAAGAATTCAGTTCTTTGGCACCAATGTGGCACGTCAAGGATAGCAACTGCTTCGTCACAGTACTGACCTAGAGATGGAAATCTTGTGCGCATGCAAGAATTCAGAAATGTTGCTCATCGACGAGTGTCTACACCAGGCCCTTATTTATATGTTGTGCACCTCTGTGCTCAAAATAATTTGCCGCCCTCCTCCCCGAACAAACTTATGTCTTAAACAAGGAAACAAGCTGTGATTTTGCAAACATACCAGCTCCTTGATTAAAAGGCAACGAGCTTAACCACCTTTCCATTGAGAACACATTTTCTCAATACTGGCATGTAATTTATTCATGTGGGTTTTACTTTACTGTCCAGAGAAAATGCATTCTATTAATTCTTAGTAAGCCGTTGTGTAATTTTTATATTTTATAATTTCAGTTGATTTATGATTGAATTTCTTAAATATTTAGATTTATGATTGTAATAGTAAAATATTTAAAAAAAAAATGTCTGTCTGTAGCTCCTTTCAATTCGAGAACCATAATATATAGAAATATGAAATTTTAATATGTCTTAAAGCTCTCAGAGAAATGATCCAAATAACTTATTTGAGGTCCCTAGGTCACACCTGAGCTGAGATATGGGGTTGCAAACCCTCCTAAGACTAACATGGGGATATTTTAAAAATAATCGAAAATGGCCAATATTAGAGTTGAAATCATAGTTTTTGGGGTCACTGAGATGAATAGTGACAGTTTTAATCCAATTCAATTTCAGCGTCATACTCCACTCCCCAGGGAGGGGTCGAGATTTAAAAGTAATCAAAAACGACAGATAGGTTCTATTACTGTTGAGGTCGCTGAGTTTAACGGTATCAGTCTTCATGATGTTCAAGCACATCTTCATCCCTTAGGAAGGGGGGAAACATTTTAAAAAATAATCAGGTAAGCTAGCTAATTAGTAACTTCTGAAATTAGAGCGAATTAAACACATTGACATATTTTCTCGCGCTTGCGCGCGACTCTGCGGGTTGCTACTTTTAAATATTACTTTATTGTGAATCATTAAAAAAAAAATAAATTTTGCCGCCCCCTAAATTCTGCGAATTAGTCCCAGAAGCGACAGTCCTATTAGCGACAGGAACTGTTATCTGTCCTATGTGCGACCGATTCATTTACATTGAGATGATGGAAAATGATATGATTCCTTCTCATAAAAATGTTTGCCTCTGGCGTTATTAGCGCCCGAACAACCTTGGTATGAAATATGTACGTGCCAGTGATACTGTTCGTCAAATATTTTTTCCCTCTACTGTGAGTGCAAATAAAACTTACTTTAATTTTGAGTTAGATTTGACATAAAACATATCAAATATATTTTATTTTGAAAAACTTAAACGTGTAACAGTTTAACCAACTATCTACTTTTCAGACTTCCTAAGGCACTGTGAATAAAATTTTAAAAAATGCCAATGATAAAAGACAGATTTTGAGATCCCTTACATCTGATTGGCTATTCTCAACCAATCCCACAAATTACAATGCAATTCAACCTAAACAATCCAAAAGGTAAACAAACTCTTTAAACTACCTTCTCCCTTATTGTAAGCTACTAAAACGTAAACTAATTGCTTTAATATGCCTTCCTCCTCTGTTTGTCGTATAGCAATCTGATATAATCCCTTATAACTAGACGAACTGTTAAGTCCTGCGAGAGATTTCTAACTTGTGTAATAATTTCTTCGAATACACCGTGTTTTCAGATTTCTTTGATATCCTCAAGTGGTGAACACCCTCTTTCCATGGTCGCCCGATGGGGCTCCCCTAGCTCACGAAAATGTATACATAATAAGAAAACCACGTATATTAAATACCAGATATACCAGACGTGATACAGCAACCATGAAGATGCCCCTCCCTAGAAAATTTTCTTCGGGCGCCCCTGCCTCTTTCTGATTTCTTTCTTATGCCATAAACATATTCAATCTAAACTTATGCTCCTCATCATTTTAACATGAAATTTTTAATTATATTAGAATCATAGACAAAGGCAGAGCTTTAATTATATTAGACAAAGGCAGAGCTAAATATTTAGCTAGTTTTCCCCCTTGATATAGTCAGTGTATTCATAGAAATTAATTCAAAAATATAATATTAGTAAAAACGTATAAAATATTGTTAATGTAATGAGAGCATTCTCACGTATTAAATTCAGGTAGAGCGAAATTTTTTATAGTACATTTTGTTGGGTTCTAAGTCACATTAGCATGAAACAAGTTAAAGAAGAGAGAACCATATCTTCTTCCATTATCTTAGTGTGAACGAATCGGTGACTCATAGGGCAGTTAACAGATCGAATCGGTCGCTCATAGGACAGTTAACAGTTCCTGTCGCAAGTGGGACGACACCAATTCTGCCGCCCTGTGCTCAAGCACAGAACAGCACTTACCTAAATACGGCCCTGGTCTACACGTACCAGTTACTGTCGTCTGAAGTGTCGAGGTATTTTTCATAGCATCTATTGACGGTCTTTTTGACTGCACACTATCGTTGGCTGCGACTGAAATGGTACATAAAATGTCGCACATAGTGGGTGGGCCATATGACATGACATCCACCTCTCTTGTGATGAATTTCACTTCTGTTTGTATCATGATAGTTGCATTCGTAACGCGGCGAGTATATCACCACATTAGTTCTGTACCGAGAGTAATGATTTGGAAGGGGCAACTTGATTCTTTTCTCTCTCGTATCTAATATACATTAACGGGAGGTTGACCAGATATCATTACAACCCTGAGGTTTTGGAGTTTGTAGCACTTCTGCCTTTACTGAAAGGAAGCATTTTCAAACAGGGCAAATTACGCCGCATATGATACACAAGTCCAGCAATTCTTGGATGAATTACCTTTTTCCACTGCTTCTTTGTTGTGTACGTTTACCTAATCACTCTCTTTAAATACATGTGGTCCTTGCTTACTCAGCAATTCGTACACCAGCGATCCTGCGGCTACAGAAATGGTTGTGGCAACATGTTTAGGCGTTTTGACATGCGATATCCGAAGAGGAGAATCAATGTGTTTTTCTCCACACCGTGCATTCTATAGCAGTTATTGAAGGCCGTGATGGGTTCGTTCGATATGACATACATTTTGTTCATATTCCGAAGCATCGTAGCTATATGCTTAGCACCCGCCCCTTTGGAACAGCAAACTTGTGTTCGATTACCGATAGTACCTCATATAGTTCGGATCCTACTTTTTAACATGTTAATGCGTGTCTCATATAGACTCGGTAATGAAAAATAGTGTTAAAACTCCAAACCAACCAACCGAAGTATCATTTCACGCTGTAGAGAGAGATAAGTGTAATTATTACATCCTTTTATCTACTTACATTATCTTAGAAATGTCTCAAAATATACTTTCTTAGTATTGAGAGTATGTTCTTATTATTTTCTGTTAAATAATTTATTTTTGATTCCCGCTCTGGAATGATATTTTTAAAAGGATTTTACTATTCTGTTATTTTAGTCTTAAAAGTTTCCCTTTGTGTCCTGTCAAGTCATAATTTTATACTTCAATGTGTAAACGTATTTTTCTATGGTAAATATGTTTTTTTAATGAAAGAAATAGAGGGAAATTAATAAATTCTCTGTTACAGACTGCTTCGTTATGGGTTGCCGCTTAGTTTTAATTTTGGATGACCTCCTGTGGGTCTTGACTGATTCACAACTTAAAGCAGCTTTGCATTTTATTGATTCACTTGCTGGACTTGTTCAGAAAGCAACAGAGGCTACACGAAAAGTAAAAGCAGCTAGAAAATTAGAAGTAAGTCTAAGTATCATTTTAAAATATAAAATTTATTCTCCTGTTGTATATGTAAGGGATATTGTTTTTTTGTTTGGTTGTTAGAATACTAAAATCACTCTGTGTACTAATGTTAAGAAAAGTTTTATTTGCACTACAATGCGGTATCACGCATTTTATTACCTGTTCAGTTCAACTTTCATGAGCTGGATACAGAATTCCACTGTTTATATTAGTGTTTGATATTTGGCGTAAGTGGCCCAAATTTTCAATTGTAATGGTCTTTAAATTAAAACACAGAGAATAACTTATACAGAGTCTTAAAATTATGTGTTAGTAGCTTTGTGGGCAAGTTGTAGAACTGAGTGTACTTACCGCTGTTATTTTTCGTTACAATATTATTGCTTATTATAGTATTCGTTCTTCTCACGTATGTTTTGGGAACTATCCTTGCTTGATAGATTTAATTTTGTTTATATTAACATCTTAAGCGGGTGGAGCGCTTATAAGCGTCATGGCTGATATAACTATTATTATGTAAACCGCTTTTAGGTGATTTTGAAGCCTGTTTTCCTTTTTCTCCTTGTGTAGGTCGCTTATACGCGTGAAGTTGGGTGAAAACAACCTGCCACTTACTGACAACATTCCTACTTGTTTATTAGATGGAAAATTACCCAACACGTGATAAACGTACGATTGAAAATTCCCCGCTAGCCTGAGACTACTCCTGTGATTCTTATGAATTCAGTGATGAATATTTCTGACAAAATGCGCGATTTTCTTTCGTCAGTAATAAGAAGTAGGCTTATATAATCTTATGCAAAAAGTTGGTCAATGCTGAGATGCTCTAACTCTAATGGAAACAATGCAACAAAAATTATTTTAAGCTATACCAATACGTGACTGTAGTAACAAAAGCATCACTTGTAATGAAAAGCGAATATCACCGACACTAAACATAAAGTTATTTATAACAGTAGGATGGACCTTACTTAGCATTAAGTGCACTAATAAATTTTAAGATATTTTCTTTTTACGTAAATTTCTTCAATTTGAGGCTGCTTAAGGTCTATTCTCAAGCCTTAAATTCAATTTTGAATTAATTTTATCCAACTCCTTCAACTTCGTTTCCGAACAATAACTATATTTGCTAATAACGCAGATAAGGGACCTTCCATTGCGAAATTCTCTTTCTGGCAGTAATTTAATCTGTGAATATCACTAAATTTATATAAATCGCTAAACCACCTGTAAATACTAAAAGGAGTAGGCAGTATTAAAATTATTTTGTGGAAAAAATGTGTTTCAGTAGAGTCTATCGAATTTGTTGCTTTTTTAATGTTTGTTACATAGTTATGAGTAAAACAAATGTTAATACTGGACTAAGGAACACATAAGGGAAACTAGGGAAGGCAAACTATTTCCAGTCTTTCTAAGCTTCTACAAAAGTATAAACATATAGTTCAGGACAATGACAATCTTGCACCGTTCATCATCTTTAATCGAAAGAAATATTTTTGAGGCTCATTTGATTAGAATCAAAGCCCTAAATTTAATACTGAAGAAGATATTTTGGATAAAGATTGGGATAATATCATTGCAAATTTCATCCAAAAGGTTGAAGATCCATTAAATTAGTATAATAACTTTATTTTCTTTCACTTCACGTGGTAAATGTTTTGTACAAAATTTTCGTAGAACAACAAAAAATCACCAACTTGAAAACTCCAAAATTAAATATAGCACCACGGAATTCCAGAAACTGTTTTAGGAGTGTTGCCCAGTTCATTTCGGAGTGTGTGTGTGGCTTCAAAATATACTAAGAAGTCACATACTGAAAAAACTTGGGGTAGGGACATGCCAAAGAGACTTCGCGATCGAGGTCGAGGTTTAAGTCGCGGTCGCATCCTCGATACTGGCACAAATGGATTCAAATGGGTAATCGCATGCCGAAGATGTACGCTACATCGCGACCTAGAGGTCAACCGCAAGGGTGAATTAGTGGTCGCGATGATGAACAACTGAGTTCGTTTTTACATCGATGTTCTATAACCGCTACCAGGTTATAGAAGTATTTTTTGTGAACGCTCTGTATATTTCGTAAAGACAGTGATTATTTTTTCGATTTATACTTTATTCTGCGACGCATATAAGTTCTTTCTTTGGTGAGAATTGCTTCTCTCCCATTCAACTGGACAAAGAAGTCCATCATTGTTTTTTCATGTATATATATATTTAAAACATTGCTTTTTGATGAGAACATTTCAGTGAGTGACGAATCTTCTCAGTGTTTCTCCCTGACTTATTATATGCACAGTATATATTCTGCAGTTATTTGGAACTGAATTAAGTGCTTTCTTTAATCATTTATGGAAATACTAGCTGACCAGGTGTTCGAGTGACCAGAGTGACGCCAGTCACATTGGTTTTGCAGTTCCTTATCTGTACTTCCTCACGCACGAGTTATCACTATGTCTCGTGCATCGTGGCCAGTGGACTACGTATTCTGTTTGTATGTGCATACAGGTGAGTTAACTGAGTGGTTTTTAGAATGAACTGCCAACACTCTTCAGTCAACCATTGCAGCTTGCATCTTAAACTTTTGAGCTCGGGGAGTTTGACTCTGGAATTGTGTGCAGCCACCACGCACGTTTCGTCGGGAATTAAATCTGACTTTGTGTTAAAGGGCATAAGCTATTAGCCGGTGAAGGACGTTTTCTTACGGCTAGCTCCAATCAATGAGTCCAAGGTTCATAAATCTTGTGCGCAAAAAAAGTTTTAAGCTCCAAAATCAGCATTCCACTTTGGAAACTGTGATATTTTCCTGAAGACTCATCTTAACTCTTCAGGATTGTTTGGCGCAGCAACTGGATTCTACGTGGGATTATCCCGGCAACTTTTCCCCCAGTGCTAATCCCCCAAGTGCGTCAATGGTGTGAGAGAAGCATTTGCAGTGAAATCTGAATTATAATCTTCTATATAAAAGTGATAAAAAGGGCTACAGTGCATTAAAAAGGCAAAATGTGATTTTAGTAATGAAGATTATTATATATATTTTGTGTTAAGTGTTGTGTTCATTCTTCTTCGTTATTTTTTTTATATATTAGTATTCTAATATTTAAGTATAGAGTTATTTAATCCAGTGCGTTTTCGTTGTGTGTGTGAATGATGTTTGTGTGCGTTATGGTCTGGATGACCGTCTGATCGTCCGTGCGGTTTTCGAGACGAGACATCCGAACCTCTCGGCGCCTAATGCTCACCTCATCAATGAGACCGACGAGCAATTTGGAAACAATTTGTAACCCCTTCTTGGAGAGGTCCTTCATCGTCCTATCCAAGTAAGTTCAAGTCTCAGGAGAATACTTATTGGTAGGACCACGAACCACGAACAGCGACCCGAACACGAATTGGTTACAAATAAATGACGCCCGAACTACCGACCCGAATCGAGACCGTTGGTGCTCGAATACTTATAAGATCAATATTTTAATATACTATTTCTCTTTCGGCTTAGAACCAGTAATCTAAAAAAAAAATCCTTTGCAGGTGATTTTAATCATATGAATTTGTGATAGAATATTTTATTCTAATCGTACGTTTTAAGTTTATTTTTGTCCAAAATCGCACACCAGGAAGTAGATATGATTACTAAGATAAGTTTACTTTTAAAAGAGAATATTGAAGATTTAAAAAAGGAAAATAGAGAGAACCTAGCTAAATTAGAACAGGGAAACAAAGAAAATTTTGCTAGATTAGAATGAACAGTAGATGAGAATAAAGAAAATTTTGTCGAGTTAAAGTGCGAATTAGGTCAGAAGTTAGACGCCGTGCAGAAAGAATGTCGCGAAAATAACGAAAGATTAGAGGAGAGTATTAGGACTGTAGAAGCCGAAAGTAAACGTAGGCACGAAATCCTCGAACAAAAATACGATGGCGTAATACTTAAGATTCATGACCAGCTTTACGAAGTCAGTCATAGTACTAAACAGGCAATCGAACTCGCTGCACTTACCAGCGTCGAAGTTAGGCAACAAACTGAAGAAACTTGTCATCGCGTAGAACGAATAGAAACAAAAGTTCGTAAAATCCAGAATCTTTTAGGAGGTTTGCACGAATGGACACAATCCCTCCAGGGTCAGTTGGAATCAGCCCGAGATGTGTGTCAGACTAATAAGGAGTGCTGCGTTAGTTTACATATAGACACAGTCGATAAATTAGATGAGATGCATGACCGTATGGAGGAAATGTCTGAACGCGTAGAAAGGCAAGTAAAAGACGTTAAGAGGGTATACGAAGAAGCGAAACTCATAGATTATAATGTGAAAGTAAAAACTGAATCTAACGCAGAGTGTCGTGCTGAAATACGGGCAATAGATAAGAACATAAAATAAATTAGGCGTAATATGGTAGAGCTCGCTCAGAGAATAGAAAGTACCGAAAATAAAGCGTCAGCATTGGAACCCCGAGTAGAATCAGATACTCCTAGACAAGTTAGAAATAGGCACTATAGTGATTCGGCTTATTCGGAATGTAAGGACACCAGTAGTAGTGACAGTGCAAGTGATGATTCAGAAATCAGGGTTGTATATGATCGAAGGCATAAGCGTAGTAAAAACGTTACTTTCACAAGCCATCAGAGAAAGAATACGAAATTGAAAGTTGATATCATGCTTAAGGAAATTCAATGTTTTCCTAAATTTCATGGTGATCCTTCCAGTGAATCAATTCACAATTATTTGCAAAAGCTAGAGCTTACAGCTCAGTTAGCTAACCTTTCTGATAAAGCTCTGTTTGAGCTCATTCCACATTTATTGCAAGGAGTTTAATTAAGTTGGTATAATATCAGGAAAGACGACTTTACTATGATCAAATCAAACAAGCACTTATTGAAGCTTTCGCTGGAAAAGCTACAGTACAACACAGGCTATCAACCTGTAAGAGTACTAGGTTCGATCCCAAGGTACATTGTTCCGTACATGATTTCGCGCTAGATCAATTTAATAAACTTCGTGAATCGACACCGCAGTTGCCTGAATTTCTTATACTTATAGACGTAACACAGACTTTGCCTAATAGATTTAAAACTGAGCTCTTCCTTCACTCATGTAACAATATCAGGGAGTTTCTGGCCGCAATTAAAAAATTAGAAACTTTACATGCTCAGCAAAGTCGTAGAGAGGAAAGATACAAGCAGAGTAATAATTACAATGGTAATCAAAATTCCAATTTCCAAGGTAACCAACAAAATTTTCCGTATAATAAGGGTAAATACCATGAGAATTAACAGGAATCAGAACCAAGGTCGTACGCGACATGACAATAGTAGAAATAGTAGGAATCGACCCTTGCGATCACGTGATCAGATCAATAATGAGGAACGAAACAGAAATCGCAACTCGCGCGATAATTCTAACACTAAACTTGAACGAAAGAAGAATAATGCTAGGAATCGGCGAAACAATAGTGGCAATAATGAAAGGAGGAATAATAACAGTGGAAATGGTAACCATAGGAAAAGAAAAAAAAAGTAACCAAGACTTTGCATGTTGATAGAAATTTTTCTTCCAGGAAAGCAACGTATTTCTTTTAATCTTTGTTTTGCTTTTAGTTTCGACGACTCACGGAAAAAATGAAAAGAGAACTGTATTCCTTTTAAAACTCCTTTTTGCTTCTAGTTTTTAACTGTTCAGCGAAGAGCAGCTATTATGTTTTTCTTTCTTTTTCTTGTTTTGATAAGATAACCGCTGTATTTTCGACCACCTGTTTATGTCGATGAATAACGAACGACACACAGCTGATTGATTCTTTTTCTTTTTTCTGTCTTGGCTCAGCATCGTATTTCATACATTCAACGATATACCAATGTTGCAAACCTTATTAATAATTTACTTTTGTTTAATGTCATTAATTTTTATTTCAGATGTTTGAATTTAGGATTTTCGGTAAAAACGCATTCTACATACGTAGGGAAATTGCATTTATCGAAAAGCAATTTTGAACTAGTTGCGCAGTTCCGTACCTCAGCCAGTGGGAAGATATTTTGGCGTTATAATATATTTTTATTGTTTAAAATTTTAAAATTCTTTTTAGAATCCCTTCCCAGTTTCCAAATTCTTAAACATGTTATCATACGTATGACTCACAATTAATGTTTGATTTTCTTTTCAGATTTTTTAAAGAAAAGGAGAATGTATCGAGATGCCCAGGATAAGAAAATTTTTAGTTGTTAATTATATATACATTTGTATATTTGTAATTGAAAGTTAGTATGTAATCTGATGCGTGGAATATGAAATTTTACAATTATCAATGTTAAATTTTTTTAGTGTTGATCTTAGATTTTCGTTTTCATTTTGAAGTGTTTATTGGAATTTTGTTAAATCTCATTTACGTCATTTACCCGATTTTGACTTATTTGAATTTCCAGCATGTGACATGATATATTTCGTTCGAAGCGAAAAGTTTAGAAACGAAAGTAGGCTAAGCCTTAAACGTTCGAAACAGGCATTTCCTTGTTGGTTAATAGTATGTGCAGGAATGTCATGTGAATAGGATATTCTCCGAACTAAAGCAGTAATCTTTTTATTTTTAGAAGGAACTATATGAACAGATACTATGATGGTGAACGGTCGTTTTTCTCCCATATTGATATGTATGTGGAAATATGTTTACTATATTTTCTTTTAATTTCTGATTAACGTTCTTTTCGTCTTCTTTAGACCATTAAACAACCGCAGGGAAACTTCTTCGGGTAGGACATTTCATGGGGATATATATATGTTTTTTTCAGGGAGGCAATATTTCCTGGAATTGCAGATCTCTTGCAAAATGGATGTGGCTAATCCATTGGATATTCCGTAGCTAACCGCATTTTTTCCATCAATCGCAAAATATAGTTTTTCATTTCTTCTTTTATAGTAACCCGTAACTAAGCGTGTGTATCCTTAGGTTAGATTTTTTCTGTATATTTTATTGGCTAATAACATTTCAGTGAATATTTTAATGTTTATGAATGGTAATTATATGATGTGTATTGGATTGGTAATGAAGAGCCGCGGTGGCTCAGTGGTAGAGCGTTCACCTCTGGTGCATGGGGTCCCGGGTTCAAACCCTGCTCCCGCCAAGTGAACTTTGTGGTGGACAAACACCGTGTGCGTGGGTTTTCTTGGGGTTCTCCCGTTTCCTCCCACTCTCTTCATTCCATCATTTCATTCATTTCTCATAATCACCGTCTCCTTTAGCCTAACCGGCATAACCTTGGGACGTAAAACTCAGATTTCATTTTTTTTTTTTTGGATTGGTAATGCGTTGTAATGTTTTTCATATTAATTTTGAGAAAATTGTATTTTAGTTACAGTATGTCCTAGAAACTATTTGAATTCGATATAGATCCCGAAAAATAAACTTATTTTCTTTCTTTCCATCAGCATGAAGCCATAACGATTTATGAAAATTATTATGTCAATTATTCCATATGCTCGATGACTGAATTTTAGTGTCAATAAAACCGTTTTGAATATTTTGTAGCGCAGATGCCTAAGAAAGTTTTAACTCTCGTGGAATGACATAATTGTTTAGTAGGGAATTTAATTTTGATGTTTCAGGCCGACCAGAAAGTTGTAATGTCGCTGACTATATTTTTGTGTTTGTATCCCATGTTTTTCTTTTCATAGGTCTCATGTATTTTGTCTTATAGAGACATATCTTTACAATGCTACGAGATCATTTTTGTGTGTTTACACACAAATGCTAGGAATACGTACGTGTAAGACGTACGGGAAGACGTACGTTATGTTTCAGGGAACATAAGTGTGTTTTACTGAATATAAAAGTGTTTATATTTCAGTTATGTATAGAAACATTTTATAAGTGCTTATGGTTGCAGGCCTTTTCACGTTTCTAGTTTTGCATCGTAGGAAACGATTGCATATTTTATGTGTAAGTACGTGTAGTATTACACATTTTTCCCACCTATGGTTTTGGTCAATTCATGACGCAATGACCGTTTATTTTCAGGAATGTTTGGACTAGTGAGTCAACTTCCTTGATTCAGACCTTTGAGAAACTTGGATCAACACCTTATAGTTTTCAGCGCTTTACTAATTAGTTCTTTTGCAGATAATACCAACCTGTTCTGGTAACTCTACAATATTTACGTTTTTGGAAGCGAATAACCACTATTATTCTACGCCTAAGCTAATAATTACTTCGTTTCAGAATGAATCATTTGTTACATTGAGCATTATCGAACTAAAGTCTCGATTTTCACATAGCGAGCAGATGTCAAATTTGATCATGTGACGTACCGAATTTTCTTCATACATGTCAACGAAATCACGATCTTTTTCTTGATATACAGAATCATGCTTGTTTCTTGGAATTATTATGAACGTCAAATTTTGACACAAGTTTTTTTTTCGGAAAAACGATTTTTCGCGCGCTATCAGTGAAAAAAAAAGTTATCATACAGGTGTTTTAACCATACCTCGTTTCTCACACCAGCGTTAAGAAAAACATTCCCCTTCTCCCCTCATCAACTCATCGATGGAGAACCATGGATGATATCTAACACAGAAAGATAGCATGGTTTCAACATGTGAAGAAACGGAAAATAAGGAAACCCAACTGCACCAATCACTCAAGAGGATCTTATTACTTCATGGAACACTTGGATTGGACATTGCTCACGCAGGAACCTCATCATGTTGTACTGAGTGAACAAGTTGTTTAACTATTTCAAATAGCCCTTTTTCAGGTGAAAAACCATTCATCGTTTATGCACGTAAGTCTCACACCATTTCACAGTGCTGCCAACTAACTGATTTAAATTTTTGGTGAAGAACCTAATTTTATTTGAATCTCATTATACGGCCAGGAGTTCTCAACCTGTCTACGTGTGTACTTGACAGGTCGTTCCACACGCCGGGCGCCATCTGTAACCGCCACCAGGTTATAGAAGTATTTTTATGGACGCTCTGTATATTTCGTAAAGAGAGTGATTATTTTTTCGATTTATACTTTATTCTGCGACGCATATAAGTTCTTTCTTCGGTGGGAATTGCTATATTTAAAACATTGCTTTTTGGTGAGAACATTTCAGTGAGTGATGAATCTTCTCAGTGTTTCTCCCTGACTTATTATATGCACAGTATATATTCTGCAGTTATTTGGAACTGAATTAAGTGCTTTCTTTAATCATTTATGGAAATACTAGCTGACCAGGTGTTCGAGTGACCAGAGTGACGCCAGTCACATTGGTTTTGCAGTTCCTTATCTGTACTTTCTCACGCCCGAGTTATCACAATGTCTCGTGCATCGTTGGCAGTGGACTACGTATTCTGTTTGTATGTGCATACAGGTGAGTTAACTGAGTGGTTTTTAGAATGAACTGCCAACACTCTTCAGTCAACCATTGCAGCTTGCATCTTAAACTTTTGAGCTCGGGGAGTTTGACTCTGGAATTGTGTGCAGCCACCACGCACGTTTTGTCGGGATTTAAGTCTGACTTTATGTTAAGGGGCATAAGCTATTAGCCGGTGAAGGACGTTTTCTTACGGCTAGCCCCAATCAATAGGTCCCAGGTTCATAAACCTTGTGCGCCAAAAAAGTTTTAAACACACCCTCCAAAATCAGCATTCCACTTTGGAAACTGTGATATTTTCCTGAAGACTCATCTTAACTCTTCAGGATTGTTTGGCGCAGCAACTGGATTCTACGTGGGATTATCCCGGCAACTTTTCCCCCAGTGCTAATCCCCCAAGTGCGTCAATGGTGTGAGAGAAGCATTTGCAGTGAAATCTGAATTATAATCTTCTATATAAAAGTGATAAAAAGGGCTACAGTGCATTAAAAAGGCAAAATGTGATTTTAGTAATGAAGATTATTATACATATTTTGTGTTAAATGTTGTGTTCATTCCTCTTCGTAATTTTTTTTTTATATATATTAGTATTCTAATAAATAAGTATAGTGTTATTTAATCCAGTGCGTTTTCGTTGTGTGTGTGAATGATGTTTGTGTGCGTTATGGTCTGGATGACCGTCTGATCGTCCGTGCGGTTTTCGAGACGAGACATCCGAACCTCTCGGCGCCTAATGCTCACCTCATCATTGAGACCGACGAGCGATTTGGAGACAATTTGTAACCCTTTCTTGGAGAGGTTCTTCATCGTCCTATCCAGGTAAGTTCAGGTCTCAGGAGAATACTTATTGGTAGGACCACGAACCACGACCCGAACACTGAGCGGTTACAGTTCAGTGGAAGCATCGTTGTGGCTTGTGTTCTCATTGGCTCTACCTGAAGCGCTGCACGGAATAAAATCTTTATATGTTTAGAATTTCGTCTGCAGAGGATTGTGTGTGTCTATGAACAAGAACCCTTATTATATTTGATTATGAAAGATATATTAACAGAACTAATGAGAAATGTTCCAGCAATATGGAATAAGAAACACAAGCAACATCATAATAGTCACGTTTTAAATAGAGAATGGAAGAAAAAAGCAACTGAAATGGAAATGTTAGATAAGTTATTTATTTGAGAATTATACTGTATTTATTTGGAGAATTATTCTTGTATAAGGCAGTGGCGGTCACAAGGAGGGAGGTTTCGGACTGAAGTCCGTAAATTGTAGAATTTTTAAAGAAAAAAGGTAGCTACTGCTAAACATATCTATGCTTAAAAACTCCACGCTCTCCCCCCCACACCACACTCCCAATTCCGAGATTAATAAAAAGGGTTTCTTCTAAATTTGTTGTTGATATAAGGTAAAGAAATATCTGTGAAGACAGGCACATATCCATAGGGAGGAAACGTCGAATAATGGAATTGCAGTACCGAAACTTCATTTGCTGCAGTTAATACCCCCTCCACCTCGAAACTTGAACACATACCTGATTTATTTATTTATTAAATTTTACTGGGAATCGTTTTTTCACTTGAGTGCTGAAAGAGGGCATATCTTCACAGAAAATTGAATGAAAGTAAAAGTCTTTGATTTAGAATATTGATAGAGATGAACAAGAGATAAAACAAATATTTTTGCGAAACAAGAGACGAGACTTTGGCATTTCTCATATCTCGTCTCACGTCCATCCCTATTTATAAACTGTTTTGTCCTTTCAATTTCAAAATGTAGTTTCGCAGTGATTTTTATGCATTGACTGAATAATTTCATATGCGTCACAGCAGTGTTTCTCCTTAAACTGAGTACTTAACAGCGAGGGTGCGACCTCCTCGCTGTGTGCGCCCTTCATCCATCGCGACCTAGACATCGAGGTAGCGACTGTGACTTAAACCTCGGCCTCGATCACGAGGTATCTTCAGCATGCATTTACCCTTAGTAGTCCAGTAAAGATAGGATTGAGAAAGGAACAAATTAGTAACAAGCTGAAAATTGGTATGGAAGTAGCGGGATGTGTCAAGAATAACACGAAAAGTCCCCTAAAATCCCACTGTAGCTTTTCCCGCAATTTTGAAAAATGTCCGCCATCTTTAGACGACGACAAGGAATTTATGGAAATCGTCACCCTTTATGTTTATTCATCTAGCTACCGTTCTAATTATCACAAAGCCATGAATCGTATATGGTTGGAAACCTTAAAAGACAGAAAATCTAAGTAAATAACATATATGCCCATCGGGCTAAATTTCTAGAAGAAGAGGAAGAAGAAAACAACTTTTTTATTTTAAAAAGATATATTTTCAGAAATCAAGAGAAGTTTGCAACACTGACAGTTATTGCACACCAACGAAACACCAACAACAGATGTCCTTGATATTTATCTCAATCATAGCCAACAATGACACAAATCGGTGCAATACAAGCCGAGAAGAAAATATAACTTATGTTACTTTCTGACCTCTTTGTACAAAAGTGCAATAAGGTGACATACACTTTCGCGGTTCTAGTCACCTTCTTTTATCACATAGGACCAAGAGTTATATATCATTGGAAATCTTAAGAAACGTAAATTCGAACGAGGTAACACTTATATTAATCAAGCCCAATTTGTGGAAAAAGCGCAAAACCCAAAATTTCGGGATAAAACGTGAATTTCGCAATAAATTCTTTAAAACTTGCAACACTGATAATTATCGTATGTTAGCAAAACTCAGCCACCATTTTCACTATCATCATTATTAATTTACTCTTAAAATGGCCAACGTTTTTCCGAATGGAGTAAGCTTTTATGATACATAGTTTTACATCACTTAAATATAACACAAAAATCATTTATTGACAGCATTAGAAAGTAGCAGAAATTGACAGTCTCCTATTCATAGAAAATCGTAATTCACACACTTAAAATCACTCTCAACTACAATAGTCATTTGAATGTAATTTTTTAAAAATGTCTTGTTTATAACTAGAATGCAATTTTCCTCCTAGTATTCTTCAAATCAACTTAATATTTACATTACACGTTAGTATACACCTTAAGAACATTTTTGTAACTAGTCCATTCGGACTTATTTTATTAGAAATCAAGGAGGTTATCATTATCTCGTTCATCTCCATGGTTTCCATCATTTGATTTTGCATTCACACATCCAATTCCTCGACACTGACATAAATTAGAGCACACAATTCCTGCTTTTCGACAACCGTACATACTTTCACAGCCCTTTTTATAGTTACAGGATATTACATGGAGCGGGTTCCTTGGTTATTCTTGCTGATACGAGGATACCTCCTAATGTTGTTCATTCATATTCAGTCGCTCGCATATCATTGAGCAATACCTGGGCTCAGAAAACTTACACTGTCAAAGAATGAATGGAATATACCACTTTTAATGTACACACGCAAAGGTAATGGCCTTTCGGATTTAATCATTGAAGATATAAGATACCTTCGTATTCTGAATATCCAAACTGAAATCCACCTTCTGTACGATGTAACATGGATGATTCTCAAGTGGTTGAAGACACCAACTTGCCCGAATTGGAATGGATTTATGCAGTTGGTGACAAGCAACAACCATAAGTACCAAGCATATTAAGTAGTAATTCAACCTGTCATTAATCTTTAGCCAATAAACATGAATGCTGTATATTCGGCGCTTATGTTTGCCAGCAAAGAATGTGCAGGAAATAAGCAAAAAAGCGTGCTTAGTCACGTTGGATCAACCTTTGTACTCTAAAGCATGTGACATTGTAACAACATGTAAAAATTCTGGTGAATTACCATCAGTGGTTGTTAGACTTGGGGGTTTTCACACTATAATGTCACTTATGGAAACAGTTGCATATATAATGAAAGGTAGTGCCATTGAAGAAGTTTGGTCTTGTGTGTATGCTAGTAACTCCATACCACAGATAAAGTCAGGCCATTCTTATTGTTCGTTCTTTGCGAGCTCATTTTTTAAACACATTTAGCAATTGCAATATATACTGTTTAATTAATGAATCAGACGCCACTGAGGAGTTTGTGCGTCAATTGCGAGATGTTTGTATTCCTCTGATGACTGAAGAAGATATCGATACTGATGTAGTTGTTCAACATTCAAACATAGTCAATCAAGATTTCAAATGACCTGAAGTTATTTATTGACGCTGTTGCAGAAACAAGCAGTATCTCTAAGTTATTCTCTCTGTACTTTCAGCTTGTAGAAATTATGCATCTTTTAATTCGAAAGAACTGGAGACTTGAATCTTCATCTTCACTGCATGTGAGAAATATTACCATACTCCTATGCAGCTGAGCATCTTTTGTATGCCAAATACGCACATCTGTACTTACAAGAAATGTTGCGGTTCGAGGATGAAATAGATCTTCATGAGTTCCAGCTATTTACAGGAGACGGTTACTTCACTATTCGTAGAAAAGATATATTTTGGAGTGGTACATGGTCTGATATGACGATTGAGCAGGTTTCAGCGAGAGCAATGAAAAGCGGCGGTGGACTGACCCATGGGAGAGGCATGACTGAAAAGATAATATCTAGGTCTGTGTCAAGTATGCCAGCAGCGTGCTACTTACGAGAATGTCTTGAAAAATTATTTAACAAAGATAGGCAAGAACTTCACACTGGTCGGCATGTGGACCTGTACCAAAGCAGTCAATCGCGTGATATATTACATCTAAAGAAATTCTTGCTTTGGTTTTGCCAGCATTCTCCATTCCCTTCATATCCGGAGCTCGCGTCCCTAAGCACTGGCATAGTAGGTAATGAAATGGTCAACTGATAAATCTAAGGAAATCGAATTGGCTGCTATGGAAGCAATGTTTGAACGGACTTTTGGAAATGTGAAACTTAAACAAAAAGATAAAGTCATCCCACTATCCGTAATTCACCATGTAGTGCGTACCCGTTATGAGCTACTGGCTGCAAACACCATACTTCAACTGAATCATATGAGTAGAAGTCCGAAAAAGAACTCCAGCAGTGTTTTTGCTTACGAGCTTGCACCCTATTCACTTTCTCTCTTCAGAGAAATGTCCATGAGAAAAACGAAAAAGTCCGCTTTGTACGACATGTTTGAATATCGGACAAATTTTAAAACTCAAATTGAAAACACTGTGTACGTTATAGATGGAGGCTGGCTTCTACATCATGTTGTTTGGCCACAACATGGAACATACGTTGACGTGCACAACTCATATGTGTCCTATGTACTCACAAACTCAGGAACGAAAGCAACAATTATTTTTTATGGGTATTGTACTGAAAACTGTACAGAAGCCGCTGAGCAGGAGCAACGTGAGTCAAAGGTTCAATCAGCTTTGGTGTTATTCACAAATTAAACCACATTATTAACAAAAAAAGATAAATTCTTAGGTAATTTCAAAAATAAGGATTGTTTCACCCGTGAGTTGATGGTTCATTTGACACAAGCTGGAATTCAAAACCCAGCAAGCAAGAAGTGATGCTGACGCACTTATAGCTAAAACTGCTGTAGCCAAGTCTTTAAATCCTTGTAGGAACGTCGTGATAATAGGCGAGGATGTTGACATTTTAATATTTTTGCTTGAACAAGGTAATAATCAGTACAACATCACATTTCGAAAGCTTGGACGTGTACAAGACGTGAGTAAAGAATTTAGTACTAAGAAATTGAAAGATACACAAACAAATATACTAACTGTTTTGCTCAGCTACCATGCTTTAATTAGATGCGACACATCATGTCAGGGTTTGCCCAAGTGGGCCCAGCCCGAAAAAACCCGGTGGTTTTTTTCGGGTTGGACCCACCTGAAAAAACCCACTTTAAAACCCACCTGGGTTTTTGACCTATTTGTTAGTATACTATTGATACAACTAAGGTGATCACATTGTAAGTGATTTTTTTCAGATTTCAGACTTTCCTTGGGCGAACTAGAGGCTTCACGTTAAGGTATACAACAACATTCAACATAAGACCTTTATAAAGTTCTCAATGCATTAAATGAATTTAAAAAAAATTACCTTAGCTTGAGATAGTTATAGAACAAATTAATGTGTGGATTATGCTTATAGCCTATTTGAAGTAAAATAAGCAATTCTGTACTTTAGAAAATATTTTCCGTGAATAGTATGCTCGTCGACTTGGCGACACCGAGGGACATTATCACTCATACGTTTGACGGGTTTAAGGTCATAGGTGCCGGTACTAATAGTACATATATAATTACATTAGTAAAATTATTAGTATTATTTCTTACCTTTGATGTAAAACACAAGGTTCTTCAACTAAAATTTGGTTTTCCAACAATAACAGTTTAGTTCAGTCATTTGTTGCTACTCTTCAAGTAAGCATTCTGTAGGATCAACACCAGCAATAGCGTAAAAATTCTTGTCAAATTTAAGAAGCTTAATGCTCGGGGTTTCGAAGACTACGTAACGCTTACTATTTCAAGTGCTGAGTTCAAATTTCCGTTCTAGTGGAAGTTTTGATGTACATGCTGTGAAAGAAGTGCTCGGGAAATTCCCGAATTAAACGCAGAAGGATCGGAAATGAATACTTCAACAATAAAATTTTATTTTACGCTTAAGCCTGCCATACGTCCCGTAAAAAAACGGGAGTGTCCCGTTTTTGGGCCCGAGTGTCCCGCGTCCCCGTAAATTTAGTCGAGACAGGGAAATGTCCCATATTTTAACTCCGTTCCATTTCTGATATCAATATCAGCTTATTCGAAAAGTGAAAAACAAAAAATTCTGACAATGGCTTGGAATCCTGTAATTAGTGTATGAACAGTACGCTGTTGCATGTAACAGTTTCGAGGAAGTTATAACACCACCCTGTTCGACTTGATAGCGAGCTAAATTTGCAATGCTACTTTTTCCATTGCACTTGATGGAAACTCGGATACTCTCCGGAACATTAAAAAAATGGCTTTGAGTGTTTCTACATTTACAAACATAGGGAAGATGACTAACCTTTTCTTAACAACACATTAGATAAGTTAACAAAAATCATAATCTTTTTCAGAGGCTAGGGGCACAGAATTGTGCTTTGGTCCAGGTCTTAGAAAAATGTAAATCTGGTCCTGATAACTACACACGACACAAGGAGAAAAATAAGCTTTTCATCAGATTAAACTGACGAACGTAATTTTGACAGATACAGCCATGTAAATAAATATTGCTAAACTCGCGAAAAATATTGAAAGTAGATTGTACCACTGATTTAAATTATTTGCATATTGTTTTCCTGTAAAGCATTTTTATAGCAGATCTTAAGTTTTTAGGCATCTTTAGTCTATACAATTAATTGCAGGGTACGAAAAGAGAAAAGCAGCTGCTGCTTAGTGAACTTTCGCCTATTATATTTTTGAAAAAAAAAAATTAAAATTAAATAAAATGAAATCTTTTACGTTTAGTCCCACGGTTATACCTGCTATGCTCAAGGTGACGGTGATGATGAGAAATGAATGAAGTGACAGAATGAAGAAAGTGGGAGGAAACGTGAGAATCTCGAGAAAACCCACGCAAAGGTGTTTGTCCACCACAAAGCTCACTTGGCGCGAGCTAGGATCGAACTAGAACCCCATGCACTAGAGGTGAACGCTCTACCACTGAGCCACCGCGGCCTATTATACTTTTGTTCATAACCAGACTACAGTTCGTTGCATTGTGTTGGAAAGTTGAGGAAGGGGGATGTGAGGTGTCCCGTATTCTCATGGAGAAAATATGGCAGGTGTATTTACGCTGGAAGATGTTAATTTCATATAAGACATTTTAAAGCATGTGTTTATTCCATACAACATGAATTGTATCTTTGTTTTAAATTAATAGACCCCTTTTGGTATTCATATTTAGCGAACGTCAGTCAGGCTTCTGGATGACTTGATCTACATTTGTTCGTTGTCTGTCGAGCTCCTTCATGGCTATGCGGTTAGTGTACGCGTCTTCACCGTGGGACCCGGGTTTGCTTCCCGAAGGGAGCTCATATGGTTTGGATTCCACGTTAGTCAGTAGATCCCGTCTCATATAGCCTCGCTGCTGAAAGTAACGTTAAACACAAAATCAACTCAACTCGTTTGCCTCTACCACACACTACTGGGTACAACTTTTGGCCTTTTAAGTTAAAATTTTTAGAATACAAGCACGAGACACTAAATTTCCTGTAGAGATTTTGGCGGCATACCAACGTAAAATTTCAAAATGGCGGAATTTTTTTTCCAAAAAAAACAGCGAGTATTCACGCTACGAAGCGCAATTTTCCGTCTTTCAAGTTGAAATTTTGACTGTGAAAGCACGTGATCTGCCAAATTTGCTGTATAGATTTTCTCGGCGATCGAATGTAAAATTTCAAAATGGCGGCCATTTATTTCAAAACAGCAGTAAGTAGAAAATTGTTGCAAGTTGTAACAATGACAATCTTGAATATAAATCACATTTTAACATTTTTACCCCAAAGACATTGAAATATTTCAAAAAAACCCGATTAAACCCGAAAAAACCCAATTAAACCCGAAAATACCCGAAAAAACCCATATGAGCCCAGGTGGGTTGGGCTTTTTCAAAAAAGCCCGGGTTTTTTCAAACCCTGCATCATGTGGTTTGTATCGACAGGGAAAGAAAAAGCCATTGTGATTGCTTCAAAAACGGGAAGATTTATGCCGATCACTTGAAGATTTGAACCATGATAATGCTAGTGTACAATCTATGAAGCTGGCACATCATTTCTACTAACACACTACGATTCTCCAGCAATAGTAACTTTACTGGATGAATTCCAGTATCATTCATACATCCTTGCAGTAAGTCGCTCCCCATTCAGAATGAAATACAATTGGCAAAATTGCCACCCACCAGTGATGCTGCGAAACACCACATCATCAGGTTCAATTGTACCGCGTAAATGATTTGCGAGCGACTGAATATGAATGGACAACATTAGGAGGTAATGTTGTCCAGAGGCACCAGCAAGAATGACCAAGGAACCCGCTCCGCGTAATATCCTGTAACTGTAAAAAGGGCTGTGAAAGTATGTACGGTTGTCGAAAAGCAGGAATTGTGTGCTCTAATTTATGTCAGTATCGAGGAATTGGATGTGTGAATGCAAAATCAAATGATGGAAACCATGGAGATGAACGAGATAATGATAACCTCCTTGATTTCTAATAAAATAAGTCCGAATGGACTAGTTACAAAAATGTTCTTAAGGTGTATACTAACGTGTAATGTAAATATTAAGTTGATTTGAAGAATACTAGGAGGAAAATTGCATTCTAGTTATAAACAAGACATTTTTAAAAAATTACATTCAAATGACTATTGTAGTTGAGAGTGATTTTAAGTGTGTGAATTACGATTTTCTATGAATAGGAGACTGTCAATTTCTGCTACTTTCTAATGCTGTCAATAAATGATTTTTGTGTTATATTTAAGTGATGTAAAACTATGTATCATAAAAGCTTACGCCATAGGGAAAAACGTTGGCCATTTTAAGAGTAAATTAATAATGATGATAGTGAAAACGGTGGCTGAGTTTTATTAACATACGATAATTGTCAGTGTTGCAAGTTTTAAAGAATTTATTGGGAAAATCACGTTTTATCCCGAAATTTTGGGTTTTGCGCTTTTTCCACAAATTGGGCTTGATTAATATAAGTGTTACCTCGTTCGAATTTACGTTTCTTAAGATTTCCAATGATATATAACTCTTGGTCCTATGTGATAAAAGAAGGTGACTAGAACCGCGAAAGTGTATGTCACCTTATGCACTTTTATACAAAGAGGTCAGAAAGTAACATAATTTATATATTTTTCTCGGCTTGTATTGCACCGATTTGTGTTATTGTTTTCTATGATTGAGATAAATATCAAGGACATCTGTTGTTGGTGTTTCGTTGGTGTGCAATAACTGTCAGTGTTGCAAACTTCTCATGATTTCTGAAAATATATCTTTTTAAAATAAAAAAGTTTTCTTCTTCCTCTTCTAGAAATTTAGCCCGATGGGCATATATGTTATTTACTTAGATTTTCTGTCTTTTAAGGTTTCCAACCATATATGATTCATGGCTTTGTGATAATTAGAACGGTGGCTAGATGAATAAACATAAAGGGTGACGATTTCCATAAATTCCTTGTCGTCGTCTAAAGATGGCGGACATTTTTCAAAATTGCGGGAAAAGCTACAGTGGGATTTTAGGGGACTTTTAGTATGTTATTCCTGACACATCCCCCTACTTCCATACCAATTTTCAGCTTGTTACTAATTTGTTCCTTTCTTGGCAGAAAAATGGGCTATCTTTACTGGACTATAGGTTTCTGAATACCCAAGACTAAAACAAGTGAATAAGAGACGTGATATTTATTAATGGATTTAATGGTAGTTAAGGTGTACCTTACTGTTACCAATAACTTTTTGTTTAGTGTTAAGTGATCTGCTGTATTCGTTGCAAGTGGTTTTTTGCTACTACAGTCACAAGTATGGTATCTTGTAGTTTAAAATGGCTTTTATTACCCTTGGTAGTAACATTATGTCTACCTGAGAGCAACTTTTTTTTTTTTTTTTTTTCATAAAATTATATAAACCTACTTATTACTACGGACGAAGAACAATGGTGCGCTTTGTCCGAAATATTTAAATGACTGTGTTTATGGAAAAGCAACCATAATAAGAGAGATTTTCGTCGGTTCCTGTCACCACGGCATGGCGCGTCCTCAGGTTACGGATCGAGGAGAAGGCCTCTAGATAGAGAGGTTAGCTGCGAATTTACTGAATAAGCAGTCGCGGACAGTCGACAAGGAGTGGTCCTCTAGCTTGAGGGTTTGGCAGGAGACTAACTATCTCATCCAATAAAAAAGGCACTTGTTGAGAAACATTATTATTACGGACGAAGAACAGTGGTGCGTTTTGTCCGAAATATTTAATTCATTGTATTTATGGAAAAGCAACTATATTAAGAGAGAGAGATTATCGCAGAATGAAGGTAATATTCAATGTCTGAAAACGGAGAGATTTAATTTAAGGAAATCAAAAGAGAGCCAGGTAAGAGAGGATTACCAAATTGATGTCTCGAGTAGATTCTCGGTTTTAGAAGGTTCAGAGTGCACTAGTGTTGAGGATACTTGGTCTGAAATCAGAGATAGCATCAAAATTTTAGCAAAAGAAAAATTAGAACACGCGGAAAATGCAGGAACAAACCATGGTTCGACCAGTAATGCACTAAAGTAGCAGAGAAGAGAAAACAAGCAAAAGTGCATTGGCTACAAAATACGAATGAAATAATTACACAAAATTTCGTAGACATCAGGCGGGAAACTTCCAAAACTTTCAGAAGAAAGAAACTCGATTATTTGAAATCTAAAATTAAACAACCCCATACGAAAAAAAACAGGCATCTGTACAGTTCATGTCAAACATGTGCCTGAAAATGGAACACGAACTTTTCACCTGTACAGTGCCAGGATTTATTCAGTTAATGTGCTTGTATAGACGCAGAGAACATGCATTTACAGGCGTCAAGCACATACAAGAAACCTGTACATGCAATGTACAGTATATGCTCAGAGAAAAAACAGTTTATTTACAGGTGAGGAAGGTGCTGTTTTCAGGATCACAAACAAACACAAATTCGTATACATGCACATGTCCAGAGAGAAAAAAGCAGTACATGTACATTGCATGTATAAGGCGAAATACATGTGCTTTTCAGGTATACAGCATCCATTTAGAACACCCAACACCCATTTAGAGCACCCAACACTTTGCCTGTACAGATACAGGTACATGTACATTGTATGATTATTATAATGTTTTTAAATTTTTTACATGCACTGAACAGGCAATGTGTATAATGCTTGTACAGGTCACTTGTGTATTGCATGTTGATACAGAAACACAAACACAACTTTTTACATGCACTAAACAGGCAACGTGTACATTACCTGTACAGGATACGTGTGCTTTGCATGTTCATTTACTTCTATGATTTTATGTTTTATCATTTTATTTTATATGCCGTTAGAATTAAATAAAGAAAATTACGTAATTCCGTTCACATTTTTGCTGACATCTTGTGAGGATATTTTCAATCATTAAACCTCTGCATGTATTGTGGCTGTACTTCACAGTTAGCACCCCCAGTTTGCAGGCAAATATTACCAACATGAAAGACATACAAGCTACTATAAAGATCCATATTTCCTTTACACGAACATGCTCTGTATATCAGTGGCGTAGCCAGAAACTCATCGAAGGGGAGGTTTAAGCCATTAACATTACCAGAATATTTAGCTGAGGGGGGCATGGCCCTTACTTCTGAGAATTGAAAGAATTTTTCAGTGATCATATAGTATTGTAATGGTACTCTGGGGGACAACATTGCCCCCTCTAGCTACGCCTATGACTTAAATACATACACATATCTCAATATACAAAAGACAGAGTTCAGAGTGACTGACTAACTGATTGATTAACGCATAGGTCAAACCACTTAAGCTAGAAAGTTGAAATTTGGACAGTACATAAGATATGTGATGTAGGGTACCAGTAAGGAAGGATTTTTGGAAATTCAACGTGGAAGAGGGAAAATGGGATGGGAAGAATTTTTAAAAGATGGCCGTATCTCCGAATCCCTTACGGTTAAAGACTTGAAATTTGGTATTTGGATTTCTCATTTGAAATAATTTGACACATGGTTTAGTTTTTAACAAAATATTTCAGTAAAAAGGGGAAGAAAAGAGGTGGGAAAAAAAGGTGTGGGGATTGCAATTATTGTAATAAGACGTCGATATTTCGGAATCCCTGAAGGTTAGAAACATAAAATTTGGTATTTGAACCTCTTATTTAAAATAGATCTGTATTTCTGTTTTTATATCTATGCATTCTAGAAGGAAAGAAAAGGGCGGGAAGAAAAATGTGTGGAGGAATACAATTATTAAAATAAGATGTTTATACCTTGGGATCTGGGAACAGAGTCATGAAACTTGGTATTTCAACTTAAATTCGGTATGGTTGCAGGTTCATGAGGTGCGAGGCCATAGGCCGAGCTACATGCAAAAGCGGTGGGTTTGCCTCCTGTTACTTGAACTGAAATTCGGTATAGCTCGGAATTCTGGAAGGTAAGAGACATGACACTTGGTATTTGAACTGAAATTCGGTATATGTACAGGCAGTAGGCCGAGCATTACGGGCGTCTGGAGGAAGTGGCGTAGCTAGGGAGGATCCAGGAATCTGAACACCCAGAAATTTATAAAAGTTGTTAAAATAAAGCCTATCCTGTCTACGCCATTGTCTGTATACGAAGCCTCCAGCTAGCCGAAGGCTAGTAAAATTAAAAGTTACGATATTTGTCGTCTCATCACGGCCAAGCAATAAGGCCGAATGAAATAATTTTTGGTATAAGTTAAGCCCAATCTGGGCTATACAGGGGATTTATAATATTCACTTTGATTATAGTACGTACCCTAAGGGGGAGCAGTGGTGATTTTTTTTTCTTAACGAAGGATTAGTATCTCACGAGCTATTCAACTTAAGCTGAAATTGGGTATATTAGCTCGTAATTAATAAATAGATATGTGCCCTTGTGTTTTCGAAAATTCGCTCTTGTAGGGAGGGGAGGGGGTATTTTCTATATTCTATATGGGGAATTGATAATGCGTTATATGTAAAACAACCCAAAACGGTCAATATTTGTGTTGAATCTATAGTTTTCAGGGTCGCTGAGATGAACAATGACAATTACGAAGTCGTTCATTCCAAGTTCAGTCCCCATCGACATTAAGGGAGGGGTAATAAAATATTCAAATTGACCAAGATAAATATCGAATACATAGTTGTTGGGATCGCTGAGATGATTAGTACTAATTCAGAAGCCATTCAAATCCAAGTTTAGCCCATCGGCATGGGGGAGGGAGGAGGCGCGGCATTCATCAATTGTTGGTCTGACGAAGCGAAGCGGGTAGTTCAATGTTAACATTAAAATCTGCTTCTCTGCAAGGAATCTTTCAGTAGTCTGGAAATTGCTTGTACAACACATGTTTTAACTATTCCTTGGTGGGTGTTAACCATGTAGCTGTGCATCACCTGTACATTGTTAGCAGTAGCTTTGTACAGCCAATGTATAATCAATGCAAGACAGATATCAATCCATATGTACTTTTCTGTCGAATTGCATGAATTCTTCAAAGGAACATTCGCTGTACCTGCAACATGTAACACGCCTGTGTACGGGTCATTAAACACAGTGTACAACCCAAGGATTGAGTGACTGTACAGTGCTTGTTTATTTCAAACATGTTAACGTTAAGAACATCCAATGTAACGGGAATGTTTCGGAAGTCTGGAAAGGATTTATACAACACATGTTCAGGTATTTCTTATTAGGTGTTAAACATGGAGCTGTACATCGCCTGTACATTGCTGTTAGCACGAGCTGTGTGCTACCAATGTACTATCAATGCAGAACAAACATCAATCCAGCCATACCTTTTCTGTCGAATTGCATGTATTCTCCAAATATACATTCATTGTACATGCAACATGTAACGTGACTGTGTACAGGCTATCAAACACATACTGTACAATGCATGTTTTGAACACATGTGCTGTGTCTGTTCATTTCTTACATGTTAACATTAAAAACAGCCTCTGTAAAGGGCGTGTTTTGGGGTCTGGAAACCGTTTGTACAATACGTACTCAACTATTTTTTGTCAGATGTTAAACATGTAGATGTACATCGCATGTACATTGCTGTTAACAATAGCAATGTACAGCCAATGTACGATCAATGCAGAATAGACGCCATTCGAGGTATACTTCGTGGTCGATTTGCATGTATTCTTTTAAAAAAACATTCATTGTACATGCAACATGTAACATGTCTGTGTACAGGCTATCAAACACATACTGTACAATGCATGTTTTGAACACATGTCAGTGTCTGTTCATTTCTTACATGTTAACGTTAACAACAGTCTCTGTAAAGGGAATGTTTCTGGAGCCTGGAAGTTATTCCTACAACATTTGTTCAACAATTCCTTGTCAGGTTTTAGACATGCAGCTGTACATTGCCTGTACATTGCTGTTAGGAAGGGCTATGTACAGACAATGTATAGTCAGTGTAGAACAGAGGTCAATACAGGTGTACTTTTCTGTCGAATTGCATGTATTTTTCACATGACCATTCACTGTACATGCAACACGTAAAATGCTTGTATTTAAACTATTAAACATTCACTGTTCAACGCATTTTTGAGCGCTTGTACAGTGCTTGTTACTTTTTTTTTAACATGTTGAAAGCAAAATTATTGTCTGTACATGCACTGTACATTGATATTACCGAGCTCACTGTACAGCATATGTCCGTTTACCTCAAAATAGATCTCAATACATTCACTTACAGATCAAGAAACGCCTGTTTTCTTTCACGAAACTAGTACGTAACATGCATAAAACAGGACCTGGAAAAATGTAACACGCACTAGACATGCGTTTGCAGTGCCTGTACAGTACCTGTACAGATTTTTCATTTTCGTATGGGACTTGAAGATAATAAAAACAAAAACATTCGGGACATGTATAAGGGGATCAACAAATTTAAGAAAGCCTATCAACCTCGCGCTTATATAATAAAGAAAGCCGACGGAACAGTTCTCACTGATACAGATATTATCTTAAATAGATGGAAAGATTTCTTTGACGATTTGCTTAACACGCAGCCGAAAACTAATATTCGTGCAGAAAGTGAGATACACAGCAGAACCATATATTCAAGAGCCTAACTGAATAGAAGTAGAAATTGCTATAAAGAAATTAAAGAAACACCAATCTCCGGGAGTAGACGAAATTCCGGCTGAGTTTGGCGATTGTCAGTGTGGATTTAGACGAAATCGATCAACTATCGACCAGATATTTACTATCAGACAAATACTCGAAAGGAAGTGGGAATACGATACCCCGGTACATCAATTATTTATTGATTTTAGAAAGGCGTACAACTCAGGAGGGAAACATTGTATAACATTCCTTCAGAATTTAGAATACCGACAAAGCTAGTTAGACTAATTAAGTAATGTTTCAATGAATTAAAAGTTCGGGTAGGAAGATTCTTGTTCACGATCTTTCAGTTCGAAAATAGCCTTAAACAAGGAGATGCATTGTCGCCGTTACGCTATAAGGAAACTTTCAACTTCGTCCTGAAGTACGCTGTAAGGAAAATGAAAGATAGCAACCAGGGACTAGAGCTGAATGATATTCATCAGGTTATGGCGTATGCTGATGATGTGAATTTAATAGGGGATGAAAGAAGAACAATAGAAAAAAGTGCAGAGGTCTTATTAAACACTTGCAGGAACATGAGTTTAGAAGTAAATGCAGAGAAAACTAAATACAGACGAGATCGTTAGTCGAGATCGTAATAATGCAAATTATGGATGCGTTAAATTATAAAATATTACTTTTGATAAAGTGGATACTTTCAAATATCTGTAATCAATATTAACAGACCAAAACCATATTCATGAAGAAATTAAATGTCAACTAAAAGCAGGAAATTCGTGTTATTATTCAGTTCAAAATCTCTTGTTGTCGCGAATTCTGTCTAGGAATTGAAGCTTAGAAAATATAAAACGATAATCATGCCTGTTGTTCTGTATGGTTGCGAAACATGGTCGATTACCCTGAGGGAAGAACGCAGACTGAAAGTGTTTGAGAACAAGATCCTAAGATGAATATTCGGACCCAAGAGGAACGGGAATGGGGGATGGCGGAATCTTCGTAACGAGGAACTACACAATTTATACGGTTTATAAAAAATTGTTAGGGTCACCAAATCTAGGAGGCTCAGATGGGTAGGTCATGTAGCCAGGATGGAAGGAAGTAGGCACGTTTTCAAAGTTCTAACTGGAAATCCAATCGGAAAACGACCATTAGGAAGACCGAGGCGTAGATGCGAAGACAATATTAAGATGAATCTCGCAGAAATAGGAATACAAGTAGAAACTGGATCCAGTTGATGCCACTGGAGAGCTTTTGTGAACACGGCATCGAACCTCCGGGTTCCGTAGGCCATAGAGTTAGTTAGTATTTATGGAAACCACAGGACAAGGTTTGAGGTTAATATATTAAAAATGATGTTCAAAATACAGAAATAAAGAAATAGTGAATAAATAAATAAATAAACGTTCTTGACCAACTATAATATCTAGAAACTTTCACGTAACGCTGCATGAAGTAGGAAAAGGAGGAAAAAAGGAATTTCAAGATTCTTGTAGATCTCCACCGTGATGACAGCTAGAGTTGAGTTATGTGGGCATCTATAGTTGAGTTATAACCTGATTTTTTTAAAAATCTATCTATATATCTATCTATACATCTATCTTTCTTTCTTTCTTGCTTTCTTTCTTTCTTTCTTGCTTTCTTTCTTGCTTGTTTTCTTTCTTTCTTTCTTTCTTTTTTTCTTTTTTCTTTCTTTTTTTCTTTCTTTCTTTCTTTTTTTCTTTCTTTCTTTCGTTCTTTCTTTCTTTCGTTCTTTCTTTCTTTCGTTCTTTCTTTCGTTCTTTCTTTCTTTCTTTCTTTCGTTCTTTCTTGCTTGCTACAAGTGGTGAGAATATCGACTCTTCGAGTTTCGACTGATAAGTGGGGTTTTTGTTCAGTGAGTGTATTAAGGAGTGAAAAATGTTATTCTAAACTTCGGTGGACTTAAATGGTGAAGCCTTTTTCTTTGTTTTTTTGTTCATAATTTCGTCAAAAACTGTTAATATTGTTTAAACCAATCGCATTACATTATGAAATCATTAGGATATACAACAATGAGAAGTTCTTGAACGTGTTTTTATTTAATATAATTCAAATTTCTCCAACAAACAAATGGAGAAAAATATTTCAACGAAAATCCTTCTACAATCTCAGAAAGGCCTGGATCCCAATGATTACGAATATTTTGATTGCTCTCACTGTAACAAAACATGTCCTACAAGAAAGGGTTTAAATATACACAAATCGAGGAAGCATTATACAGAGGAGCTAAATAATAATTCGAACGATTTCTCTGAAGAATTGACACTATTAAAATCTAATACATGGATAATAAAGAGAATACCTAGAGGAGCTAGAAGCGCTGTAGCAAACTTGCCTCAACCATCGTTGATTGTGTAGACCAAAACGATCTCAGCACTTTGAAGAAACTCTTCATTTTCGCTTTCTACCACTTTAAAATTCCAAAAAAGCGTGCTGCAACTCCAATCATAAACATTATCAAAAATAACCTTAATGATTCACATGCGCCCGAAACACCTCCTGTTACAGCCAAAAGGCCGAAACCAAAGTTTGATTTGGCTAAAAGGATAATATCTAAAATATCAGACTTTGATACAATAGGCGCCTTAAGATTATTAACTTCTGATGATACGTTGGCACCTTCCAATGAAGAAACATTTCACTGCCTGGTGAACAAGCACCCGGCTCCATCTAGAGCCCTTGAAATGCCGGACCCCCCCATCTAATCAAGATTCATCTGTATACGTAAATGAAGAAATGGTTCAGAAAGCCCATCTCTTTGGGCCCATTCCAGAAAGCCCAAAGCTGGGTTCAAATAATTTTGCGTCCGGCTCAGCGTCTGGGATAGATGGGATTTCCCCTCAACATCTTAAAGACTTAATCTCGAGATCTGCCGGTGAAGCAGGATCTTTTCTTTTGAGTCAGATCACGAAATTGATGAATCTCATCCTTAATGGAAGAGTAAATCAAGAGGTTTGTCCATACTTGTTTGGAGCTAACCTCTGCGCCCTAAATAAGAAGGAGGGGGAAATCAGATCTATTGCCATCGGCAGTGTTTTCAGACGTTTGGCATCAAAGTTAGTAGTGTCCTCAGTCTACAATCAATGTTCTCAGTATCTACAGCCTCATCAACTGGGATTTGCAACACCAAAAGGCAGTGAAGCTATCATTCACGCCACTCGAACATTTATACATTCAAATAAAAATTCGAACAAGGTCATTCTAAAAATCGATTACAAAAATGCCTTTAATTCAGTTGAACGAGACATCATTTTAAAGGAAGTTAAACAAATCATTCCTCAGTATTATTCATATTTTTCGCAAAGCTATGCAAATCCATCAACGTTAGTTTACAAAAAAGGAAAATATCCTCATGTGTAGGAGTTCAGCAAGGCGATCCAGCAGGCCCGATGCTATTTAGTCTAGCAATACATCCAATTGCCCTTTCTCTCTCTTCAGAGCTAAATGTCTTCTACCTTGATGACGGAACTCTTGGAGGATCACCACAAACCGTGTTCGAAGATATAAAGAAGTTGATTACAAATTCAGAGAAAATATTTAATAGGTCTACAAATAAACCCACAAAAATGTGAACTTTTCTTCAATTCGGAAGAAAGCGACCCTAAAATTGTATCTGAATTTTCAAAATATTACCCGGAATACGAATAGTGAAAAATAATGAGATCTCATTGCTGGGTTCACCACTACACGAAGAAGGAATCGAAAACCATCTCGAGAAACACCTGAATGACCTCAAAAGAATATCATTCCGATTAGAAAGTTTACCAGCCCACATTGCTTTCTTTTTGCTCAAAAATTGCTTCGGCATTCCTAAACAAACCTACTTTCTCCGAACAGTTCCAACATGGGTCAATCCCTCCAGACTTCTACAAATGGATCACATACTGAAGAAAGAGTTACAATCAACAATAAATTTCAATATCAACGAAACGCAATGGACTCAAGCAAGCCTTCCCATCAGAGTTGGTGGTTTAGGCATAAGAAAGGCTTCAAACCTATGCCTTCCTGCCTTCATTTCGTCTTGCCACGGAGCGTTGCCACTCGTTTCCAAAATTATAAAGTATCCAGTAGACGAAGTGGGAATAAGCTATTTGGCAGAGGCTTTGGAAATTTGGAAAGGCATTTACGATGGAAAAACCCCGGTTTTAAAAGAGTCACAGAAACAATGGGATCAAATTATTCTAAATGAGGTAATCGAACACGAAATAGTCGCTGAAAACAACATTGAAAGTGTGCGCATCAAAGCTTTAAGAGAGAAGAAATCAGGAGCATGGCTACAGTCAACACCATCTATAAACATAGGGACATTCTTGAATGACAATTTTTTCAAAATCTGCATAGGATTGCGCTTAGACCTGAATATTTGCCATGAATTTATTTGCACCTGTAACAACAAGATGGACAAGAAAGGTCATCATGCTTTGAGCTGCAACAAAAGTGGAGGAAGATTTGCATGTCATAGCGAATTAAACAACATAATCAAAAGAACTCTTGCAAGCATCGACTTTCCGAGTATATTAGAACCTCGAAGAATGTTCAGGAACGATGGTAAGCGGCCAGACGGAATAACATTAATTCCGTGGAAAAAGGGTCTAAGATTAGTCTGGGATGTCACATGTGTGGATACGTTTGCTCCATCTTATCTACAATCCACAAGTATAAAAGCAGGGAGTGCAGCGGTTTGTTCACGCAAACACTCAAAGTACTCTAAACTTAAAGAAGACCATCATTTTATAGCCTTTGCTACCGAAACAACAGGTGTCTTCAGCAAAGAAGCAATTGATTTCTTGAAGGAACTAGGAGCAAGTCTGACAGCAACAACAGGAGACCCTAGAAGCTATCAATTTTTACTGCAACGTATAAGCATAGCCATACACAAAGGCAATGCTGTCATTATTTTGAGTTCCTTCCTTTCTTCCCATAAGCTTGAAGAAATCTTTTACCTCAGATAGAACACTTTAACAGGCATAAGGAGAACACGCGTCAAGCCTGAATCCCTAAAAATAAACCCACAAAACACTGATCCCTTCTATAGTCGACGAAGGGCATACCACGCAATATATCAATACCTCGTGAATTAGTAGGAAAAGACAGATGATTCTTTCTACCAATAGAAACCAAAGAACAAAGGAAAGGTGCCCCAATGGATGTTCTTTAAAACCGGAAAGCTTTACCAAACCTTTATGAACATCAACAATCTTAACTTTTTTTTTGGAAAAGAGAAAAATCAGGACGTGAACATTCAGAAACTGAGGGAAGCCCACAATATCCTAGATAACTTCTAGGGAAATAAGAAGTATACAGGTGGAAATTCTTTGAGAGTCACTATGATGACTTGAAGAATAACAATCCTAATTTTCCAATTTTCATCAGGGAGTGCAGCGGAACTCAAGCAAAGTTGTTTGCCAGATTTGAGCGAGACGAAGAGGGCAGTATTTTTGAAAGATTTGTAACCTGAAGACAACCTGAAGGAAGTAAAATCTGTAGCATCCGTCTAAAGCAAACCCATGATATTAGTTTACTCATGTAATTTTGGTTCATGTATTATAAATAATGCGATATTCCAAATATATATATATATATATAGATATATAAATATAGATAGATAATTTATCTCTAGCTATTGAGCGGTACTATACATTACCACTTTCCCTTAAAAAGAACTTCCTTTTTGAGTGTAAGATGGTGTTTTATAAACGGTGTTTATATTATAACTTCCGTGACTAATGTCTTGATTACAGTAGTTTTAGGGGGAAGGGGCTGTCTCAGGAACATCAGTCCCAAAAATACTGAGAATTGTATAGGAGTTGTATCTCTAAGGGTTCTGCATATCCTGAAAGGAGAATACACACAGTTGTGGGATTTTTCATAATGGATTTATGAAAAACCTAATCTCGGACAAATTTGCTCAATGCAATGGAATAAAAACGGTAAATTTAAACAACAGTTGGAATTGGTGACATAATTTTATTCTTTTGGATTTTCTATACTCAGAATCTTCCAAATCATAAAAGGTCTTTTGAAACAATGTGAAACCATCCAGATTATTCCAGGATGTAACAGAGCCTTCTAGAACAACCTGGAATCATCCAGATTTTTCTAAAATGTAACGGAATCTTCTACCACATTATGAAACCATCCAGATAATTCTTTGCGTTTAGCTTAGAGTATGAAAGAGAGAATACATGAATTTACAGTTCAGTTGTCACCTTCAAACAGCGTAAATCACCAAATTTGTACTCCAACAGTACCTGTAAGCTTTTGTAAGAATCCTGCAAATTGATTGAGTTGTAGGGAGTTTTGTGGAAAGAATTGAGTTTGAAATATTTTCTGACTGAAATCACGGGAAGTGAAGTGTGCTGACTATTCACATATTCATAGAAGAGTGATATATATACATAAAAGACCAGGAAGAAACAGACTTCCTTCTGGTTGGGAATAAGAGTTCTCATTTCAAGACTGTTTGAATGTCAAGATGTTTCCAGTGATGACTTTCTATGATCTAAATATTTTGATAATATCAACAATGACACTAACTGAACAAGAAGTCTCCCATGATATGGATGGTGAAGATTGTGTATCTGCACAAGTAGAATTACATTGCTTGAATCACCCAACTGTAGAGATAAGGGTTTAGAAACCATGGTTCATTGAAGTCAAGTCATAAGCTATATGTATTAAGAAAGCGTAGCAAAATTACTGCAGCTGTAAGAGAATACGAAATCAAAACTAACCAAATTCTTCAAAGTAGAAATTCCATCTTCAGAACAAAACGAACCAAAAGAAACTTGTGCAATTTGCCGGGAATTTATATCAAACATCAATTCAATAGTTAAATTGTGTAAATCCTACAATAAAAGAGTGGAAGTTCCAACAGTTATCCCGCGTCTCTTTCAAAGGTACAAATTTGAACCACGTTCCATCTGCAACAAAACATGTGGTGCACGTGATGTCTGCATAACGATTGTTTGGAGACAGGATCCCTATTATGGTCATCCTATGAATGAAGCGTATGTTCAAATTGCAGTTATTTTATCTGGAAG
This sequence comes from Thermobia domestica, assembly GCF_964235325.1. Classification (NCBI taxonomy): domain Eukaryota; kingdom Metazoa; phylum Arthropoda; class Insecta; order Zygentoma; family Lepismatidae; genus Thermobia; species Thermobia domestica. The sequence goes on from NC_137467.1 coordinate 112,798,999, forward strand.
ATAAATGAGACTTTTCTCGTCAGAGCACCAACAAAAAAGACACTATACCAGTTGCACCAGAAAAAGTGGTGAAAGTAAAAAGATATATATATGACCCGCAGTATGAAAAATACTTGCCATATATTAGAAAGAACACTCAGTATTTCACATTGGGAGATGAAAATTTCATGCACTGCGACCCAAGTGGGTGATTCTGCATTCACTTAAAGCTGTCTGTATGTGTGTGTTGTGCCAGTTTTGAACTCTGCGTGGTAACTTTGAAGGACGTACTTAAAGGCGTGACATATGACACCTTGGTTAGACGTGTGAAATCATCAGTAGTCTGTAATGTGCAACGAGAGACCAGAGATAGGTGGCTTTTCTGGATTGGGAGGACTCGTCTTACAAACACTTGGTCTGAAAAACATATTAGATGACTCTTCTAAGGTTACATATGCAACATGGAAAATAAACTCACTAAGAAAACTATTGCAGTTCTGGTCGTTTCTTTCGAATTGCTAGGTGCTTTCACGCTAATTATCGACAGTAGAAGTCCCAGTCTATGACTATGAATGACGGTAGCAGCTCGTGATGCACGATTCCCTTCCAATCCCACCAAACCCACACCGTAACGTTCCTTAGCGTCAGTGTGGGCTTTGCCACAAACTTTGGAGCAGCTTCTCTCTTCGACCAGGATTTTTTTCGTACATTGTTGTAGGTTATTCACATTTTTATCACCCGTGATCAACCGCTTTAAAAGTGGCTCAAATTCGTTGCGCTTCAGTAGGGTTTCGCAGATAGAAATTCGATCGCGTAAATGTTTTTGAATCAGTTCGTCACTCAAACGTCGAGCTTCTTCTTGTAGCCAGCTTCTTTCAAATGGTTTATGACTGTTTGGTGATGGATGTTTAGGTCCTTGACGATATCATGCTTTTCTTCTTCGGCTTTTGCCATAATACCATCTACTTTTTCTGTGGTTGGTCACTCACTGCGTGGAGCATTTTCCACATCGAAATTTTCAGAAAAAAGTGACTGAAACCATCTTTTGATAATATATCTTGCCTATAAACAGCAAAAAATTCTTCACTAGCCTGTGCAGCATTTGTGTCTTTATAGAAATAAAACGGTAAAAATGTCACGTAGTTTGGCGGAAAGTTCACTTAGTTTTACGGCACTATATCTTACGTTTCATGTGAAAAAATACATCAGATTGTGTATATTTATTGTTAGTTGTGAAATGGCACTAGGTCTTATCCGCTGCGACTCATATATATCCTGTTATTTGGGACACTAGAGCCTTCTCGTGCGCAAAAGGCTCACTACTTTATAGATATATGATATAATCGAACAAGACTGTCGCATATTATGTGTTACTAACTGATGAAGGTAGTATTGTTATGTTACGTTGAGTTGACTTTGAGTTTAACGTCCCTTTCAGCAGCGAGGCTATATGAAACGGGACCTACTGATTAACTGGAATCCGAACCACATGATCTTCTGCCGGGAATCGAACATGAGTCTTCTACACTAAAGCACAGATATTGCCTTGATTTCAATAACCATTATGCATAATATGGGTCCAAAAGTGTGAATGTTTATATATTAGTAATACAGATGGTGATCAGAAAAATGGAAACACGAACGAAATTGCAATTTACCAGATTAATATGGTGTCGGGCCACCTTTCGCCTTCAGAACAGCCGTGATGCGACGTGGGATGGAGGCATAGAGGTCGTGAATGGTAGCAAGTGGAATTTTACACCATTCCTCGTGCAGGGCATCGGCCAATTCTGTGAGAGAGGATGAAGGTGGAAATCGTCACCGGAGTCGTGTTTCCTAGACGGACCACAGATGTTCAATTATGTTGAGATCTGGGGATTGGGTGGGCCAGGGGATGTGTTGAACTTCATCCCGGTGTTCCTCAGACCACGCTGCAACAACGCCAGCTGTGTGAATGGGTGCATTATCATCCTGGAAGATGGCGTCATTGTCCGGGAACAACATCCGGACCATAGGATGCAAGTGGTCTCCTAAAATTGCGACATAATCGTTGGCAGTGATTCGTCCGCTAATAATGAAAACCATGATATTGCGGCCCACAGCATCACCAAGCCGCCGCCATGTTTCACAGTTGGGCGGAGACACTGCAGATCATAAGCTTCTTTGGGCGTTCTCCACACATAAACACGGCCCGTGGTTGGGAATAGGGCGAAGGATGACTCATCCGACCATATCACACGTTTCCAGTCCTCAACGATCCAAGTTGCATGGTCGCGGCACCATTTGCGGCGTGCGAAAGCGTTATGGTCCCTAATGAGCGGTTTGGCACGTGCAACACGACCCCGTAAGTTCATGTCATGTAATTCGCGGCGGACTGTGATTGTCGAAACAGGGTGGGGGAGGTGCTAATTGAGTTCCTCCGTCACTTGCTCCGCAGTGGCACGACGGTTCTGCGTGACAATGCGCTTTAATACCCGGCGTGACCTGTCACTCATGATTTTCTTCCGCCCACTGTTCCGCTTCCCCGATGTGGTTTTCCCGTGTGTTGTGTAGGCAGTCATCACCTTCGACACTGTCCCACGCGTCACACCTAACACAGTAGCCACTGCCGTCACACTCACTCCACATAACCGCGCACCAACAATTTGCCCTCTTTGAAGATCTGAGAGGTCTCCCATTTTACACTACCTGCGTCTGCTGCAGCCACTGGACACTGCTGTTCCACTGCGCCTGACGTAGTATGGAGACCGACCTAACACACCACCACCAGCGGTCCGGCGCTGCGGGCGCCACGACACCACTGCCAACCCATACATCTGACGTGTTGCCAACTACATGTGTTTCCATTTTTCTGATCACCATCTGTATATTAAATTGCTATTTATAATGAGTTTTGAAGCTTCTTGTTATAAGTTTTTAGATATTCCGTATATAAGAGTTCTTTCATTTTGTTTTTAATTGAAAGATGTTTATCATGAACTTCTTTAGTAAATAATAAGTTACAATAACATAGACTATTTGTAACACATTGTTTGTAAATCTCAAAATACTTTTTTGTTTGTTTTTTAAGCTGTTACCAGAATATCAAGCGCAAATATCACAGCAAGCACGAGCGAAAGAACAAGTAAAAAGTGCATTATCTCGAATATTTACAAGATATGATGTTGTAGAAACTTCATATCACTTCCTATCGGAGAATCTTGATTTACATTTGTGTGATGATCCTGGAGGTAAGTTAAGTTATGGTGATGCTTCATAAATATATAACAGAGTACTTAGTGTTTGTTTTATTATCTTTAGGTGTATCCACCTGGCTACTTGTAATGTACCCCTACATGTTGTTGTTAATAACTCCTTTAATCAATTCACTAATTTGAATACAGTTTTCCGTATTTTAAACAGAATTTAATTCTTTATATCAAATGAAACTGAATTAAAATTGATAGATGCTTTCCCAAGTTATTAACAAAAGAACGTTTGTGTATTCTCATTTTTGCTTGTCTATATAAATAATAGCAAATGAGAATTCAGACCTATTGTGTGTAAAAGCATTACAGTTTACAATTGTTCCATATTGTCGTACGTATATTTCTCCTCTCCTTATCTACTGCTTGTTCGACTACCAACAAAAATAGATATAAAGTACATATACTAAATGTTCCGTTATCAATAATTTTCGAATGAATCAATTAAAATATAGTTGTTAGTACATACAGATAGTTACAGACCCTTACGTCAAGAAAAGCATAGTTAAAATTGTTCTAAATGTTCGAATCTATTGACAAAAGTATATACTGGATATGTATACCCATTTGGTGGTACGGTGCAAGTATCTCACAAGATAATTTCTTGGAGCTCCCTTTTCCAAGTATCTAATTCACAAAAAAATTACAATAGCAATAACATCTAGTAATCCACGTCCTTCTTCAAAATATGATTTGTCAAGCACTTTCACTTGGTTTACCACAACATACAATTTTCGGAGAGCCTTGAGCTTCCTTTCTTTTTCTTGTTCGACTTTTGGCCACCAGATGGTAGCATTGTAGAGACAAAACACTACAAAGCAGCACCTCCAAAGACGACATAGAAGTTCAGCAAGGCTTACAGAATTTTCAGTTTGGTATATGGAATAAGTTTTGTTTAAAAGTGGAAGTTAAAATGCATTAGGTACCATCCCGACATTTGCCTGGTGTGAAAGAGGAAAACTAAGGAAAAAACTTCGCCCAGAATGATTATCCTGAAAAGGTTTTCACATCTTTCCGACTGAGTATCCTCAACTAGAACGCGGGAATGCTCGCACCAGAAGCGACAGCGTTAGCGACTTACCTTGTTGCAGTAAAACCTAATATCAACATCTTTTTATGTAGTCAACTACAACAGATCTATTTTGTAACAAAGACCCAGAACGATTTTTCGGCACTTTTATTGTGTTAATATTACAAAACCAACTCCAGTTGGTATCCTTATGCAGATACTAGCAAAGACATTTTTCAACAATGAGAACAAACAGTGGTATTAGCAAATATTGAAAGAAGAAATGTTTCATCATGCGCATACCCGCATTCGCTAGCGCACCTTTTCCATCTGGACGCATTGCAGCGCGAGCCCTCCTGTTCCACCTTACCTGACGCGCGTTATATACAATACTACATTGTAGCGACCACTTAGCACATATCGGCACATGTTTTTGAATAGTATAACTGGATAAAGATACCACAACACTTTCTACTATTAAATACTTATAAACCTGTCCTTTTCATGTCTGATTAAGGATAATAATTGGAGCATGTAATAAAAAGTTAACTTCTTTTATTCACGTCACGTGTGAGGCCATGATGGCTCAGTGGTGGAATGCTAACCGCTGTTTCATAGGTCTGGTTTGATTCTAGCCCACGCGTGTGTTCTCTCGAAGTTTTTCCATTTTCTCCTACTTCCTTTATTCCATCATCATCATTCTTCTCGTCTCATCATCACCGTCTCTTTTAGCCTCGGTACGTAATCGTAGGACGTTAAACTAGAATAGAAATCACATCACAGAGATAAGTAATATTAGAGTTGTACACCAGCAAGATATTGGGGTTAAATTCCATTAAGCGCCGCCGCGATTACTTATATCATCATAAACCAAACAGAACCTAAACTAACCTAATCTAAAGTGTTTTGAAAACTAGAAACAAATTAACGTTTGGAGAAGCTCGTGGTACGCTGTTGCCACTTCGTGCGCATCCCGGTGAGTCCTCGGCTGGAAGGGGGGCGCGGTGGCTCAGTTTTAGAGCGTTCACCTCCGGTGCTTGGGGTCCCTGGTTCGATCCCAGCTCGCGCCGTGTGGACTTTGTGGTGGACAAACACCGTGCTCGTGGGTTTTCTCGGGGTTCTCCCGTTTCCTCCCACTTTCTTCATTCCACCATTTCATTCATCTCTCATCATCACCGTCTCCTTTAGCCTAACCGGCATAACCGTGGGACGTAAAACTTACGGATTTCATTTCATTTCATTTCCTCGGCTGAAACTGTCTTGTGAGTCTTAACGAAAAAGAAAATCTCTAAATATTGGTTTGTTTGCATGGATGAAAAGATATGTTTGTCGTCCCAGTTTCTGCATGTTGGGAAGGGGGAGGGCTGTATGTGTGTGTTTATGTGACAGAGACAGAGAAAAGAGAAATGAAATCTTATTTGTGATTGTAAAGAAAGTATTGATTTTTAAATATGTTTTTTTTTTTTTTTAACAGTAGAACATCTTTTAAATGCTTATGAGGAAAAAATGAATAATAGTCAATAAAATAAACACAGATCTAAATACTTGGTATTTAGACGATGGCTGTATTGCTGGAGACCCAGATGACGTTTTAAGCGCATTAAACGTGATTCACGTACAAGATAAAACAATTGGCCTACACCTCAACTTCTCAAAATGTGAGGTTAGTTTTCTCAGAGCAACAAAGGGACAGACGCAGAAATATTTTACAGTATACAGTGAAGCAGCTCCAGGAATTCAATTAATGTCACCGTCAAATGGTTATCTTCTCGGAGCTCTCCTTTCAACAGAAGCTCGAAGAACACTAATAATGGAAAAGACAGAAAACTAGAATTATATTTCTCACGATTATCTCTGATCTCAGCACACTCCGCCTTCTATTTTCTAAAGTCTTCATTCAGTATTCCAAGAATATTATATTTTCTTCGATGCTCTTCAGCATGGCAAGATGAAGACCTAGAACATTATGACAACGCCATCAAATCTGGACTAGTCTGTACTCAATTGTGCTCTGAAAGATAACATCTGGCTCCAGGCTTCTCTTCCTGTTAGTAATGGCGGCTTGGGCATTCGTCGAACCTTAGATATAGCTATTCCAGCCTTTCTTGCCTCGCTCTACGGTTCCCGAAGCCTCATAGGGGCATTACTTCAACAGGACCTTCACCCATACATAGACTCAGAAATCACACAATGCTCTTCTACATGGGCTCTACTAGTCAGCTCTGAACTTCCTTCACTAAGCGCAAGGACAAAGCAATCATCATGGGATAATCTCATCATCAAATCATACCTCTTCCTAATGAATTCAACCAATAATCTAGAGGACAAAGCCAGACTATTCGCTGTCACATCTGTTGGAGAAGGTGATTGGCTTAAGGCCCTATCGTCTTCTTTGCTAGGACTCCATCTACTCAATGAAAGCTTCCGAATTGCTATAGCATTACGTTTAGGTGCAGAGATTTGCGTACCTCATAACTGTTTCGCTTGCAGGAGCCCAGTAGATGAAAGAGGACTACACGGACTTTCCTGTATAAAAGTGCTGGCAGACGCCCACGACATTCCATGGTTAAAGAGTCAATAATGAGAGCTCTTATCTGAGCAGGGATACCATCAATACGATATGGATGCAATCGATCAGATGGCAAGAGACCTAATGGATTAACGTTGATACTTTGGAAAAGAGCTAAAGCCTTGGTCTGGGACTTCACATGTGTCGACACGTTCGCTCTTTCCGATATTCCTTTTTCATCTGTTCAAGCTGGTACCATAGCTAGTAGAAAAGAAACAGAAAAGAGAAACAAATATAGTAACCTAATTCACAAATACCAATTCGTAACTATAGCTGTGGAAACCAGTGGAGCTTGGGCCAAAGAAGGTTTCAATTATATCAAGGAAGTGGATCAACGAATTACTCTTCTAACTGGAGGTAACAGACCCAGTTCCTTTTTAACACAACGTATAAGCATGGCTGTACAGAGAGACAATGTTGCCTCAATTCGTGGAAATATACCACCAGGAAAAGAATTAGACGAAATCTTACTCCTATGAAAAACACCTCATTGAACAAACCCATCCATGAAAAAGATAAGGAATCATCTTTCGAAGTACATCATGTTTCGTTTAATGAATTCCAAACAATGAGAAAACGGGCTTGTGCGATATTTCACAGCGAGGACAAACTTATATATATATATATATATATAAATTAGGAAAAATAAATTAAAAATATTATAATGATTTGCTAGAGTCAATAATGGACCGAGATTTATCCCCTTCACCAATTTATTAAAAAATTTGTTAAATACAAATGCTTTTGATTACAGAGACTAAAATAGTGTCTATCTTGTTATAGACCAGATGAGAGGAAATAGGTGTTTTGGATGGTGCCCCTTCTCTCAAGGCAGTCTCGAAGGCACCTGCTGGTTCTGATGAGTCTTGAAGGATAGCCCTCTCAGCTCAACGGAGCTTCGCGAGGCTTGGTTGTAGTAATGATCCCTAGTCCAATGCGACCTCGGATAAGGATAAGTGTACCCCTAGTCCTGTGCGACCTCAGGGCTGGTGTAGGTTATTTGATCAGTTGCTCGACTGATGCTGGATCCCTCGGTGGTTGGGCTGTTATCTGTCCTCTTCGGGTCCTTCCGTGAGGTCCGTCTTTTCTGCGTTCCTTGGTGTCTTTCGTGTCGGCTTCTTGTCTGCTAGGCTGTTTTCAATCAATAGCACGTGTTGTGTTGACATGTGCTTTTGTTGTGATGTGGGGGTTCTTACACCCCCACACTGGTAAAAAAAAAAATAATCTGGAAGATTATTTTGAGAAAAAAATACACAATTGTGACTAGAGATATTTGTCGGCACTACAACACTAACACATGTGGAGACACTGTATAGACACTGTAAACACTGTGATACACTGAAAAATCATTATGAGAACACTTGTTGCGATATATACATTAAATGGTAATAACACTGTAGTTCCGTCGCAGCTAAGCAGGATCAAAGCAGTCTATCGTTTCCCTCAAAGTGGGCAGAAGTGTGATCACTGTGATTAATAAATATATACAAGTTCACTGATTGTAGGTATCGGTCGAGCATGTTGGTCATTAAAATCGGTGTTGATATTGGCGTCGCACTCTCTATGTGTAGGTTGTGTTGCTTGAGTTTCGATCTGAATAGTAGGCGCCGGTGAATTGAGTCTTTCTAATGGTAAGGATATGTGGAGTCGATTAGCTAAGTTTTTGTTTTGTAACGGGACTTGCAAAAGATTAAGCACAGATAAGTTATTATTGTTATGAGAACCAAGAAAAGAAGAATTATTGGTAGCAGAAACTGGAACATAATTCTGGAAAGGAAAAGCTGATATTAGTGTTGTGTTCTTAAACGTTTATAAAAGAAATGTAAAGCTATTCCTATGGCAAGAAGAAGAAGAAATAGGATACAAGAGGTAATGAAAATAGTCCATGGAAAAGCATGATGTAAATGTAATTCTAAAAAATGACTTGGTAAATGGCTTCGTTCATGTTGAATTAGAGCTTGAAGGGATGTCAGTTTATTGAATGTTTTGTAGGTTGAAGTTATAGTTGGTTGGGAGTGTGCGATATTCTATGGTAAAGTTTGCCGTATGTCTAGTAGGTAAACTGAGGGTCTCTGTTTTAGTGTACTCATAATCTTCATGAGGTAAAAAATAAGTTAAAGAGTGATCCATTTTAGCATTTATTAGGTAAGTACTCGGAAGTTTGTTATACTGCTATTTTTTCATTTATGTTTTTGTCTTAATTTTGTACTCCCTAAGTTTGGTCCCCGTAGAATGGCTTCAAAGAGTCCACCGCAATTTCTTGAATTTAGATGGTAATTCAACTCGACATAAATTTGAATTAAGCTTCTCCAAGATTCGTGCCGGGCATTCGTAGTGAACGGTAAAATGTTCGGGTAAACCAATCTTTCTTGTAGGATAATAAACTAAAACAAGGTCCCCTGGATTATAAGATGTCTGTCTATGGTATTTGTCATAGAATTTCTTTTGTCTAAGATATGCTTGTTCTAGGTTGTTTTGTACTTTCTTCCTGATGGTTGCCAATTTATCTCTGTCAATATGTATATGTTGTTTTGATTCGAGGGTACATTCTGTCGGGATCCTAGGTTTGTAACCAAATAAGAAGCTTGCTGAATATTTAGTCCCTCCTTGTACGTAAGTATTGATACCAAAAATAAAGTGCGGTAACCATCTTTCCCATTCCGTATGCTGTTCTTGTACGAAAAATTTGAGACAGTTCTGTATGAGTTTATTGGTTTGTTCTACTAATCCTATGGAAGCATGATTATATACGGGTGAGTACTTATAGGTGAAATCGTACTTCTGCGCTAAATGTTGTAAACGAGTCTCCCCATGTACTGGGTGTTGGTCCCAAGACAACGTGGTGAATGCTCCGAATTTGAGAATGATATCATATTCTAAGAATTTCTCTATTATTTTCCGCGTTTATGGCGTCTCCTGTTTTTGCAATCACATAACGTGTAGCTAATTCTGTGGCTAGTATAGGGGAGCAAGTAAGAGAAGGTGACTTCTCGCAGTGATGTTGGCACTATTTACGTGTGAAGGCTTTTTTCGGTGAAACTATAATGGCAATTTAATTAATGGTATAAGGCAGAGTAACTGTGATTGGTGAAACTAGTACCAAAGTAGGGGCTGTATTGTCCCAACGCATGTAGTAAGAAACGTTAGAGACCATCTCTTGTTGGTCCTGCTATAGTATGTATTTATTTCTTCCTTATTTACTGGGGAAAGGCCCGAGTTCGTCATAGACCAATGTTGTTGCTATCTATCCTACTGGGTAATTGCCTTCTTTTGTGGTAAGGTCTTTACACGCTGGCAATCCTGGCACGTACGTATTTTGTGAGTGAGATAGTTTTTGAGGTACGGCATGTAAAATTTCTTTATGGCGGTTTTGTACGATTTTGAAAACCCAAAATACGGACTGGTCACCTTGCGGTGGAAGGTTGTGAACCACAAATTGGCTAGCGACTTCGGTATACACAAGACATATAGTAAGCCATAATGCGGATGGTTTGGTTTCGTACATAAGATGCCGTTTTTGAGACAAAAAATCTTGCTGATCTAACCGTGGAGATCTTGTCCGGTTCCTTTCGTTCTAAAACCGAAATGATGTCTTTGTAATTGTCGTCTTTACGCTGCTGTCTCGCGATGTTTGGTAAAAGGTTGTCATCTCCTGTTTGTATGATATTAACTAGAGGACTATTTGATTTAAAACCATGGTAGTCTTCACCCTTTTCTTCGTTCTCCTCTCCTTTTTCTTTTCCTTTCCTAATATCTTGGGTTTGTTCGAGTCTACTGATTATATCTGCTGGATGTTTGCACCCAAGTAAATACTGTATGTTAAAATCATAATCAGGTAAGAATAGCTTATATCTTGTATATTTCCCGACTTTGTCAGGTTGCGTGTTCTTCGTCGCTATATACTTTGCGTCTAAGTCATCATCATCATAGGTATTATGCCTTTATTGACAGGTCACTTGCCGCAGCTAAAAAGCTTCCAAGCTCCACGGTCCTCCGGTATCTTCTTCGTGTTCGCGTATGATCTTTCTGTTTTAATATCCATTAATTGTAGTCTCCTTCGCCCCTCCCTCTCTTTCCTGCCACCATACCCTCTAGGACATCCCTCATGATACAATCTCTTCTTAGGCAATGTCCCAACCAGTTTCTCTTCCTCTTCTTAATAATATCTAAAAGTATTCTTTTCTCACTCACCATTTCTAACACACTCTCATTAATTTTCCGCTCGACCCAACTAATTCTTTCCATTCTGCTCCACACCCATATTTCGAAGGCTTCCAGTCGATTATAGTCACCTTTACGTAATGTCCACGTTTCCGCCCCACGCAGTACAACACTCCACACGAAGCATTTTATGAGTCTTTTTCTCAACTCTTTCTTCAAGGTCCCACAAAACAGACTTTTCTTCCTCCTAAAGGCTTCTTTCGCCATTCCTATCCTTGCTTTTATTTCACGTTCGCACTTCATGTTATTACTAAGAATACTACCCTGACATCGAAAACTATTTACTTGTTCTATTTTCTCCCCTCCTACTTTTATATTTAACACAGACTCCTTCGTTCCAATCACCATGGCTTTTGTCTTTCTAACATTTATTTTCATTCCATATTCTTCAAAGCCCTTTCTCATTTTTTCTAACATTTTATTGATTTTCTTTTCAGATTCTGCAAGAAGCGCCATTATCGTCTGCAAATCTTATGCATCTATTCATTCTACCTCCTACCGAAATGCCATCACCATCATGTAGGCTCTTTTTCACTATCTCTTCTAGATAGACATTAAATAGTGTTGGCGAGAGGCAGCATCCTTGTCGAACTCCCCTTCCAATTGCATTCTCTTCCGTCAGTTCTTCCCCTATCCTAACATTTACTTGTTGGTTCATGTAGAAGTTTCTTATGAGTCTTCTATCTTTTCATTCCAACCCTATCTTCGTTAGAACTCCCAACAACAATTCCCAATTCACGCGGTCAAAAGCCTTTTCTAGATCAATAAATATAACATATACCTCTTTCCCTTTTTCTATAAATGTTTCACCGATCGCCTTTAATAATCCAATTGCATCTTTTGTACCCTCGCCTCTTCTGAACCCGAACTGCTCCTCCTCAACATCTTTATTTGTTCTTCCATAGAACTTTCTGTTCAGTATTCGGAGCAGAATTTTAGCTGCATGAGATATGAGACTAATAGTTCTATAATCCTCACATCTCTTTGGGTTCGATTTCTTAGCCATCAGTATCATGATCGTTTTCAGAAAGTCTTTTGGCCATTCTTCTGTTTCATATATTTCACTGCATAGTCGCAACAATTCTTTCTTTCCCTTGTCTCCTATATTTTTATTGAATTCGATTGATATGTTATCTATTCCGGTTGCCTTTCCATTCCTAATCTCGGATATAGCCTTTTCAAACTCATCCCGAAGAATACTAAATCCTTTATCATCCTCGCCTACTTAATTTTCTACTTCAACATTTAGGCTACACGGTCTATCCCTACTCTCATATAAGTCTTCAACGTATTCTTTCCACCTTCCTATGACCTCATTTCTCTCGCTGACTACCTTCCCATTCTTATTTTCTACTGCCATCATAATACCCCCTTGTTTCCTCCGAAATTCCATAGATTTCACCTCCTTGTACCTTTCCTCATATTTCTCAACTTTATCTAATTCTTCTATGTCCTCGCATTTTCTTTTGTAAAACTCTTTCCTCGCTCTGTCTGTTTCTCTTCGTAATTCATTATTTAACTTTCTGTACATCTTTCTGCCCTCTTCTATCAACCTGTTTCCACATCTTCCTTTCCCTCATTTTCTGCAACATCTGCTCTGTAACCCATGGTTTCTAACAGTTTTGTGTTCGCGGTAACCTACTGCTTCTTCTGCAGCCTGCTGTAAGCAACGTTTAATGTTTCCACCGTGCGTTACTACCTGCGCCTATCCTTTCCTCGTTTGAAATTTTTTCTTCAAATTTTTCAACGAAAAGATTTCTTATTTCCTCGTTTTTCAACCTTTCAGTTCAACACTTTGTTACCTACTTTTCTACTTTGGCCAGCACAAGATTATGATCAGAGAAAATATTAGCCCCAGGAAGGGTCTTTGCGTTCTTTAAGCTATTCCGATACCTGTCCTGAATCATAACATAGTCTATCTGATATCTTCCGCCGTCTATTGGTGATTTCCATGTATATCTTCTTCTCGTGTGCTGTTTGAACCAAGTGTTCCCAATTACTAGTGAATTCTGTCTACAGAAATTCACCGGTCCCTCTCCCCTTTCATTTCTTTCGCCTAAACTATATTTGCCTACGATACTACCTTCCTGTTTTTTTCCCACAACTGCATTGAAATCTCCCATTAGAATTATACATGCACCCTTCTTCTCCCTATTTATAATTTCTTCTGTTTTCTCATAATTTTCCTCTACTTCTTCAGTTGCATGCGAAGTCGTCGGCGCATATATCTGTATCACCACTAGATCCTTCGTTTTCCCTTCATGTCTTAACATCATAACTCTATCATCAATAAATTCTACTTTCACTAACTTCTTTAAGCGCTTTCCAAGAATTATTCCTACGCCATTATGACCGCCCTTTTCATTACCTGAGTAAAACTTTCTATATCCTTCGCTGTTCAATACCCCAATATCTTCCCATCTAACTTCACAAACGCCTACCAAATCTAAATTATTTTGTTCCATTTCTTCTTTAAGATTTTCTAATTTTCCTCACTGTAACATAGTACGTACGTCCATGTCCCTATCCTAAATCTTTTGCTCTTCCCTGTCTTTCTTTCTCTGTCTGTCTTCCCTCCATTATTACTTTCTTGTCCAATAGTCTTTCCCAAGCCATCCCCCTTCCGTAGATCCGAATGGGGGGATATTTTGCCTCCGGAACTACATTTTGACCTGCGAAAGATCATTGTTCATGTGTTCTATATTTGCGTCTAAGTACAGATTGAATTTTCTATTTAGTAGAATTTAGCGAAATTTGCGCAATGTGTATATGAGAGCGTAGAACTCTTTTTTTTCTTGTATGCTAGCTTTCTCTTCGCTTTTCGTTAGCCGTCGAAAATAATAGGCAACCACCTTCTCAGTGTCAGTTTTTGGGTAATAGCAACCGAGTATTCCAGCTATTTGTATTAAACTGCTATCGCTATAGACGCGGATTTCTAGCGAGTCGTCAAAATGAGCGAGTGATGGGGCGTTTAATATGTCTTCTTTCAATTGTTCAAAGAGAACATCGTGGTTCTCTGTCCATTTAAATTTAGATTTAGATGTTACTAATTGTTGGAAAGGATCAATTTTTATCGTAAAGTCTTTGATATGCGCTCTAAGGTATGAACATAGGCCGATAAAACTTTTGAGAATCAGCTTTGTAGTCGGTCTCTTGAAATTTCATATTTTCTTGGCTATCTTTGGAGATATTTTGATGGATTTCTCACTAACAAAGTATCCTAATACGTTAAGCTCATGGTAACCGATGTGTGTCTTCTTAGGCGATGCCCGAAAATTGTTTTCTAAGCTTTTAGTGATTCTAAATCCTGCAAATGCTGTGGAAAATTATTTGCACTAGCGACAAGATCGTCGGCAAAATTTGTAATCCTATCAGGTAGTCCTTCCAAAATCTTTCTCGTGGCGATAGACAAGCTTTGACTTGAGGTATAATGGCCCATCGTGCACCTCAAAAATTCGTATGATTTTTCTGGTATGATTGAGCTCGAAGGTCTTATATTTGGGGCTCTTAGGATGCAACAAAATTTGGAAGTATGAATTCGAGAGATCGACAGTTGTTATGAAGGTTTTCCCCTTTATAGAGCTTGAAACGTCGTCTGTTGATTGAAATGGCACTGACAAATACTTGGTGTAATTGTTACACTTCTGTAGGTTGAGAACAATCCGAAATTCTTGCGTATTAGGGTTTTTGAGCACTAGAAGTGGGGTGCAAAATTCATTATTGTCTGTAGGCCTGATTATTTTTGCCTTGATAAGGTCCTGAATCTGTTTGTCTACTTGATTTCTGATGTGTAATGGAATAGGTGGGGAACGGTCGTGAAATACAGCAGACTTAGAAATTCTAATTTTATGAACATATCCCCTAAAATGTCCGATGTCGTCAGGAGCATACGTAAAACATTTCTATATTTAAACAATAAGTCATAAACTGCTTATTTTTGCTTTTTGTCCAGGTCGTGGTTAAGGTCAAAGAGCTCTTTATTGAAAAGTTTCTCTTAAAAGTATTTTAAGTGTTCTTCCGTTTCCTCTTTGGTCTTAAACTGACATGCCTTTTCTAAAAAATTTGGTTCTTCTAAGGCGTTCAAAGAGACTTCGTGCCCTTCCTCAAGGGCACGAAGCATAAATTCCAAGGGCGCCACTGGTGCATTCCTTTTAATAGTGACACTGTTGCTATTGGGATTTGAAATTAAAATTGTCATTTTGTCTGCTTCTATCTTCTGATCGAGGGCATTTAACCTATGTTTCTCGCGTATTCCAGGAAGGAGTGATATATATACAAGAATTCCTTGTCAGCTATTTTTTTCTTTCGTGCCACTTGTATGAACGTATGTGAACGTGGAGGTAAATTTATTTCCTTAGTCACGTATAAACAGTTCTGGTCTGTCTGCGATACTAGGAGTTGTAAAAGCTGACAGCGTATTTTCTTTGCGCTCAGCTGGTAGTTGTGGACGTTTAAAGAAAGATATTGTATTCTTATTTAATTCGATGGTGGAATGCGAACGTTGGAGAAAGTCAATCCCTATAATTATTGTCATTGTCCTGTCAATTACTCTAAAGTAATGTGTAAATGTTGTTTGACCTATTTTAAATTTTATTAATGCTATCCGGTTAAACATATAGTATTTCCTGAGATTCCTTTCACTATTGTCTGGAATGGAATGAGACTTGTCCCAGGGGGTACAGCATTGACTGGCCACAGGGATACCGTACTTCCGGTGACAATTATCTGAGGGCCTGCTTTAATTTTAATTGTTAAATGCAACCTGTTATTTTCGTTTTGTAATGCAATGTTTCCCGTTTTTCTGCCAGTTGTCCTGATTGTTCTTTTATTACAGGAATTTCGTAATTTATGCTATTGCGCTTACTAGTTTCCCTTTGGTCTCCCTGTTCCGAGTGATGATGACTGTCGACCCCTTTGTCAAGGACCTGTCTTACGCGTTTATTTGACGCTTATAACATACGGATGTACCATGCTCCCGCTTCCGGCATATCGCGCACACCAAAATTTGATATTCCGTGGGTGTAACCTGGTGATTGTTTTGAGCTTGTTCCCGCTTTTTCTTTCCGTTATTATTGTTATTGTTCCTTCTGTTTCCCTTGTTTCTATTCCTCGTTTGGTTTCCTTAACTCGTCTGGGCTATTACCAGCGACAATTCTGCCATTTTATTGGACAAGGTTCATTTTGTGGAGGATTTTGCTCGTGGTGGAGAACGGTTTTAGGTTCTTGATTTGAGGTTTGATATTCTTGAGGGTTAGGTTGAGAGATTGCCATGGAAGGATTAATTTGTTGTGACATTGTCTTTGATTCGGTTGGTAAGCCATAGGATGTAATCTGCGGGTTAGTTATGGCGATATAACTGTTGTACAGGAGACATTGTCTTTGATTCGGTTGGTAAGCCATAGGATGGTAAGCCATACCCGCATGTGTTCTGCGGGTTAGGTATATGATTTTGGCCGTATAGCATGTGCGGTTTATGTGATAACTCTGCATGCTCTCTTTTCCTTAAAAGATCATTGGCGGCTTCCAAAGTGTTTAATTTAGTCTGTAGGGCGTGTACTGTTGCAAACCTTTTCCAATGCTATTTTATTAAGAAAATCCCCCTGTAATCACAAGGATAAATGATGGATTTTTTTGCTCTTCTGTCGCTTCCGGTAGTAACTGCCTGATTATTCGGAGTTTACGTAAAAAGTATCAGTCTTTGGACTCATCCATTCCTTGTTGGACCTCGAATAATTCCTGTTCTGCTTTATACGATGGGACGTTTGGCCTACATAATGCTACTAATTTAGATTTTAAATCGTCATAGGACATGGTATCAAATTGATTTTGGTTTTTAAGCTGCAACACGAGATCTAGTGCTGTGTCTTGTAGATATATCGTTAAAATTTCCTTCTTCTTAGTTGGTGACCATGATTGCATGGTTATCATATGGTCGAATAGAATGAAAAATCTGTCCGGGTCTTCGTGCACGTGTCCCGCATACTTTGTCAAATGTGGCATGTTAAAGGATATATTAGATGTAACCTCTGTCATATTTGTGTTATTCTCTCCTGATCTGTATGTTTGTTTACCTGATGTAGTTCCCGGCGTAAATTGCACTCGGTAAAGAAAAAAAAGTGAAAAGATAGTGAAATCTATATGGATTTTGATACTAACCTTCTCAGTGCCTACTTAAAAGTTAATAAACAGAGCGTCCCGTACAAAACTCCGGTGCCTATTCCCACATAATGATTTGGTAGAGTCAATAATGAACCGAAATTTATCCCCTTCACCAATTTATTATAAAATTTGTTAAATATAGATGTCTTTGATTACAGAGACTAAAATAGTGTCTATCTTGTTATTGACCAAATAAAAGGAAATAGGTGTTTTGCACGGTGCCCTTTCTCTTAAGGCAGTCTCAAAATCACTGCTGGTTCTGGTGAGTCTTGAAGGATAGCCTCCTCAGCTCAAGGCTTTGTGAGGCTTTGTTGTAGTAAGGATCCCTAGTCCAATGCGACCTCGGATAAGGGTAGGTGTACCCCTAGTCCTGTGCGACCTCAGGGCTGGTGTAGGTTATTTGATCAGTTGCTCGACTGATGCTGGATCCCTCGGTGGTTGGGGGCGCGGTGGCTCAGGGGTAGAGCGTTCACCTCCGGTGCTTGGGGTCCCTGGTTCGATCCCAGCTCGCGCCGTGTGGACTTTGTGGTGGACAAACACCGTGCTTGTGGGTTTTCTCGGGGTTCTCCCGTTTCCTCCCACTTTCTCATTGCACCATTTCATTCATTTCTCATAATCACCGTCTCCTTTAGCCTAACCTGCATAAGCGTGGGACGTAAAACTCAAAGATTCCATTCCATTCCCTCGGTGGTTGGGCTTTTATCTGTCCTCTTCGGTCATTACTACTGATGCCACTGCTACTAAGCTCGTCTTCACTGGAACCACCAACACTTATTAATTGTTCTACACTTTTTTCAAGCATACCTTCATTGTTCATGCATCTTGGATAACTTTATACGTATGGTTAACTTCATGTCTCCAGTTTTCTGGCGTAATTGAGGCTATGGCTTCTTCTGTTAATTTTACAACAGACGACATGGTGAAAGTTATTTCTACGCCCACCGTACCGTTTAATTTGTGCCCAAATAAGTTCTATGGCATTGAAGTGACAGTGGTAAGAGGAAAGCCTCACTAATTTGTCAATGTTGAGCAGCGATTTTGTCAATGACGTATGTGGGGATTTGGGGTTTGTATTTTTGAACGAGTTACATTAATTGTGCTTTTCTCAAATCGTCTCGAACCTCCACGTTGCGTTGAATGAGCCAACGAACAATGTCCACTTTTCTCGTTGGCATAGTAGAGCTTTGTCAGCAATAACGGAATGGTATTTTGCGTTATCGATTACAATAATGGATGGCTTGTATGAGTCGGGGAGAAGATATTCCTGAAACCATTGAAGAAATTTCGTTTGGTTAATTTCCCCATGATAATCTCCTGTTTTCTTCGATGTAAAGAGAAGGGAACAGTTTGGGAGGAACCCAGAAGACGTACCGGCATAAGGAAATGTAATCCTTCTTCCTTTACCTAACGGCAATACCATTATGCCCTGAAGCGTGTTGTCTATTCTTTACTATGTCCATCCTTTACTAACACTGTGGTTCACGTTCACCCAGGTTTCATCAACCCACACCATATTATCGAAATTATTAAGATCATGATATTCGTCGTGGTTAGAGTTCTCTGTAAATATGAATACGATACTCACTTCTCTTTTCTCTCTCTCTCTCTCTCTCTCCCTATGTAATTCGCCTTCCTTTCTCTCTCGTTTTCCCAGCTGCGCCACGACGAAACACAAGTCATCCAATACTCACATCCTTATCGCAACCGAAGCTGGGAAGCAGCGGACAAGATTATAGTACCGTAGAATATATATATATATAAAACAATTAAACGCAAACAACAAGTGAAAAACTAATCTCATGAGCAAATGACAAAACTTAGTTTGAAATGTATAGTATATGTAATGACATTCAACATGAATTATAATGCATATAGAATAACATTAAACATACAGATAAACAAATCCCTCCTTTTAACATTTACGGCCGTTTATTAACAATAGACTTCGGTGGCTTGGTGGAGATTTGGAATACATTATTATACTCACGATGATCTTCGACCGGTCAACTTGTTCAGGGTCGTTGTGGTCCTGATTTTGAGTCCCAACTAATCACAAACATTCCACAATAAGCTCCACACATAGTGATCCTGGTTTGTCCGTCGAATTTTCACTTCCAGATACCTCAAGCGACGAGAAGCTATGAAACACTCGGAGGCTTACACGTTCATTGGGATTTATGGAACTATTGTACCTACCACTGCCCACAACATTTTACAACTTAGCTCACCAAAACTGATTTTAAAAGTCCACTTTACATTCAATTATTTATATATATGTAATGTATTTTGAAATACGTATTTAAGCCTCAAATACTCAACCCAGGCAGGGGAGTTCACTTCATAGAAAAAATGTAGAACAACTTAGAACAACGCTGGACGCCAAAGATGCGGCTCCCATTCACACAAGTGCGCGAATAATCTTGTTTGTCCAACGGGTTTCTACGTACAGCAAAGCGTGTGGCGGAAGGTAAGAGTCCCGAAAGTTCAGATTCAAGGGACAGACAGAGAATACAGGCATCATGCGAACAGCCTCCTTGTAGCTTAACCATATATGGTCACAGGATTGGAGCTAAACTCACCAACATATAAATAGGCATACCAAACTCGTGAAAGAGCGGCTTCGAGGTCTTTCTCTCATGTACGAGGCTTGGTCAATTAAGTTCAAAATTAACACTGTCTTTCCCATTTTGATTTAAATGCGATAAATGGGCTTGAGGGACCAGTGACATCCTTTTGGCTCCCGCAGGTATCGAAGCAAATTTTTTCAATTTGCGAAGAGAACTCTGGCCGTCAGAGGGTTAATGGTTTATCCTGAAATTTCACTGGAAAATCACTATGCTGTTCAAAACCCTGTATATGAATTCGAGTCACTGGAAATTCACTATGGAAATCGATATATTAGAACGTCACTGTATATATTGTACTAGAACGCATTTCAGTTGTTTATTAAGTGTAAGGTTGTTCAGCCTGTATGATATTAAGCCACCGTTAGTAAAATGTTCATTATTATTTGCAGTTTATAGTTCCTTTTCTTTCTTTTATTTATTTATTTATTTGTTTGTTTTTCTTTTTTTTCAATTATTGGTTTCTCACCAGTAATGCATGTTTCAATCGGTTCCATTCACCTGAAAAAGAAACTGGAATCAAGTTTACAACGTTATAGCTTTAAAACAGTCTTTTCCATTCGTTTGTTCTGAAATATTTTTAAGAGCCTAAATTAAAAAAAAAATTCACATAATGTTCCCAGAGCTTCATAAAGACTTTTAGTTTCATTCTTTCCCTTCTTTAAAGACTGCAAGCTAGTAAGATGCTTCTTAAGAAATCAATGGAAATAGCCAATAACGGCAGTAGGTTTTGTGCTTGCTAAAGTCTGTAATGCACGCACAGAGCTCTAAAATATCTACTGACAGAAATGAGTGTTACTCAATCATTCATTTCATTCCTTTTACTAATTGCAAGAAAATGTTCCAGGGGGATCATTTGGGCAGGACAGGAGGGTGTAATTCCCCCTCTCTTGAGCTTTATAAATACGTAATGTTTGATCAAATGTATAGTAATACACTAATAAAAAAGTGAAAATCTTATGTCGGCGGAAAATCCCCCCCCTCCCCCGAATAAAATCTAAAAGAGACTGCTTTTAGCAAAAAACCTAGTACGAAGTTAAATAATAATGGCGACGTCGCATCTCCTTGTTTCAGGTCATTTTCAATGTGAAAGCTCGTGGCCAAAAATTTTCCTACCCAAACTTTACTTTGGGATTCTGATTTAATTAGCTTTTTCGGTATTCCAAATTGTGTAAGAACGTTGTACAATGTTTCTCTCCTAACCGAGTCGTAAGCCTTTCTAAAATCAATAAATAGTTGGTGTATCGGGCTACTCGATTCCCACTTCTTTTCGAGTATTTATCGAATGGTAAAAATTTGGTCGATAGTTGATCGATTTCGTCTAAATCCACACTGATAATCTCCAATAATTTCATCTGCGTATGGGGTCAATCTTGCTGATAGAATGTTTGAAAGGATTTTATAGGATGTTGACAGAAGAGAGATACCTCGATAATTATTAGTCAGTATTGTCGCCTTTCTTGTGAATTGTAACAACGATTGATTCTTTCCACTCTTGTGGCAATTCTTCCTTATTCCAGATAAGGAGAATGAGTTTGTGTATCTTGTTCCACAATTTTTCGCCTAAAGCTAAAATTAACTCCGCCGGAATTTCATCTACACCCGGAGATTTATGTTTCTTTAATTTCTTCATAGCGGTTTGGTTAGGTTCTGGAATATATGGTTCTGCGGTGTGTATCTCGTTTTCTCCTAGTTTTTGGTTGCATGCTAAGCAAATCGTCAAAGAAATTTTTCCATCTATTTAAGATGCTATCCGTGTGAGTGAGAACTGTACCGTCAGATTTCTTTAATATATAAGCACGAGGTTGATAGCCTTTCTTAAATTCCTTGATTCCCTTATACATCTCCCGGATATTTTTATTTTTACTATTATCTTCAAGTTCCTTAATTTTAGCTTTCAGAAAATCGCGTTTCTTTGTTCTAAAAGTTTTGGAAGTTTTATATCTGCGAAATTTTGTGTAGTTATTTCATTCGGATTTTGTAGCCAGCGCAATTTTTCCTGTTTTCTCTTCTCTGCTAGTTTTATGCATTCCAGGTCGAACCATGGTTTGTTCCTACGTATTTCCGCGTGTTCCAATTTTTCTTTTGCTGAAATTTTAATGCTATCTCTAATTTCAATCCAGGTATCCTCAACACTAGTGCACTTCGAATCTTCTGAAGCCGAAAATCTATTCGAAACTTCAATCTGGTATTTCTCTCTTACCTGGCTCTCTTCTAATTTCTCTAAATTGAATCTCTCCGTTTTCGGACAATAAATATTACCTTTATTCAGCACAGATCCGTAACCTCGCTGCTACCAGGTAGTGGCCAGTGTCACAATCAGCCCCTCGAAACGACAGGACATCAATTATGGTAGATTGCATTCTTCTATCTACTAAAACGTGATCAATTTGATTATGTGTTTTCCCGTCTGGTGATGTCGAAGTGTATTTATGAACGTCGCGATGTGGGAATTTTGTACTCTTCACGATTAGGTTTTTGGATGTTGCAAAGTTCACGAGTCTAACACCGTTGTCATTACTTTCCTTATGCAGACTTTCGTTCCCTATAATCGGTTTGAAAATATTCTCTCGTCCTACCTTCGCATTGAAATCCTCTAATAGAATTTTTATATGGTATCGCGGGAGTTGGTCAAGTATATCTTTGTCTTTTATATCGTCAAACTGTCTTTTATATCATCATCCTTATCTTCAGTTGGGGCATGTACATTTAAAACAATATCACATCACCATCCCCTAACAGTAATAAAAGAAAGTCTGTCAGTAACAAATTCAACCCGTTTGATTGCTGGTAATATACGTTTATGAACGAAAAACCCAGTTCCTAACTGGTGATTTTTATTTCCTTCCCCGTAAAAGAACGTAAAATTTCCGGAATTCACAGATCCATTTCCTTCCCCGTAAAAGAACGTAAAATTTCCGGAATTCACATATCCATTTCCTTCCCACCTAACTTCCTGAACTCCTACTACGTCCATCCTGTATTTCTGTCACTCAGTCGTTACGAATTTTAACGCGCGTACCCTATAAAGACTCCTAATATTCCATGTTCCAAATCTCATGCCCATTTTCTTTTGCTGAGGTCGTGCCTATTATTATTACTGAAGTGTTGTTAACTTAATGGTTCACCCTCTTCCACCCAGCTCCCACCTAGTGGGCATTGTGCTGAACAAACATCCTGTATGTACGGTTTCTCCGGGTTCCGCTTCCTCCCATTTTTTTTATTCCAATATTTCTTTCATTCTCATCATCGACGTCTTTTGTAGCTTAGCCGGCGTATCCATTACTTAAAAACAAATTTTCTTACGGCTCTTGTGAGATCTGTACCCCTACTTTCTACATGAAACTTTCCGTTATAACATTTAGCTAATTGTAGGAACGTATGCAGAGGGTATGTCCTGATGGTCCTGACACTTCTCTCCAATCCCAGCTATCTTGTAACATCTGGCTAACGCTACGGGCGATTTTACAGATTTTAATACAATGTGTCCTCATACAGAATTTGTCTTCTATATTAATATTATTATTATTAGTATTATTATTATTATTATTATCAATAATAATAATAATAATAATAATAATAATAATAATAATACTGTATATTTGGGACCTCAATATTACGACCTATTCCAATGCAAATTAGCATACTCAAGTTAAGAAAAATAAAAAGAAATGTTTTGGATCCTCTATAAAGATGAATTGCCTTATAAGAGATACTTTGGAAAGAAAAGAGGGGGGGGGGGGAAAGAAGGTGTCAGCTATTGAACAATATGAAAATCGAACCTTCGGATGCCTTAACAGAAACTAAGTAGGATTTGTCTTCATCACGATACATAGTAGGAGGGAGGGGAAAATGTCGCCTTCCCAACCGCGTCCACGTATGTTACTGGAATTAAACCGGGGTCGCCTTCTTTTACCTGCCCCAGGTATGCTAAGGGGATTAAACCGTGATTACTGTATTGTATGTTCTTATTACGTTAGGTAACCATGGGATTAATCTGAGATTAATCCGAAAAGGCGACATTTCATCATATAGTATGATGTCAATAGGTTAATTACATTTTTAATTGAAGTAATGATAGTTTTGCAGTTACAGTGGATCCATTTATCTTATGCCGTAAGATGATTCCGCTGGCGCCCTTACTGTCTGGTTGTGCCGTGCGCTTTGTATATCTTATCTCGTATGTGTGACCTTTACGCGGGCGCCATTACCGTCGCGAGTTTTCAGCCTGCCCGCTTTGTATATCCTCTTGGCAGCCGCGGATGCTTACGGTATTTTCCTCCCGCTCCGGTTAGCTTTAAGGATTACACGTGACGTATGTATGCTATTTGGAACTACGTATTGCTTTACATTTACTTAGTATTTGAACTCGGTAATTATTATTATTATTATTATTATTATTATTATTATTATTACTGGTAACGATCCTAGCATTAAGTTATATGAAAATATTTTTTTCGTTAGCTCGATGTTGTTTCGATCTTGCGACCTTTGTATTACTAGTCCTTTACACTACCGTTTACTCCACACCGTCTTTGGGTAAAAGACACTGCATTATGTATGCGTTATATTGATATTTTAACGAAATATAAAAACAAATATAAAAAAAGAATAGTTCCTATTTACTAATTTTTGTTGAACGAATATATCGAACGTGTTGAAAATGGCGAACGAAAATATTATTATTTCTAGTTAGAGTGGAAGAACTTATGACTCATACTAGGCCTGAAGGATGACCCGTTTGTATTCATGAATTGTTTGCGAAACATGCGAAGTTTTCAGACAGAAGGAATCGAGATTGTAGACTGTGAAGTCATGTTTTTAGTTTTTCCCCTGTGGAGAAAGTCCTTTCTACACTAGCTTTTTGTCACTTTTTCAAGACATATTTCAGTAATGATGTTATTGGTCATTGTAATCTTACTACTCAAACTATCCAATCTGTTAATATGATCTTGAAGCTTTGCTGGCGTCTACTATTAATCCAATGTTCTCGGGATTGCTGCCGAGATAGCACAGCAACACTCACTCTGGCAGCAATCCCGAGAACATTGGATTAATATCTAATCTGTTTTCTAATTCAAGTCTATTTCGCCTGCAATCGTTCGCCAGTTCAGCTATGGACTGTATACATTCATTCCTGATTCGGTTATTAATTGCTTACATTCACCTACTGACTCAGCTAATGATTGTTCCAATTGTTCGCTATTATTTTCTAGTTTCTGTTCTAAACGTTCAGTATTCATTTCCATTTTCTGAGTGTTATTTTCTAATTTTTGTTGAACTGGTGCTAGCTGGTCCTTCAACAATGTTTGAGATTGTTCTAACATAATACTAGTCTCCATACTGATGTAAATTACAAACAACTCAAAATACAAAAATGCAAGTATTTAAATTTAATATGAAAATGATAAAGAAGCATCTAAACCATGAAACACTGAGAATATTAATATTCCAGCTTTTGATAACCACTCTTTTTTTTCTTTCTTTCTTCAAAACTCAAGTCTCACTCTATCAAATACTTCAATTTAAAATACCACAACTGTAACCAGATTTAAGTTAACACAAACAATTTATAAACTAAGAACGTGCACAAACATTTTTCATATTCATAAATTCATATAAAGGTGCATACCATTCGTGGTGAAGTGCACATGTGTGTATGTGTGCTCGATCAGCTGATTACCTTCCAATCGCGTATACCTAATATCAAAAAATCAGCAGAAGAAATTTCCGCGAGCTATACTTTTCTTTAACAATATATGACTTAACTTACCAAAAATACGCAGACGAATCTACTTTATTTAACTTTACTTTTTTTTTTTTTTACTTGCACAGCCCACTGAGTGCGTCTGAACTAATTCAACACGTAATCTGACGGAAATAAACTATCAACACTGCGGTGGTCAAATTCAAGTCTAAACGCGTTATGTGTATGGCTACTTAGATAGCATTTTGAAAGCATTTATCCGAAGATTGAGTTCTGCTCTGTCTCGGTATAGCCAAATTGGATAAGACCGTGAAATTCGTCGTGGTTAAAATTCTCTGTAAATATGAATACGATACTCACTTTCTCTCTCTCTCTCTCTCTCTCTCTCTCTCTCTCTCTCTCTCTCTATGTAATTCGCCTTTCTTCCTCTCTCGTCTTCCCAGCTGCGCCACGATGAAACACAAGTCATCCAATACTCACATCCTTATCGCAACCTGGGAAGCGGCGGACAAGAATATAAGTACCGTAGAATATATATATATATATATTTGGTCTAGGAATTAATTCGTGCGGGTGGACAAGAGATGGCGCAACGAACGGAGCGTCCCACAGTTCCGTGTATCCACACATGTGTTGCAAACCCCTGTCATCGCGTATCGTTCGTAGTATAGGGCAGTGGATTAAAGCGTGAACAACACCAGTTTGTAGTTAAGTGAACATGGCGCAATTTGTGCCTGATAAAGTGTTTTTGCGGGGTGTCCTGCTGCATTACTTTAACATGCAGAAAAGTGCGACTGAAAGTCATCGTATTTTGGTGGAAGTGTATGGTGACCATGCTCTAGCTGAGCGAACGTGTCAGAAGTGGTTTGCACGGTTTAGAAGTGGTGATTTCGGCTTGGCAGACCAAGAGCGAGCTGGACAGCCAAAAAAATTTCAAGACGAAGAATTGACAGCATTGCTCGAGCAGGATTCGTGTCAAACGCAGGAACAACTTGCAGCAGCATTAGGCGTTGATCAACAACAGTCTCCAAACGCTTGAAAGCCATGGGAATGATTCAAAAGATGTCACATTGGGTTCGACATGAATTGAAAGACAGAGACGTTGAAAGACGAAAAACCATTTGCGAATTGCTGCTTCAACGACAGAGCAGAAAGGGGTTTCTGCATCGAATTATTACGGGTGATGAGAAGTGGATCCATTACGAGAACCCTAAACGAAAAACGGCCTGGGTGAAACCAGGTGAACCAGGTCCATCACAACCAAAACGAGATATTCACTGTGCAAAGGTTATGCTGTGCATATGGTGGGATATGATAGGTGTGGTGTACTATGAGCTGCTGCAACCGGGTGAAACTATGAATGGAGAACGTTATCGACGACAATTAATGCGTTTGAAGCAAGCTCTGGCCAGAACACGACCAGAATGGGAGAACAGACATGATAAACTTATTGTTCAACATGATAACGCTCGCCCACATGTCGCAAAACCGGTCAAAACCTATTTAGAAAATGTCGGATGGGAAGTTTTACCCCACCCGCCGTATTCACCAGACGTTGCTCCTTCGGACTACTACTTGTTCGATTGCATGAACAACGATTTGATTGGACAGCGGTTTACTTCTTCAGAAGATATCGAAACATGGGTCTCTGACTGGATCGCTTCCAAGGATGAGGACTTCTTTCGCCACGGAATCCGTACATTGCCTGACAGATGGGCGAAAGTGGTGGCTAGCGATGGACAATATTTTTTTATGTATTTTGTGTTTGTACTACAGCTTCAATGTGTGCGTACCAACCGCACGAATTAATTCCTAGACCAAATATATAACTTAACTGAACGCAAACAACAAGTGAAGAACTAATCTCGTGAGCAAATGACAAAACTTAGTTTGAAATATATAGTATATGTAATGACATTCAACATGAATTATAATGCACATAGAATAACATTAAACATACAGATAAACAAATCCCTGCCTTTAACATTTACGGCCGTTTATTAACAATAGACTTCGGTAGCTTGGTGTAGATTTGGAATACATTATCATATTCACGATGATCTTCGACCGGTCAACTTGTTCAGGGTTGTTGTGGTCCTGATTTTGAGTCCCAACTAATCACAAAGATTCCACAATAAGCTCCACTCATGGTGATCCTGGTTTGTCCGTCGAATTTTCACTTCCAGATACCTCAAGCGACGAGAAGTTATGCAGCACTCAGAGGCTTACACATTCATTGGGATTTATGAAACTATTGTAACTACCACTGCGCACTACATTTTACAACTTAGCTCTCCAAAACTGATTTTAAAAGTCCACTCTACATTCAATTATTTATAGATATGTAATGTAGTTTGAAATACGTATTTAAGCCTCAAATACTCAACCCAGGCAGGGGAGTTCACTTCACACAAATAATGTAGAACAACTTAGAACAGCGCGGACGCCAAAGGTCCGGCTCCCATTCACACAAGCACGCAAATAATCTTGTTTGTCCAACGGGCTTCTACATACAGCAAAGCGTGTGGTGGAAGGTAAGAGTCCCGAAAGTTCAGATTCAAGGGGCAGACACAAAGAATGCAGGCATCATGCGAACAGCCTCCCTGTACCTTAACCATATATGATCACAGAATTGGAGCTAAACGCGCCAACACACAAGTAGGCATACCAAACTCGTGAGAGAGCGGCTTTGAGATCTTTCTCTCATGTATGAAGATTGGTCAGTTAAGTTCAAAATTAACACTGTCTTTCCCATTTTGATTTAAATGCGATAAATGGGCTTGAGGGACCGGTGACATTATGTTTTAATATTTCCCGAAGAAATCTACATCGCCACGCAGAAACGTCCGGCTTTTCCATTAAAAGTTTCTTTCCATTTATTTTCTTATACGAAAACCCCATTTTTTTAATAATAGTATACAGGGATGTTTTGCTTCCTTGAAAAAGTTTTCGACTTCTTAAGAGTGACGCGTGTAATTTGAGGAGAGTGGGGTGCTCCTTCTTTTGATAATGAGAATAATAGTCGCCGTATAGTGTCTTTTTGGAAAGTGTTTCCTCACGTTTACTTACTTTTCTCTTCTTGCTCTGAGTTTCTAATTTTGAAGACCCGGATTGATTTTCTTCATATTGGAACTTTTCCTTGCCAATTTTCACGATGGTACATTTATTTACTTTTACACCAGCAGCAGTCCTGTCAAGCATCTTATTTATAGGGAAATCGGTCCTCCATTGTTCCTTTCCTGTTCGAAATAGCCTCGAACCGAGCAAATAATTTCCCTTGATTGTCCTTTAATAGGAATAACTTTTCCTAAAACGTTCTTTCTTTCAGAAGAATGTGTTCTCGGCCGTTTTGCAGGGAGAATGTCCTCCATTTCACTGGACATTATTTAAAATATGTATTCGTTATACACACAAATATACATATACATAAACACACAATATCACACATAAAAAACAACAAAAGATCTCACAAATACAAATAAATTTACAGAATTGTACACAAAGATAATACTCGAATGCACACGAAAAATCTAAAAATCACTTCTACACACAAAGAAACAAAAGAATAAAATAGCTTCTTTCTTTCTGAAAACAAGTGTTTACTAGCGGCAACATTGGAATGTTAAGGCTTGTTGCCAAGGAAACCCTTCACCCACTGTTGCTAAGATGACATTTATGATCCGACCCTCGCTGAGTGACCGTAATAATTGTGTAGCGTAGACTCCCTTCTTCAAAACAAATCTGCTCTCAATTTGTTTCTAGTTTTGAAAAGACTTTAATCAAAACCTGCCTAAGATGTGATTTATAAGCAAGCGTTAACAGAATTTATGTCAGGTATTTTATCAGAATAAGAGTTGTAATTGGCTTTTCTTTATTTTCGAACTTCAACAGAGATAAATCCTAATTACAGAAGTATTACAAGATTGGCTTTTCTTGTATTAAAAAATAGTGTATAAATTTACAGTATTAGGAGTTCTAATCATACCTGTAAAGAATGTTCACTGTAAAGAATGTTCTCTCACTTATCAAACATCTTTTTCTATCATGACAATTTTCGAAATGTAGACATTGTATTCCACTAATGTAACCGAATCAAAAGAACTACTTGAGAACTACTACAATTAATGTAACTTTACTCTATGGTATGGTTATTACACAATTAGTATTATTCATTGCAAAAGAGAAACAATTCTATGTATATCGCAAAATCATTGTACTAAAGTAGTAGGTAGAGCAGTTAAGCATACGGGATTTTCGATTTTGTGTCACAACCTTTTATTATAAAAGCCTTGCTATGCACAAATATAACACAAAATCGCTCCAAATGTGGTCCGAAGACTAAGACAATATGTCTGAGTATAATAGGTATCCCAAGACCTAGGCAGCCAAGGGAAGGATATCACAGAGCTTCAGGAAAGCTAACTGTTTATGGTTAGGGATCTTCAGTGTTCCAGGCAAGCAAAGAGAGGTTAAGGTCCCGCATAGCTTCAGGAAAGGTAAGCATGCGGGGAAATCACAGAGCTCCAGGTAGGCTAGGTGGTTGCGGTTAGGACCTCCTAGTGCTCCAGGCAAGCAAAGAGAGGGGTTGAGTTTCCACAGAGTTCCAGGCAAGCTAAGAGGGAAAATGACCAGTCGAAGCTGATGCCGATGAAGGTCGTGCATCGTGTTTCATACCATCTTCATGGACAGCGGCGTTAGTGTTCCTCTTCTGTTATATGTCCTGTGATGATGACGCCTATCATTTGCTTGCTCGAGTAGTAGTTGTAAGAGAACACATGGTTTTAATAACATTTTTAATAATAATTTAATAATATTTTAATAACATTCATAACTCTATTTTCTTCATGTATTGAGTAAAAATCAAAACAGCTTTTCTGCAGGTCTTATATTTGAACTCGACTGCTCAATAAGTGTGTTCCGACGAACAAAGCGAACCAGGACAATCCAGTTGTTGCTCAACTCCTACGTAATCGCATGAAAACGGAGATTAAGATACCCATTTTGGTTGCGGAGATCTTGATGACCATGTCAATCTTGAGGAATGCATTTGGTTAAATGCGTATCCTAGTTACCGATATTGCCACAGACTTCCCACATCTCACTCAGACCACATCATTTCATTACCTGTGAGTCCTATCAGCTGGACAATGTGATCTCATACCAACTGATGTTGATGTTGATCATTATAAGGAGCGCGATGCCTCCATGGATTTTCAAAGGTACACGGGCAAGGTTCGATTAGCCAACGTCATTCCATTAAAGGGCATCCTGGAACTGCGATACTCTGCCCAAAAGAAACCACGAAATATTTTTCTGCTGTTCCATTTGGACATAACCCTGGTTTCAGTTGATAGTGGTCGAGTATTTGTCTAATTAGGACAGTGGTGCAAGGACTGTGCAATGCTGTAGCCACACCATGACTGCACTTTATGCCACGATATCAAAATCCGTGATCGCCCATGTAACCATTATATGGATATGTTTGACCACCTTGATTAGTTTGGTTCCTTTGACGGCCTCGAATAGGCCGTTAATTGTTTTGTCTTCATGATCACTTACATAGTTGGGTACTTCGTAAGAAGTCAAAATTAGTAGCTGTTGATGCTACAAGCCCATTTCTGCTAAAATAAAGACATTTGACGTTTTAGTGTTGGGGCTTTTGCACATACTACGAAGAAACAGGCTAATAAAGAGCAGAAGCAATACTTCAGAATTTATATTCGATTTAGCAAGTACTGCTGTGACTGGGTATTCACTCGCGTATTTCGACACTACCGAGCCATTTTTTCTACTTCGAATTGGTATGTCAGATACAACGCTAAAGATGTTCCGTCCCCTAGTCCGCAATTGATGTTAGCTGCCATTGCGCCGAAATCTTCGGGACCCCATGCTCTTTGTCCTCTTTATGGAGATGATACGTTATCAAATGGAACAGTTGAAAGATGGCTCGGTCTCCAAATGTCGGTGTCCAAGATGCTCTTCGCAGTGGGTGGCCAATCATAGCAGATGCAAATGATTTTTGACAAAAGTCCAGGAAGAAAGATATGTAACCAATAATGTCATCAGAGTGACCTAAACATCCATCAGCAACAAGTGTTAAACGTATCGTTGGAGAGAAAGCTGGCTACAAAAGCGGAGCTCGACCATTTGGACGCCACATTTACTCGATCGAATTGCTATCTACGAATCTCTACTGAAACAATGAATTCGAGCCATTTCCGAAGCAGTTGATCACCAGTGGTGAAAAGTGGAACAATGTGCGTAGAAGTTCGGCAGTTTGTGGTAAGGCCCACACATACTTTCAGGAAAGTGACGATGTTCGTTTGGTGGGGCTGTTAGGCCATTATGCATTACCAGCTGCTAGGTATCGGCAATTGGCGAAAGTGCACCTAGCAATTCAAAAGAAACGATTGGAACTGGTAAACAGAAAGGTTACCGTGTTCCACGGTGATAACAGCTGACCAGGTACATCAAGACCCATCAGAAATTGAAAGAACTTAACTGGGAGATTTTAATTCATCCACCATATAGCATGGACCTGGCACCGTCAGATTAATTTCTTTCGGTTTCTGCAAAACTCCTTGAATGGCGTTAATTTAGTTTAAAAAGAAAAGTTCCTGTGAAAATCATATGCGACAATATTTTGATGAGAAACCATAGAAGTTCTATGGCGACAGAATTATGGTGTTCCCGCATAAATTGAACACTATATGTGATATAATTTTATAATGTTAATTTCAAATCACAATAAATGTATTCTCAATTTTGATTTCGAAAGGCTTGGTATCTTTCAGACAACCTGATGTTATTTTGATAACCGTGTATATATTCTCACCAGCCAAAATATTATGATTATCCACTTTTAAACAAAATCGTTAAGCTGACGTAAGTGGCGCAGGACACAACAGAATCGCTCGCTAGACGGTAACAACAATATTTCACTCGATCAGTCAGTGTGATGCTTGTGCCTAGAATTGGGATAGCCGGTGATACATCAGAGGTTGATTGCGGCCAGATTTTGATGGTCAGACGGCTGAAGAGGCGTATTTCAGAAAGAGCGCGACTTCTCGGGTATTCTCGAGCTGTCGTTTTTAGTGTCTTCCAAAGGTGGGAATGAACGGTGAAAGCAACACCAAATCACAAGGTGTTAAACGGCCACATTTCATTAAAAATGTTGGACGTCATAGACTGTTGGGGTTGGTATGACAATATAGGCGGAAAGTGTAGCGCAATAGTAGCAGATTTTAACATACTTTAACAGACTTTAGAGTGGACGAGAACGAGTATGTCTGAACATACAGTTCACCGTACACTGTTAAATATAATGCTCCGCAACGGACATCCACACGTGGATCAATGTTAACGAGACGGCATCGTCGGTTACGACTGGAATTCGCACCTACCCATCGTGGTCGGACCGTCGAATAATGGCACAATGTTGTATAGTCCGATGAATCACCACACTTCCTTCATCACATCGATGGTCGGATCGGAAACCGTTGTCTTTCATGTGAACAGCTGCTCGAGACGTGCAGAGCAGGACGATGACAGGACGATGATCATTCCATTATAATTTGGAGAATTTTCACTTGGTCATTCATAGGTCCGATACTGCGTGTGAAGGGCACTATGACGGCTCCATGCTGTCGGCAGACATTTCTGATCATGTACACATATTCATGACTGTTACATTTCCAGATAGCAATGGTAACTTTCAAGAGGACAGTGCTCCTTGTTGCAAGGCCAGCGTTATGGTGCATTGGTTCGAGGAGCACTTTGGTGAATTTTAGTTGCTGTATTAGCCCTCAAACGCACCCAGTTTTCATCCGGTTGAACACCTTTGGGATGTTATTGAACGTCAGATCCGAGCTTCTCGCGTAATTTACAAGAGTTAAGTGACTTGTACGTGTAGACTGGTGCACCATGCCTCTGTACACCTACTAATACCTAATTGCTTCCATTGCTGCATATATTTCTAATTCCTAACCCTCATTGCTGTATATATATACAGGGTGGCTGGTTATTCTATTTATTCCTTAAAAAGGTTTATTCTACAGATAATTTGGAAGAAATTTTTTCATGTGAACTAGGCTCTAATGTTTCGGATTTATTTGCAGATTTTTTTTTAAATTTTATTTTTTAAAAATATTATTAAGATTTGGCGACTTAAAACTAAAAACTACAAATTGTGAAGAAAATACTTCACTCTGACCACAAAGTGATACTTTCATAATAGCTGGCGAATGAAGTGGTATTGCTGTAAACAAAGAACATGCCCAAAGTCAGCAGAAAATCAGACACGAATCGCAAATCGTGATTTTTTTTAAATCTATACCAAAGCGAATAATAATAATAATAATAATAATAATAATAATAATAATAATAATAATAATAATAAACAAAGCGAATAATAAAAAAGAAACCATTTTGACACATATAGTACAAATTGCTAAAATTACTACCTCATTTCTTAAACTTTCTATAGTGTACAAGTATTGTTAAATTTCGAAAGAATTAGAAAAAAATGCTGTAGCACTTATTTGAATTTGATTCGTCAATTCACTTTAGCGTGAGAAAGTTGTCAGTGTAAAGAAATAAATGCAGAAAATGGCAAAGTAATGAAGTTTAATGAAACAAATGAAAAATAAACTCAGAAATTAAAAATCTTGTTCGAATTGTCTTCCTTATTTGCATATCCAAGTACGAAGCCTACGTCATACTTCAGCTACTGACGCTCGCAATGAGAGCGAGTCTTTATGTGCTGATTGGCTGCTAAGATCCTCTCTCTTAACTGTTCTACGGATGCTACCAGTGTGCGATATATCAGATCCTTCATGTGACCCCAAATGTGGAAGTAACACAGTTAAATCCGAACTTCGCGCGATCCATGGTATTGGGCTATAAGTCCTTGATTCGATCCCTGGACGCCCTTAATCGTTAGGGAGACATTTTCTGAGTCTTGGTGCCTGTGAGGAAACGACATTTTGTAACGGTCCTGGTTTCACGCGTTTCGTGCGAACCACTTCCATCATTCCTTCCGGTTGTAACTCAATGATTGTGCCCAATGCACTCAACCCAACCGTCTACGGTCCAGTTTCGGGAGGTAGCGTCTGTAAGACGATCCAAAGTGTAAATATCGAGAACAGGTGAAATGAGCATCTACTCTCACTCACTTGTCACACATTGAATATCATGCATCAACACCACGTTTATCATTCTTCTCCTGGAAATGAAATAAAAAATACATATACACTTCGTGCCGATTTATTATCAAAACCAAAACATATCTGTTTAACTACATGGTATACACATATCACTAGCCCCTTTTTGTATTATAAAATCGTAGAATTAACGTTCGAAATACTTATATACTTTCATTGTTCCAGGCCTGTTTCACACGTGAAGTGTTCTATCCTCGAAGCACAAGTTCGTTTGTTTAAATAATTCAGTGCAGCCACCGATGTCAAATGTTCGTATCGCCTATTCTACCATGGAATTGAAAGTTCACCGCTGAATCTGCATCATGATAAGAATATGTAGTCGTAAATTTAAAATACAACGATCTGGAGAATAATTAGTACTTGGAGACTGTCTTTTCACATCAGTCTTCCACCATTGCTTATTGAGCACTTGCCTGCACGGCAAAGTCCATCTCTGCCACCCACACTTTTAGATCACGAGACTGGGTGTGTTATTTTTAACTATTACGAACTATTGAAATACACTAAAATATTAGTTATGAAAATTCAAATATTCATAAACAATCTTTCTTATTTGTCGAGCCATGGACACACACACATATATACACAACATTTTGCGAATGATTAAACATTCGTTACTTCTCTTTTTCTTTTTCTTCTACCAATGTTCCCTGGTAGGTGGCATCATAATCGGAGAACGGCACACACAAAGTGAACTAAACTAAACGTATTTGGATTATCACCACTATTAAGTACCAAACAAAATTTGCATTTGAGTGAAAAATGAAATTATGCATAAATTCGGAACAGTTTCATTGGCGGTCGAAAGGAATGTACGTGCACCATTAAATAATGGTAAACGTTCAAGAACCTTGTAGCGTTATTCTACTTTAACTAAAAACACCATTTCAAAGTCACTCACTACACAAGTTCACTGGAAATTTATAAGTACTTTCACCAGGTGACTTGTTCATTAGATAAAAAAGTCTCATTTCAATGAATAAAATAATGAACTTAATGGGGCATATTTATTCGTACATAAAGAACTCATGGGGCTTTTATGTACAAAGTTTTTCTTCACTTGCAGATCATGTTCATTTTTTTCTTTAGGCACTGTTATCAGGATAAACATCATCATGTGCATGACTTACATTTTGACACATATATGAATCTCATAATATGCTTTAAATATTTCGTTTACACTACTATGCGCTTTTACTACCAATGATAATATAATTACATTCGGAAAGCATAATATAGAATATATGTAAATTATATTAACATTACAGAGTAACATTCTCTTTCAGTTGACGTTTATAGAAAATTTTCCAAAATTACATTTATTGAATTATTATAAACACATTTTAACGTAATGATAAGATTAAAACATTTATTTATTCTGTTACTTCAAGATACATAGTTTATAGAAGCAAAATATAGTGATAATCACTTTTCCAAAATAAATGCAACTATTTGGAAATGAAAACATAAAATTCACATAACGTTACAACTCACTGAATTTATTACACAAATAGATGAAGCATACATTAATGAAACGAATACTTGAATATTCCACAAAGAAAATAAGTGAACTTTATATATATATATATACATATATATATATATATATATATATATATATACAATACTTGAAATAATACATAGATATGAAAAATTTACAGACAACTTATACTGTTCTAACATAACAATATAAAAATAAAGCAATTGTGCATGAGTACAATAGATTACACATAATTTTTAATGCGATATTCATATAAAAAAAATTCATTACCACTCCTTCGTACTGTTACGATAAGAATGAGGATGGATAGAAGTAAGTCTGCCACACCTTTACGCTATTCAGCGCCTATCCACTTAAATTTACAAGTCTCCTTTCTCCCTTTGTACGTTTAAAGTTTCTTCCCACCCCTTCGGAATGGCAACAAGACCTTCTAGTGCGATAGGAGTACAAATAGAATATGGAAAGTGAGCCCTACAGTTAAAAATAAAATGGAAGTTGCCATTCATAACAAGACAATGATCTAACAGTGTTTCCATTAACACACAAATCTTACTTTCATTCTAGTGAACTTAGAATGTATATTAGCTTTCACCAACAATATTACATAAACGCTAGGTGACTCACCTCGTACTGAGGGTGGTTTAAGATCTTAATACCAGTTGCAATAACTTGTCGCAAAAGCATCAGTGAGGAAATATGGCCACTCACATAGTGGGTTTTCAGCTCATATCTCCTTTATGTAATATAACATTGTTAAACAATTATTTTACATAGAATAGTCTTAAACACAAAATCCATGTTCATAACTTTTTTGTTATACATGTTCTGCCTACTCAACTTTGAATTTAACAAATAATTTAAAGTCAATATAAAAATACGTCTTTGACAATCGAACTTATCATTCCAATACTGTAAATACATGTCACATTTCAATAGTTCTTTCAACAGTAATTGTTAATTTCGCTTGTGTTGAAAACAGACAAACTAACTTTAATCACATTTGAAAAATTTACATTTTTTATTTTTTAAACAAACTACCAGTTTGAAATATTATCTTTAAACAAAGAAATGATTACAAAAATAATTTTGAGTTTCGACAATTCCAAAATCATTGCAGATGTCAAGTTTATTCAGACGAAGACTATTCGGCGGAAGGCAATATTCTATTTAACCTCGCATAGTTTTGGTTTCTCTAACTCAGGAGTAATTTTGTATGGCTTCATTTGCCAAAACGTCAAGAATGTGAAATCACAAGTGACTAAGTGGTTTCTAATCATAGTTCTACTTTTGGAACACACTATATTAACATATGCACTTGGTGTTTCAACACTGCAGATGGCAACACTACACAAAAGATTGTTCTGTTTTTTAATTTTAATTCACTAAATTGCTTTGCTTACATTTTACTAGCACTAAATTTTGCACGTTTTATTTTCTCATTTACTATGGCAACACTGCGTCGAGATTTAGGTTGCTTACTAGACTTTCAGTTGCAACATTGATTCATATTAGAAGATTGATTTACTGCTTTTGATTTGTACCACAATCTTCACAATTTCTTCTTTTTTTTTTTTTCGAAAACTTTTAACACGCTTCACTGGTATTTTTCGAAATTTTATTCGGGCACTAAATTGACTTTCTACTTTAAACTGGTTTCTCGGTGCGCCTGTACGTTTGTTTTCTTACTGTATGACGATTAACGTACGGTTTCTCATCAGTAAGCGTCTTTCACCTACATTTCATTTTGCGTTTATTTTTACTTTTGACTCTTACAGGTGCATGTGATTTACTCACTAATCTGGCGGACGTTTTCCGAAAAAAAAAAAAAAAAAAATACAATTCTTATTATTCACAAGCGATCTGTGGCCTGCACCTGATGCAACAACTGATTTAATACTTAATGACCTACTGTGGTTGCTGGATTTGAAGTTACTATCATTCGTGCAACTATTTTCGGAGAACAATTCATAGACGTGCGCTGAACTCTTTTTACGTTTGCAGTTGTCTATCATTACACTACGTCGATGATCAAATCTACTCTTAAGATTAATATGCAGAACCTTTTTTGAGAATTTACGAAAGTCATACAACAAATGGAACATTTTCCTTACTTTCTTGCGAACTTGACGCAACTTTCGTTTCATTTTCTTACTCTTTTTGCTGTAAACTTGTAAATGAACGCGCTTTTTAAGAAGTTTGCTACATAAATGCTTTACGCTATTGAAAATTTTATGACAAGGTACTGTTTTCCTTTCCAAGTGACAAAATTACTACTACCGTTAAGAAGCTTACTTAACTCAGAATTACCATTTTCGATATTTGAATTTACTGATATTGTGCCTACGAGTACAAAGAAAGTTATTTGTTTGATCTGTTTAATATGTACTTTTACTGACTATTAACTCACAGTTGTCCAGATTACTTCCGATATGACCTCGTTTGATAGCTGTTACATTAACAAAGTAAAAACAACTTGTTCAGGCGGAGATGCATTCTAATTCATTAAGCGGTACACTACCTGGGACACTTTCAAGGTCCCTACGGCAGCAAGCTACTAACGCTCGTCGAGGTCTTACTTTTGTCTCTAATTTCGTTACAGTAAACGATAACATTAGTGCTATTCTTCGCTAACCGGTATGCACACAGCTCGTGAATGTCATTCAACCCTTTACATAACACACACTTTTCTTTTACCTGTTGCTTATCGACTAATTTAATACTAGGCATGTCTGCCACAACAATTTGGCGACAAAAACATTCACTAATATCTGGGCTAAAAGTACCTGCATATTCCTCATCTGTAGAAGTACCAGTAACTACGACGATTACTTTCATTACTTTCTTTTGTACGTTTAATTTCTCTTGAAACTGAGCTGACAGTTTTTTTTTTCTTCTTTAATTATCTGTGTAAGTATGGCTAAGCTTGACTACGTCACTTCTAATTTGTACCAAATCGGTTAACAATGTCTGGATACGCTCATCCATTTTACTTAACTCTACAGTTTGGTTTTGCAAACTTTCCTGCAGTTCACCTGTATTTTTTCCTACATTTTCTAATTTACGCGTAAGATCCGTAGAGGATTTTTATATTTGTTGTTTGGTATCATTAAGTGATTGCATTTGTTGTACGTTGGAAGCCTTGATTTCATTAAGGGCTTCAAGCAAAGTTCGCAAGGTTAAATTTTCATTTTCTGCCGTGATTATATTTTACAAAAATGCACAAGACACAATGAACACCAATAATACTCTCAATTTAGCGCATATAGCATATCATGAAAAATCAAACATTTTCAAGTATCGTAATACACCTAGATCCTCTTCCAGACGCTATATCCTATACAAATCACTTAATAATAATGCAAATTATTAATAATTCCTCTGTCCCGTGAAGGGAAAGCCATTTTATGGTGCAGGTTCGAGTCCATTCTTCCTGCGTCATTCTATAAGTCCTTGGTTCGGTCCCTGGTCGCTCCTAATCGTTAGTCTTAGTCCCTGTGAGGGAACGACATTTTATAACAGTCCTGGTTTCGGGCGAACCACTTCCATCATTCAGTGACCTCCGCAGGGCCTGCTCGGTTCTTCACTCCAGATAATACAGCCTTGCACTGTAGTACCCGTGAGTTTGGAACGTACAGTACTTCCCTCCGGTTGTCACTCAATGACCATGCCCAATGCATTCAACCCAAGTGTAGGGCTGTTCCTAATTTCGGAAGTTTTCGGAACGGAAATTCCAATTCCGGAATCGGAACACAGTTTCAAGACGTTCCGGAATTTCGGAACATTCCGGAATTTCGAAACATTCCGGAACTTCTTATTGAAAAAATAATTTTTGCTGTTACCCCGAACTGAGAGGTGTGCGCAAAGCTTAGCTTTGAAACTGGATATTGATTCCGCTGTGCTGAAGGAAGGAGTTTTGGTCCACGGCAACTGGTTTGTTTCATTCTCTAGATCCGTTCACTGTGAACGATTGCGTATAAGATTTGGAACTTTGTCTGGTTATCCATAAAGTCTCAATCATAAGTGGTTCAGTGTAAATTCCGTGATTTTGTTGCAGAAATCGGAACATAGAAATTCGAGCTATTTCTTCCCTTTAGTTTGGTTTATCTTCCAAGAAACACCTTTTTTTATAAACCACTTTGTATATTCTTTTTTAAATGAATACCGACTTTGCCTTTTCCATTTATACGAGGCAACCCTAACAAGAAATTCAACTGCATATCTTTTGATGTATGGCCATTGTTAAGTATAAGTACCTGAAGGAGGGGCAGAGAATCATTTAAAAGAAAATACGATTTTCAGTAATTAAAGAAATAGGATAGTCTGAAATATTTGGAAAAAAATTGACCAATATTTCCGGTGGCCCCACACCCCTGCTTACTGGGAGGGAAGTAGAAATTATTTGTCAATAATCTAAAGAGGAACATGATTCCCAACCCACCGACGTCCGTGCTTTGTTGCTAGATTTTTTTTCTTGATAGTTGGTTGATGGCTTGGCATTTTAATTTGTGATAATCTGCAATAGTGCACAGAATATTATTTTGCTAAGTCAGGTGTTTTCGTTTTATGAACAAATAGATCATTTCGTTGACTAAAACTTGATGTGCATATGTAACATGACGTGAACACTAGAGTATAGTTTTCGTGGCATTTCAGTATGCCATAGCATAGCATATGCTATGAAGCAGTGTCCTTTTGGAAATAAGACGCTATTGTATTAAACAATCTGAAATAACACCCTACAAGGGATAAAAGCGAATTTACATGACGTACCCAAAGCACCGAATTTATCGCACCAAAATCAAAGCTTGGCTTGTGAGCTTGTTTTTAATGTTTGGTAGGTCTATGTGAATCGGTACTTTCCCGAATAATATGGGAAAAGAAAGCACTGAGGTCATGGATCGTCTCATCAGGACTAACTATAACGAACTATTCAAAAGTTACATATAAAGCTGTACGGCCAGGACTCTGCCTTTCTACATCTTTACACCTACGCCTCTCGCGCGACAGTTTTATTTTTATTTTTAGCCTTAGTTGCCTAAAAATAAAACTAAATTCAAATTTAGTCATTCAAGTTTTAAACTCAACCAGTCAAAATTCAATAAAGTTTTTTCATAACACCACAAAATTCTAGTAATTTGTAATGACAGTTTAATACTATGATGTTATAGCTGGTAGGCAGATATTATTGTGGTACCGTTTAGTATCTTACATAATTTGTTACAAAATTATGTTTAATATTCTTTTATCTTCAGATATATAGATGTACAATTATTATGCTGCTGCCCGTGTTATGTAAAAATATGCATTATTGATGTTTCATGAACTTTTTGGAAACTAGAATCAGTATTTCATATTTCAGATTCAAATCACGCAAAGCTAAAATTAATAATGCATCGCTTGTATTGTATTTAGTATACTGCATGCTGTAAACAGCAAAAAATTTCTTAGAACAAGGGATTACTGTTTAATGTATTTTGTAACTTCTATAATCATGATGCTACTGCTGTTTTTTTTTTTTTTTTTTTTTTTTTTTTTTTTTTTTTTTTTTTTAATGAAAGCTTTATCAAGCATTATTTGCATAACTTGTCAAAATGTACAACGAGAGTAAATCGAATAGAGGTGCAAACTTTACATAATATCTTATAATTATTCACATGTACGCGCTACTCTTTTCTTGTCCTGCGACACTTATTTGAATAACTAACTAAATAAAGGTGTCTATCAGTTAAATACTAAGCATTGGAACCTACGTATGAAGATTAGTTCTAACTCTACTAATCAAAATTTTATGCAAGGTGATAAATGAATTGTGTGAGTGAAAAACATTTAAAATTGGTTTGTTGAGAAATTGTATTAATCACCAATATATTATCAATGTTGTGAAATTCTGATGTAAAAGCATGTTACTTTCTTTAAACAATTACATTGATACAAGCCAACGGAATATGTACATTTTCATACAAAGCTGCAATATGAAGGGTAGTTATGCATTCAGATGAAAGAGTCTGCACCAATGACTAACTAGCAACAAGAAAGGTAAATGTTCAATTAGTATACCCGAAATTGTGAGTAGCGATGGTAAAAGTTAAAAATGAAAGAAATCATTTCGTAAATGTTAATATTCACATTAAAAGTATTAGCTTAATGTTCATATTTCGCTCTTACGAAATAATTAATTTGTATCAAAAACTATTCGTACTTCGCGCAAATTGATCTTTACAAAAAATGATGTCTTACTTTCCTTGAGTAGAAAAGTTGGCGAAAACTTTCTTTCTCCTGAGATAAAAGAAGTTTGTTAAGCTAAAAGTCCCTAAAGCCCATTTTATGCGATGCAATTTTCTATGCAATCTTGCATGCTAAGAGTCATGCGTTCAAATTATTTCGTGTAATAATAATTAACATTCAACTTTCCATAGTAAATTGCACGTATTTCACCTTGTTCGGAGATAGAACATGTGCAGTCTACCATGGAAAGTAGAATTCTAATTTTTATTACAGGAAATAATTTGAATGCATGTCTCCTAATTTTGCATACATAATTGCCTTGTCTAATATCGTCTAAAGTCTACTTTCCCGTAATTTTTTAAAAAAAATCATCTGGGCATTTATATGAAAATTGATATTTAATACATGCTCTTATAATATTTTATCCA
Organism: Thermobia domestica; assembly: GCF_964235325.1. Lineage (NCBI taxonomy): Eukaryota > Metazoa > Arthropoda > Insecta > Zygentoma > Lepismatidae > Thermobia > Thermobia domestica. The sequence goes on from NC_137467.1 coordinate 112,841,887, forward strand.
CATCATTGTTCTCTAACAGTATTATTTTGTAGCACAGAAATTTGCTTTTTCTTTCAATAGTAATTTACATTTACATTTTTGTTGCATTATTTGATGACGTCTCAGGTAGCATCAGTGATACCATTTCAGGGTTTCAGTTGTCAAAATTTTCACAATTATGTATTACTCATGTGTACTCCTTGTACTTTAGATTAAAAGTTCATTAATATAATTCCAAATGACATGACTACAAATGTTTCGTGTGCTCTTGTATTGTTTGCTTAATAGTAAAACAAATATTTTGGAATTAAAATGCCAAACATGTAAATTGTTTCCTTGTTGGTACTTCAAAATACAAAATGGCAATGATTGAAAAAAAAAAAAAAAAATGTAAAAGATAAAGATAAAATGCTGTACTTTATTCCAATAATTGTAAATACGAGAATGCATAACTGTTTAAGACATGTTGCTACTATATTCCATATATACCAAAGTGAAAACGAGAAAGTATTTGCGAGTAAATTTGTGGGATTAAAGCCTTGTAACAATGTTTGAGAACCATTGCCTCAGGACTGTTTCGAACTTTTATATTCAAACTTCGAACTAATATAAATATTACGATTCCAGAATCAACAGTGAGCTTCAAAATTTCAGTCTTGAAAACAGTTTCGAAATTCATACTTTTGAGCATTCCGCAATTCCAAACTTTTGGAATGTTACGGAATTTGCGAAACATTCCGGAATTTCGAAACGTTCCGGAATTTCGGAACATTCCGGAATTTCGAAACATTCCGGAATTTCGAAACATTCCGGAATTTCGAAACGTTCCGGAATTTTGAAACATTCCGGAATTTTGAAACATTCCGGAATTCCGGAACATTCCGGAATTAGATGAATTCCGAATTCCGGAATACGAAATCGAATTCCGAACACCTTTACCCAAGTGTCTATTGTCCAGTTTCGGAAGGTAGCATCTGTAAGACGATCCAAAGTATAAATATTGAGAACAGGTGAAATGATCATCTACTCTCACTCACTTGTCACACATCGAATATCATGTACTAACACCACGTTTATCATGCTTCACCTGGAAATGAAATAGAAAATACATATACACTTCGTGCCGATTTATTATCAAAACCAAGACATACCTGTTTAACTACATAGCATACACATATCACTACAGCAGAAGCTGTATTAGGAAGCTTGTTAGAGACTATCTAACCATGGCATAACGGGAAACATTCTGAAGAATCACCTTGTTGGCTTAGCAACAGATGGCGCGGCAGTGATGCAGGATTGTTACAATGGAGTTGCAACAAGATTACGTAACAAGGACTTAATTGTGGTTCACTGTATGGATCAAACACTTGAGCTTACAGTTCAAGACGTGATTAAATCTGTCGCTGATGTGTATCATATGCAAGCATTTATGGATGCTTTATATTCAGTGTTTTCTCGTAACCCCAGAAACAAGAGACTACTTAGACAATTATCAGAGGAACTGTCAACAAATATTCTGAAATTGGGTCGTGTGTCTGGAGTACGTTGGATTGCATCTTCATTCAATTCTGTGGTCACTGTGGGAAAGTTACATTGCATTGTGCAGTCTTTTGAATAAATGTTGTAAAGATACATCCCGTCCGGTGCGTGAGAGATCGAAATTCGAGGGCTTAGCAAAGAGGCTAACCAGCTGGTTATTCATCAGGGAATTTATATTAATCTATGATGTTCTTGAAATTTTGGATGGTGTTTCGCTCTATTTGCAGAACAGAAGTGCATCTGCAGTTGAAGCAAACGAGAAATCGATTTGATATATCAATCAATTTGCGCGTTAAAGACTGTTGATCCCGCGAGATCAAGAGACGCTCTTAATGAGGTAGAGCAAAGAAACACATTTAAAGGAGTGTCCATCACTAAGCCTACTGCTAGTGATAAAACAAAATTTCTTCAATCCGATTGACATTTCTTCAATCCTTTTTAGACAACATAAACACCCCTTTTCCAAATAGACTTTTTCGTTGATGCTTCAGTGTTAAACCCTGCTTCTTGGCCTGTTGATCAAAATGAACTGGTGTTCTTCGGAGACGATACCATCCCTCGGTTATCGAAATTGTTGAAGCAGTCAGTGAATGGTGTTTCCTTCATAGTGAAAGAATTTCGTTTGTACAAGAACAATCCTTCTTATATGCCTCCAGCTGTTCAGGAACTTAAGAAAGCTGTGGAAGTAATACCGATAACAACTGCAGAAAATGAACGTGGGTTTAGTGCTATGAATCAAACATTGAATGATATGAGAAATCGTATGCAGATTGTAACACTTAGCAAGCTTCTTTTTGTATCTATAAATGGTCCACCTTTGCGTTTCTTTAATGCCGAAAAATATGCAACAATGTGGATAAAATTGAAGCGTCACAGTGCTATAGACAGTTCTACCGGGAAAGCAAGAAATGTCGAAGAATGTTCACATGCATCTCGTCTTTTCAACTAAAACGTAAGTAATCTTTTTCTTTGAAAAAAGACAACTTTAGTGTGTTGTATGAACGTACTTTTTGTATTACTGTATATTTACTGCATTTTCTGTTACTGTTTTGTTACTTTTGGTAACTGAATGTTTTGTTTTGCTAGATTTTGAATTTGAACATAAAATATTAGAAAAGGCTCCAGGAAATATTTTTGGCCATCTCACAACTTTGAAGCCCAACTGCCCCTAATGTATGCAAATGCATTACACATTGTGATCCATCTATCCCCCCACTGGTAAATTAACAAATCGAACCTTGTTTTAAACATTTTTCTTAACTGTATATTGGGCAAAAATGCACATTTAATTCGCTTTCAAGTGCTCTTGAGAATTAACGAAACTACGGCGTTTACCGCAAATTGCAAAATGCGAAATAATTTATGCACTTGTACAATGTGTTGGCATAAAAATAATAATATATATATAAAAAAAAAGTAGAAAATGAAAGAATGGTTGTTATCAACTCTGTAAATTATACAAATTTGCGTTAAAAAACATTAAAAGATAAGAAGCTTCGTTCACAACCATTTTTGGTTGATTTAATATGGATTTACCCTGTCGTGATCAGTTTTTGACAAGTAGAATTAATCATTACGATTAAAAATATAGCGATGTAGACAAAGTTAGTGAAGCAAAAGTTAGTACCAAATACTCTTTGTGAATCATTCAGGATGACAGTAGTTATTATAACTTTTAAGTTAGAATCATCATTACCTAATTATATCAAAACTTTTTTGTCTATCTGCGACATATTTATTTATTTATGCATTTATTTACTTTGTAATTTACAAATTTTATTGCAGAAGGCAGATCAAGTCATCCGGATCTCAAAGACGGTGGAGCTTTCCAAATTTCACTTAAACATTTCCAAGTAGACTATTATCCATATCATTTAGCCATTGGAGATAGGAAACATTGGCCAAAATACAAAGAAGAAATCCATTGTCAGTGGTTAGAGCAATCCTTATCTTCATTTCGATCGATGTTTATGGATTTGATCGACAGCGGAAAGTCACACACACCACTTGCTCGAACGACACCACGTCCACAACAAACTAGTAGCAAGAAAAGTAACAGTGAAAATGAAAACGCAGGAAAGACTTCAACTGCTTCGCAAGCTACCAGTAATCAGGTAAGATAGTTGTATTTACATATTATCTACTACCCATTCCATATCAAATCAAAAGAAGTTTCAAACAAATTCTATGTTACCTTTGTCAGATTTTAATGAAATGTGGTACATTCTGGTCACAAAAAAGGGATCTTCCAGAGACTAAGTCCGAAAAAATGACACAAGATCCTTACCAATTCCCTTTAAATCTGGTCTTTTTTCCCTGCAGTTTTTGTCACAGTCAGGGGTGGAAATTAAACGATAATATTGCGGTATGCATATCGCAATGATTTTATAGATAGTCTAAATGATGGCCCGGGCGACTTTTTCCCTTTACCAAATTTTATTACAAAATATAATGAATACAAATGTTTCTAATTCAATGTCTCTTCCTCAATGACCAAGTGGAATAATATTAGATGTTTTGCCGCGTGCCCTTTCCACTCATGGCAGTTTCCAGAACTCTTAGCAGATTGTAGGTTAGAGTAGGATTATAAGTTTAAGATGGGATCCCTAGTCCAGTGCGACATAGGGTAAAGGAAGAGGTGCTGCTAGTCCACAGCGACATAGGAAGGTAATGGTTAAGCAATCAATTGGTCGACTGATACCAGGTCCCTCGGTGGTTGAGCTTTTATCTGTCCTCTTCGGGTCCTTTCGTGAGGTCCGTCTTCTTTCGGCGTTCCTCGGTGTCTTCCGTGTCGGATTCTCGTCTGCTAGGCTTGTTTACAAGCAGTTACACGTGTTGTGTTGACATGTACTTTTGTCATGATGTAGGGGATCCTTACAATATAATAATTTCATTGTAGGTAAACAAAATAGCTGCAATACAGAAAATTACGGTAATTTTAAGTTGCTAATGTGATACTTATATATATATATTTGTTCTAGAACGTTTAAATAATTGATGAAAACAGGGAAGATATTGTAACTACAAAGAACCAATAAGTAACGATCTACTTCACGTGATTTGCTAATTGTTTCACTCCAGATTCTAATGTTCCCCAAAACACACCTTTGTCCAGTTACCTTCCTTGAAGCCAAAACTAGAGTAAACTATCGAAGTCAGCAGGGTAAAAGTAAGAATGTTTGAAAACATTCTGCTGTTTTCTAGTGTAACATATCGGACCCTTCTTTTGCATAGGAGGTTGAGAGGGAACTATATTTCAGGAAACAAAGTAAAATCTCATTTACTTGCAGTGTCAGTATTACAACCTAGCAGAAAATAAACCAAAACCTAAATAAATTTCGCTGTGGATAAGACGAGATACTTCTTTTTTATTTTTAAAGCTGCGTTCTTAAAACAACATTTTCGTCAGGAAAATATACAAAGACATTTGTAATATATTTTCTGTAAAATCCTTCAGCAGGTAACTCTGTAATTAATATTTAAAATAAACACACAAATGCTATGATAAGAATCTTTAAATTATGAATCTATATAAAATATACAATGATCTCTTTGTTACTTCTATGTCTGATACGTGAGGTTTCTAAACTTTGTGGTGGACCAACACCATAAGCGTGGATGTTCGCAGAGTTCTCTCGTTTTCTCCTACTTTCTTCATTCTACCATTATCTTCCATCTCATTATGACGGTCTCCTTTAACCTCGGTGGGATGTTAAACTAAACAAAAAAATCTTCTATTTTAAATTAGACCCCCCTCAAAAAAACTTTAAACTGAATTTCATGGCAATTCTACCTTTTGCCAGGAAGAAATGGTGGAATTTTAAAAATGCAACAATAATTTTGATGTTTCATTTAACCCTTACGTATTTTAAATTAATAATATCCGGCGTCTGAAAGAAAGTGGGATTTTTATGACTGCATTCCTTAATAAAAGTTCAGTAGCTTATATTTATGTATATTTACGTCACTTCGCACTTAATAACGATCCCAATTGGCCGATGAAAACAAATAAGAAATTTTACACAGTTGCTCCTTTCCTTCGCCTTTTGAGGTAGATCAATATTAAACTAAAATCCACAGTTGCATTCATGATTAACTTAACAACTACCTTTATTTGTCTAATTACCTCAGACTGATATATCTACATCATATTTTAACATTCTTTCGTAAATTCGTTAATGTTCCTTTTGTCATGAAATTATTTTAAACACGTTAGCGCAGTATTTTAAGAACAATATAAATTGGATTCGCCTATATATATTGGATTCGCCGTTAGTAGCCATGGAGCGTTGGTCGGACAAACATCGCGCTTTCGCAGTGGAGTGTTTCTTCAAGAACAAAGACTCTGCAACAATTACGCAGCGTAAGTTTCGGGGTCATTTTAACATTGGCAGAAATGGACAAGTACCGACACGACAAACTATTCTTAGTTGGGTGAAAAAGTTCCGAGCTTCGGCTTCTGCAAGATCAAAGAAATCCCCAGGTCGTGCACGTTCAGTGAGAACACCAGGCAACATAGAGAGGGTTCGAGAAGCATTAATTAGAAGTCCAAGGCGTTCAGTTCGTCGGCATGCTGTGTCACTTGTCATGTCAGATAGGAATGTGCGGCGAATATTACACCAGGACCTACACTTTCACCCATTCAAAATTCAGATGATTTACAAGTTGCTCCCTGAGGATTTTAATGCTCGCGTACAATTCTGCAATACGCTGTTGCAAATGATTAATGAGAACCCAAACTTTCTACAGAGGTTAATCATGTCCGACGAGGCTCATTTTCATATTGATGGGTGTGTAAATAAGCAGAATTTCCGTTACTGGGCACCCAGAAAGCCAAGGTTGTTGCATGAAGTGCCCCTTCATACCCCTAAAGTAACAGTATGGTGTGGTGTTTATTTTGATGGGATTATTGGACCATACTTTTTCAACGACGAGGATGGTAACACTAACTGTCACGTGTGCTCGATATGTGGACATGCTCGAAAACTTTTTACTCCCAGAATTGCGACGGCGCACAGTGGGAGATTTCATCGGAACTTCATTCAGTGTGTGATGCACATTTGAATGATGCAGGTTTTGCCGTTCTATTCGATTGAAATATGCGATTTCTTTGATAAAGAATGTTGTTTGTGTATTATTGAGTTGAGTTGATTTTGAGTTCAGCAGTGAGGCTATATGAGACGTGGACTTATTGATTAACGTGGAATCCGAACCACATGTGCTCCCGCCGTTGTGTATTATTTACCAAAGAAGTAACACATGTGTGAGGAAGGTAAACACTGTTACGCACAATTGGTGAAAGGACAACAATAGGATTAATGTGATCAGTTTATATCAAATACACGTTTAGTGATAATGAGTACATTACAGTAGGTAGTCAGGACAATGAACAAAAGTCAGCAAGTACGCAAAACTGACAGCAAAAATAAGTTCATTAGTCTTAGTTACTGCTCTGTTTGGAATGATTGAATCATTCACATAAGGCGCTTTTAGCAGTCGTAGTAGCTCGGACATTATGTCTGAACGTTTGGTTTTGGCAGGAGCGCGTTTAACTAGCAATATGTGGATCAGAGGTGATCAGCAATCTATGAATTAAATCCGTGTTGGTATTCACTCTGGATAATTTTCTTGTAAAGAGTTCCCAATGTTTATCATTGTTCTTATTTCGAGCCTCCTGTACTTCGGAAACTTGGCCTATCGGTAGAATACTCGCGGCAATAATATTTCTCCCGTGAAATAGGACTTTGAGTACGCTTACAGACATATAATACCAAGAATACTCTTGTAAATACAGTTCTAAAGTGCAACGAGTGTACTCACTAAATTTGTTTGTATCAGTCGGAAAAACAAAATTTAAGCACTCTAAAATAATATCAAATCGCTTAAGAGGAGTTATTGCATTCTGTCCAAGTTCGCTATTGCCATTTAAATCCATGGTAATCTATTTTAGCTCTAATTCTCTTATGTGAGATATCGTTGTGCTCTTTTTTTTTTTTTTTTTTTTTTTTGTTGTTGTTGTTGTTAGATAGATCAAATTGTATGTAACAGTTGTCTGTAGTTCTTTCCTCCAATAAGCATGGTAAAATAACTTTAATTAATAAAAGTATTAATAAAATACCGAATTGACAGCTTGTCTATCAATTACTCTTCAACAGAGAAACAAATTGTTGCGTAAAAGAAAAAGTAAAAACAGGGATTTGTAGACTGAACCTTTTGCTAAACGTTCCTGAAATCAAAATCTATTTCGAATGCATATTAGCAAAACTATTACGTAAAAAAGAAAATGGTACGTTAAAAAAAATCTAGCCAGCACAGGCGGCGTTTGCTGCAAGCATAGACCCACCCACTTTCTGACGTCAGCGCGGATTGATACTATTCCTTGCAGTCTGCCTCACTCAACTTCTTTGAGGCGCGAAATACGAGTTCAGTTCGTTCGAAATCGGCTGCTTATGTCACGTTCGGGAATCCTTTCCTCTGTTGGTAGGTTTGTAATCTCCGAATTCCAGGGCGAACGCATAGTGTGTTTTTGTTTTGCTTCCGCAGTGTGTTTGTGCAGCTTTGAAGAAAGTAATCGTTAGGAAAATGCCATCTCAGAAAAGGAAGAAGAGTGGCCTTTATCTTTCTGCAAGAAGGAAGAAAAATCGAGGCGAAAATTTAGCTGCCTGGAGGGAACGGACAAAGTTAAATGTCATTTGTAAATTTTGAAACTATTGACAAAATTTTCTTCTTAATTTTTCATTCATTACTGGTAGATTTTTAATTAAATTTTTACATAAGTTGTTAGTTTAAGATTTTGATTTGTAATTTAGTACACCGAATACCATAAATGTTGATGGCTTTTTTATCAACTGGACGTCTTCAGCATAAAAATTCTGTCTTTCTTTTATCAAGCATATCTCTGTTATGTTTATAACTCATCAGTAAAGACTAAGTATTTTGATACTTTGCCTATGCGAAAGGAGAAGTAAAGAGCTTGAGAGCAAATTGTAAAGTAGGCGGGGGTGGTCGCATAATTCACAATCAGTAGCGTACTGTACGTAGGAATTTATTTCGGTTGGTCCAAACTCAAAATGAGGGTATTTTATATCAAAATTCCTAAAATTGCCTCTAAACTTAGGCTAAATTTATACAAAAGTCGAAATTTCGGGGGGATCCGGACCCCCAAGACCCACCCCCTGCGTACGTCCCTGTTCACAATTCTTATCAGAAGGGCATTCTAGTTTTATACACCCTCCATTCCAAAAGAAACCGAACGTTTAAAAAAAAACAACAAAAAAGCAATGTACATTTTGGAACAAATCATTTTTATTAATCAATGTATTCCCCTTCTGCATCGATACACATATTTGCACGCTCCAACAAGTTGTCAAACGACTTCTCCATGTCCTTTATTGGAATGGTCTTTAGGACGGCGGTCGTCGCCTTCTCAATGGCATCAATCGATGCGTGCCACTTTCCTTTCATCGCCAAATGCAGTTTCGGGAACAGATAGAAATCGCACGGAGCGAGATCTGGTGAATAGGGCGGAGGATGCAACCGAATAATGTGATTTTTGACCAAAAATTCAGTTACAAGTCGCGAACGATGTGATGGTGCATTATCGTCCAAAAGAGTCCAACTGCCGATTTCGCGATATTCGGGCCGAATACGACGAATTCTTGCCAGCAAACGCTTCATAACGCCCAAGTAAAACTCTCCAGTGACTGTCTGGCCGGGCTGAACAAATTCTTTGTGGATAATTCCTTTTGAATCGTAAAAACAAATCAGCATCACCTTAACTTTTGACTTCACCAAGCGACTTTTTTTGGGTGTTCCTTCATCCGGCGCTCTCCATTCAGCACTTTGCCGCTTTGTTTCGGGCTCATATTCAAAACACCACGTCTCGTCAGCAGTTACAATCGATTTCAAGAAGTTTCGATCCTGCCGAGCACTTTTAACGATGTCTTTGCAATGCGCAATTCGATCAACTTTTTGGTCTTCGGTGAGTTTGTGTGGTACAATCCGCGGCAAAAAACCTGCAACATGAGGATGTAAGTTTATTGTGAAACTACGCCTAACAGCACAGGGAATGAACATAACGTCTAAGTGGAAGGAATCACGCCAGGATAAACCTCGGCCTCCTCCCGTGCACACTTATTTTGGAGCAAAAGACTTCGTCATTTCACAATAAACTTATATGCTCATGTTGCAGGTTTTTTGCCGCGGATTGTACAAACCGCGAATTAACCTTCTTAAGGCCCAAAACTTCGGTCAAAATGCGTTATGCGGTTGTTTGAGGAATGCCTAATTCCATTTCAATAACTTTCACGGACGATTTTTTGTTATGTTTGATGAATTCACGCACTTTTTCGATGTTTTCTTCCGATAATCCGGTTCTGGGACGGCCTGATCTTTCGTCGTCATCCAGCGTCTCTCTACCCGATTTGAATCGCCTGAACCACTCGTAAACTTGCGTACGGGATAGACACTCATCACCATATGCATTTTGTAGCATTTGGTGCGTTTCACTAAAAGTTTTACCCAGTTTAACACAAAACTCAATTGCAGCTCGTTGTTTGAAACTCATTTTCCGACCGATGTACACAACACACTGACAGTTGAAACGCAATAACTTTGTTGCCGTTCATCCAAATGTCATGACATTTATACCAGTTGTCAATGAGGGACTACGTTATCTACCGGTTAAATATTACAACATATGGCACTAGTGGTACTATTTGTTTTCAAAAGTTCGGTTTCTTTCGGAATGGAGGGTGTAAATATTATCGGTTCTGTGGCAAAGTAGCGACCGAAATCACTGAGGGAAAATCGAAGAAAAAACACTTTACTGACTAGAAAATCAGGTGGTCTAAAGAAGGTTACGAGAAATTCATAAAGCTGGAGTCATCATCCTTTCTAGGACCTCACAAATAGGCTATAATTTTGAATACATTTTGTTGGTGTGCTGCAGATACATTCTTGGTATTATCTCACCTATTACTGCTATTTGACTTCGGTTTCTCTTCCCGAACATCATTTCAAAAACCGCTAGTATTTAGTCAACGGACATTGCTAATATTAAATGATAAGTTACGGTACCATGCCAGTGATAATAGAGTTACCGTGGCAACAAATACTAATTTTTTTTTTCGAATACCACGCATCTAACATTACACATGCCTGCAGCTATTTATTTCTTTTCCTTCCTTTCTTTTTTTTTTTTTTTGTTTGTTTGTTTTTGGTGGATGTCTCACTTTACTTGTACGTATCGTAAGGTGAGGTTACTAGCGCAAAAAAAAAAAAAAAAAAAAAAAAAAGTCTTGCACTTGAAGTGATGTAGAAAGAAAACGGAACTTAAAGAATGGAGACAACTAACGATGTACATTATATGATGAGTATTCTGCCCGAAAGTAGGTCTTTAACCCGAATATCTCTTGGCACGGTGAGCCCATGGTGGTTTGCCATTGTCTTCTATGGGATTATGATGACGTCCAAAGGACGGGATCTATAGTTTAACGTGAGACACGAGCCACTTGTGTCCCACAGGGAATTGAACCCAAGCACTGATTAGAATGCAACGAGCGTAACCACTCATTCCACCAGGGTCACTGTATAGTATGTAATTGACTTGTATTTTGCATATTTTTCGTGTTATATATTTTACTATGAAACATGCTAATATAAGGCAGAGGTAATATTATCAATGATTATAATTCTGCTAGAGTAAAGCAGAAATATCAGGGCAGCAACAGTCCCTATTGGCGAAACTTTCCATTTCTCTCTGAAAAACTATATTTGCTCATCTCCTGTTAATGATGATAAGTAATCATATTCCATATAATACAATTTTCAGAAATGAGAATGAAAGTTCAATTAGCTTCAAATCATAATAGGCCAAAATTGTAATAATGGGTATAATAATAAATAACAGCGTATGGAGATTAGAAGTTTGCCCTAGAAACTCCCTGATTTGACATCCGTTTCACCGTTCCAGGTTTCTAGGGGTGGCCACTGATTTATCAATGAAGACTGTAATACTTAGGGATGGGCACGAGCGAGTTTTCTCTTGAAACTCGACTCAACTTGAAACAGATATCTTTGAGCTCGACTCGAGAACTCGGCTCGAAAAATTTTTCAACTCGACTCGAATTTGGGTCAAGTTTCGAGTCGAGTCGAGCCAATTTGAGCTAAACCCTGTGTAGTTCCAAGTACTCTCTTCAAATATCCTACATAGACAGTATAATTATCAATGATGATGATGATTATACTACTACTCCTTCTTCTACTACTACTACTACTACTACTACTACTACTACTACTACTAATTATTATTATTATTATTATTATTATTATTATTATTATTATTATTATTATTATTATTATTATTATTATTATTATTATTATTATCACACTGTGTATAACCATGAAAGGTCGGCGGTTTGGATTGAAATACTTAAAACTAGTTGACTGTCGATCTCGGTCGTCGAGGAGTCTTCAGGAGGCAAGGACATCGGTCACGAGGTTCTGGGTTTGAGTTCCGGAGGAACAAGTATTCGGGCTTGAGCCAAAAATTGTTAAAACTCATAGAGCGTCGGCCAAACATGTTCATAGCTGTTCGGCCCGGGTTTAGGGTTGTCAACGGTTCGATGATTAGCATTAGATTTTTTGAAAAAGAAATCATGCAATTTGGGTGGACTTCAGCCTGAAAGTCTCAAACTCCGTAAATCTGCCACTAATTACGGTTGGGATGATATTCTTGGGTATAAGGAATAACCCAGGCAAATCAGTTCACGGGGATTTTTTTCTGTTCCTGAGTTGGTATTTGTGTGGGACATATGCTGAACTATTAGAATGTAGTCCCTGTGCCGGTACCGAAAAATACATAATTTTCTTCACAAATATTGGTAATTCATACTTAGTATCGATACCAGTATCCTCGTTCTTATATCAATATTTGTAAACTGTATGCAGTTTTGTATAAAAAGTAAAATGTATAAATATTGAAGGGAAAACATTGCACAGAAACGTTATATTCGTATGTTAACATACTTTTTTGTATGTTGTGCAAAGTGACCCCAACTATGGGGTTACTTTTCACCAAAGTTTATATTTCAGTAACTATGGTCATACTGAATGTTTACTAATGAACTTATACGAATGTTTTCCACACTTCTAGCTATCATATGTTTAAAATACAGTGTTCTAAATCATTACGTTTCTAAGTTACATGCGATTTTCTTTAAAATTCCTTAAATCGTGTGCAAAGTAACCGCGTCTTACGGTACCTGCAAAAGAGAGAGGGAGTGGGAAAAGAAACGGAATCGAAACGTAAGTTATTCAGTGTATGGATAATATGTAAATATAACCAATTTGAGCATTGTGTCTTTTTTTTTTTTTTTTTCATCTTGTTGTTTACTATATAGTAATTTAACCCTTTCCGAATCCTGGCTTTTTAGGCTATTTTTTAGACTTTCAGTCAAGCAGCTACTGCATCGTCACTATTTATCCTAGGATCATAGTTCATACCTCATTCTCTTCAGAATAAAGCTGGCTTTTAAATGGTATTACTTGCATGCCCATACCATATACCAGGAGAGGGAAAATTGATGTCGAAGGGAAAATTTTGAGGGAAAATTTTTTTGTCCAACTTTGGGCCCCCCTGCTTCCCCTGTGTGAACGTAGAGACCTCCAAAAAATCTGATAAATAGTACTTGGTAAACTAAATGTGTGTATCAAATTTCAAGTTTCTATCTTGAATAGTAAGGGCGGGAGAAATTTATCAAGAATCCCACAATGCCCCAAATTACCGCAAAACACCATGATCTCAGGGGAAAAAAATCCTGAGACATCCCTAATTACCCTAGGGTCATGTTTCGCCCATCATTCTCTTCAGAATAGAACTGCCTTTCAGACGGTATGACTCGCGTGTCTCCATCATGTATCTAAGGCGGGAAAATAACGAAAACGGGATTTTTTGGGTAAAAATATCCCTTTTTCAACTTTTAGCCCCTCTGGACCCCCCTGTTTTAATGCAAAAATCTGAAAAAATCTGGTAAATACTACTCGGTGGACTGAATGTTTGTGCACAATTTTAATCTTCTACATGCAAAAATAAGCCCGCCAAAAAAATTCAGAAAATGCCCCATATTCCCCTATACAGAAGTATATTTTGAAAAACAAATTCCCTGACACATCCCTAATTACCCTAGGATCATGTTTCGCCCATAATTCTCTTCAGAATAGAACTGCCTTTCAGACGGCATGACTCGCCTGTCTCCATCATGTATCTAAGGCGGGAAAATAACGAAAACGGGATTTTTTGGGGTAAAAATATCCCTTTTTTAAATTTTAGCCCCTCTGGATCCCCCCTTATTTAACGCAGAGATCTGAAGAAAATCTGATAAATACTACTCGGTGGACTGAATGTTTGTGCACAATTTCAATCTTCTACGTGCAAAAATAAGCACGCCAAAAAATATATATACCGACAATGTACCATATTCCCGTATACAGAGGGATATTTTGTAAAAATTCCCTAAGACATTCCTAATTACCCTAGGATCATGGTTTGCACATCATTTTCTTCAGAATAGAACTGCCTTTCAGACGATATGACTCACGTGTCTCCATCATGTATCTAAGGCGGGAAAATGCCGAAAAGAGGGATTTTTGGGGTTAAAATATCCCTTTTTTCAAGCCTTTGCCCCTCTGAATTCCCCCTGTTTTAACGCAGAAATCTGAGGAAAAAATCTGGTAAATACTACTCGGTGGACTGAATGTTTGTGCAAAATTTCAATCTTCTACGTGCAAAAATAAGCCCGCCAAAAAATCGTGAACATAGGCTTTATAAGAGAAAATATATTTTAAAATTATGACGTTATCACCGCCTATGTCTGGACGCAGGAAGGTGTGAAACCATAGGTAATGTCTTCTACAATGCCTCTGGACTTGAGGGAAAAAAAAACGGACGAAAAAGCTCAAATAGAAGAGTTATAACACAATGTAGCATGAAACACCCGTATGGTACAAATTGCACCATAGGATCCCCGAGGAAATAATGGACCCAATACAAAGTGTCTGTTTCTGTGATGTGAGACTTTTTATTGTATGCAAGTTCAGTATGTAAGCACTTTATTTAAAAATATACATATTTACTTACCTAATTTCGTTTTGATTTTCAAAAGACAACTATATGTACAGTGGCGTCACTAGGCCTTATTTGGGGCTTAAAGCCCAGAAATTTCTTCCAAGCCCCCCCTCCCAAATCTCACACTGAAAATAGTTTATATACTGAGAAATTTATTTCAAAGGTAAGATACTAACACGTCCTCAGTAGACTCAGGATATATTGGGTTGCCTTCTTTTTGCTTCAACAAACAGTAACGCGTTCTCTATAGAGTTCTCAATGTGAAGTTCAGTCTTCGGCGAGCGACTACAGATACTTGTTGATGTGTTAGCTGAGAAAAGCGATAGCTATTATAACTATGACGTAATCAGTGGCGTATTTAGGGTGACTTCCGGGCTTAAGCTTCCCCCCCCCCCCCGAAATCTTACTTACTATAATAAAATAACTGAAATATCTTGCAGAATTTTAACATTTCCAAGCAAAGCTCCCCCACCCGAAAGTTAGGAAAGCCCCTTCCGAATCAAAATCGTAAATACGCCACTGGACGTAATTATGCATTTCTATCGTATTTCTCACTTGGAAATACTATGTGAACTGGACTTCTAATTCCTTTACTTCTTAGTTTCCGCAAGGTGAGGTCTCAACTAGAAACTATCTCATGCGGCAAATTTTAGATGGATAACTTTTAAGAAATGTTATATGCTATTTCTTATTGCCCATTTTTACCTTATTGTATTACTATTTCAGGCAGGTCAGAAGTCGAATATAAAAATAAGATTGCTGAGAAAGAAGTTTCTCATGAAGTATTTTTAAGAAAAATAACTATCAAGAAAAGAAGGAAATGAAGAAAGAAAAAAAAAATTGCGTGATTGTATCTGAATGAATCGATGAAGTACAAGATGTGCATTTCCGTAGCAATAAAAGTGAAACAAATAAACATGACTATTATACCAAAAATATGAAAGCGTAGAGCAGCAACAATATTCTCCCCCTCCCCCCCCCTCGCCCAAAAGCGAATTTCATTGTGTCATTGATTGAAGTTGATTCTAAAATACTAAACGGAGTTTGTGGGTTGTTGGGGAGTATGCCCCCCAAAAGATCTTCAGCCCCCCAAACAAAATATTTTAGTGACGCAACTGTATTAGCATTTTTTGCGTGTGAAGTATTGTAATATACGTTTCTGAAATTGCATAGGGCATATGCTTTCTTACAATGGGAGACTAAAAAAACAATCTTCAGGAAACGCAACACAGCAGTTCTCATTACGAAGTCCCTTCATCTTTTTGACAAACTGAAAGGTCTCCTCCACAGCTGGAAACCGTGTCAATGGACTGTAGAGTAAGGGAATAATTTTACTATCTGTCCGGCAGGTATCAAAAGTCTGCGCGCGCGTTTCTGTGTGTGTGTGGTATGTCGCTTATTCATATCTCTAGCGCTGTTGCAGAGCACAGGGTAGTTTCAAAGTCGACTACAATGCAACTTCATTGCCATTCAAGCATCGCGGAAGTATTGCAGTAAACTGTCCCAGAAGTATAGGATTCATCGTTTATGCTGAGATCAATGTCTGTAGGGATGTCAGGAAGGTTCACTATGATTGTTTTCAAGCAGTGAAAAGTTTTAAAGAAAACTTATAACCGAAATTTACACGTTTTATTGATGAGAACTATTTTGGGCGGAATTTCAAGGTTACCATATCTGATATGAAAGAATTGTCAAAAGGAAAAAATAATTCGACAAGAAAGTTAACGTTCTGTATGAATTCTGCGAGAAGAACAGTAAGAAGTTTGTAGTATCTTTTGTGTGAATACGTCACCTATTAGAATGTGGTAGAATTTTCCTAACAAATGACAAAACAAGAGGAAAATGTCTAAGTACCGATAACGATATTTAATGCAAAGTGGAAACACTACAGGACGAGTTCGACTGACAGGCGAATGGCCACACCTACACTACTCTTCTCCCCTCTCCCAGAACACTGAAATCTGACATGCTCGAGAATTAGTGAGGGCTCTTAAGTTGACATTTATCCCAGTTTTTTCGGACGATTTTTCAGCATTCCGAAAACACTTGCAATTGCCATCATTGGTGTTTCTGCATATATACCAATAGTCCGAGCTCACTACGAAATTTTGCTTGGACAATTTTTTTTAAAAATCCATTTTCATCCGATTTTCTTTGCCTCGTACATGCCGTCTTTTAATATCTAGGCGGTAGGCAATGTGGAGAATACATTCCATAAGACGTAACCAATAATAAACCGGAGAGAGTCCGAGAGTGTGTAGTTCGGATCTACAGTTTTATGAGAAAGAATACCAAGATTATTCATCTCTCTCGGTTTGCTCTACATAAATAACGTCTGCGTAGACGCATGTGGATACAGAATTACACATTTTTCCATCAATCATTCAAAAAATCATCTTAGGCCGAACGATAAATTCCTTGCCACATACATTTATTATGATCGGAGTGAGTTTCTTGGTTTGGTCTTCTACTTTCTGGACTTCGTTTCTTTTGCATCAACCGTTTCTTTTGCAAACACAGAACTTATGGGATGGCAATATCTGGTAGAGGATGGAGCGGGATTTTGCCAAATGACACAGTTACGATTGTTAGTGACACTGTACAGTTGAATAGGGCCCATAGATACACCAAACAAATTCTCGTCAGTTGAACTCTCATCTAAGAAAAAATTGGCGATACATACTTTGTTGCGCAGCATCAGTTTCCCTTAACAACAATGTTAATGTTGCGAACATCGAACAAATTTAGAGACACATCTTCTTGTGTTTTCATATTGTATCATCGTATTGTACTGAATCTTCATATTGTATCATCAGAAGGGATTGGACCAGTATGCCAACGGATGTTTCTGTGATTTTTATTTCATCTGGTTAACAACGTTGCTTAGCATCTTTAACCTTATCATAGGATGAATACATTTTACGAGCCTGTTTATTTTACGTCATTACGCACGACATTTTACTGGTTTTTCGAAAGATTCGCATCAACTAGTAACGCCAAAGCTTCATCTTCTGATGATTTCGCCCGAACTGGAAGTGCAGCACTTCGAGATCTCTTGATTTTCGTACCCTGTGTGGGGAAGAAGAACACTCCTTGACGATCGATGCCGAATCGCCTTTTCCTGCCCTCCGTAGTTTTAATTCAGTCGATTCCAACAGTTCCTCGTTGATTCTATAAGCTCTTTAAATTTTCTACTTTATACTTTTGAGGTACATTTTTGGTCTACCGTGTTTATTTTCAACAGAAGTATCCATTGGCAGAACAGGCGCTATGTTGAAGTCCACTTCATTTTCCAACCACGTTGCATTGTCTTCTATCAACCTCTCCTGGTGCCTATTGGCTTTGTCCCGTTTAACCAGTACGTATATCATAAATACATTTTCTTATTCTTGCTCGCGAACTAGTGATCAGTTCTACTACCCAGATTTCTTCCATTATGCAATTTGTTAAACCTTACAACCGCTTTGTTGACGCATGTTGTTCCCACACATCTAATATAGCACGCCATGTTAACACGGGAGCCATTTTTACACTACGTCTTCACGTTTTTGCGCAAACTTGCGCAAGGTTTCTCGATTGTTTTCACTTCTAACCTCAATAAGCTTTCAGGTAAACTTAATCCGCAGGCTGAACACCACAGAACACGTACTTGAAACCTTGTTTGTAATTCACACATAACATTTTTTCACACTTTTTTCCCACGCTATCCCCCAGGAACCCTAAAATGCAATGCAAAGTTCAAGTGCTCGATCTTCCCTTCGGACACCCTCAATACTATTACAGCACTGCATCATCTGTGTAAGCACAGCAGGACAGAAGTCAAGTGAACTGCTAGTATAAAGCGTACCTGTCGCAGGCTCTACGCGTGTGGACTTCGTTGCCTCCCTTCAGGCCATATTTGCAATCGTTGCACACGACCATCGCCCGAATTCATGTCAATTTCATATCAACTGTATATTTAGCTACCTACATCGCAGGTATTCTTTGCTACATTGCATGGTAGCAAAATTGAATAAAGTTCCCTTAGATCGATTAAATCTCCCACTGTGCGGCGTCGCCTTAGACAGATGTGGTTCCAACAAGATGGGGCCACGTCACACACAGCAATTGCATCGACCAACATTCTTGGGAGGATGTTTCCAGGACGAGTTCTCTCTCGTCGCGGCAATGTTCCTTGGCCTGCACGCTCGCCCGACCTATCGACATGTGACTTCTTCCTATGGGGTTACTTGAAGCAACAAGTGTATGCAACAAAACCTGCAACAGTACAGGATTTGCGTGAATCCATTCAACATGCAATCCACCAAACCCCGCTGGACATGGTTCAACGAGCTGTGAGTGCTGTGAGGCGACATGCAGAGATTTGTTTGAATAACCATGGTGCACACCTCACTGACATAATTTTCAAGATGTAGTTACCATATGTAATGCTTTTGTATGTACATTCTGGACATGTAAAACTTTTGTTCATAAAAGGTCATTAAAACATTTAATTTGAAAAAAAAAAAAAAAAAAAAAATCGTCTAACTATTTCTGCCGCACCCTATGTGCCCAAAAAGAAAATACGAAAAATGGGAAAACGTGGGAACACACAATGGGAACAGCGGCATACAGCCGTCATAGTACAGTGCGATCAGAACTGACCTTGCCACACAGAAGAAAGCGTACTGAAGGTCATACAGGGGCTGCTGGAAGGAGGGAAGAGAAATGCCCGAAGAAGAGCTGATAACAGCACACCATACCACAGTCGATTGCTGAGTCGTGTGCAAAGCAGACGTGTTGGCAATAGTGTTAGTGCGTCGTGTAGGCTTCAACATGCGACGAGGATCCACATTAGACCCTGTCTTGCGGGGCAGGATAATCGGGTGGCTGGAAGCTGGGCAAACATAAACGGAGGTGTCCAGAACACTGAATGTACCACAAAGTGTGATCTCACGTCTGTGGCACAGGTTTCAAACCACCGGCAACATCGCACGTGCATCAATTCCGGGTCTCTGTCGGTAAGAGCACGTCAGGATCTGTCGATGTCAGCACAGCAACTGACATCAGAGTTTGCAGCTGCTACAGAAGCACGTGTTTCAAGACAAGCGGTGTACCGGCGACTGCATGAGGATGGTCTTTACGCAAGACGCCCCGTCGTATGTGTCCCTCTCTCTCGTGTGCAGCACAGAGCCCGCTTGAGATGGAGCAAAGTACTTAAGCATTGGACCATGGAACAGTGGGGTCACGTTCTGTTCTCGGATGAGTCGCAATTCAGCTTGCAGTCGACGGACACTGATATGGAGAGAACAGGGGATGCGCTACAACCCGCAGAACATCATTGAAAGGGACCTATACGTCTTTCAGGGCTGGACTTTGATTGGCCTGAGGTACCGTGATGAGGTGCGGGAACCGTATGTGGGACTGTTTCCGGCTGTAGTTGGACCATCATTCATATTCATGGATGACAACGCACGTTGTCATCGGGCAGGTGTGGTGGATGATTTTTTGGAGGAGGAAGATATTCGATGCATGCCGTGGCCTGCACGGTCCCCAGACATAATCCAATAGAAAATATCTGGGATGCATTGGGAAGGCGGATTGCAGCCCGACAGCCACCACCACGAATGATTCCGGACCTGTGTACTGCCCTTCGAGCGGAGTTGCCAAGGGTACCATGGATCTTATCAACAAAGTGATCGGAAGCATGAAACGACGTTCTGCAGCCTGTGTAGCCGCGCAGGGTGACCACACGCCTTACTGGTGTTCTTGATCCACCACAAACTCATTTGTCTTCTCGCCACACACACGGGGTCATTTTCAACTATGGTGCGTTTTGTCAAATAAAGGTGTTGGGACTGTGTGTTTTCTTCCTCCCTCGCACACATTTTCACGCAGATGTCCACGTTTTGGGTGTCTAGGATCAGTCAGGCGTGTTTGGTCCATGTGGACTAAGATATATATATATATATATAATATGGAGCAAACAGTTGAAAGTAGCTTTAAATGCACCCCGTACGCGTATCACTCCAGTCTTTCTGCATGAACTAGCAAGGAGAGAAAAAACGCTCTGTGGTAAAATGAAAATGAAATGAAATCTGTAAGTTTTACGTCCCACGGTTATGCCGGTTAGGCTAAAGGAGACTGTGATGATGAAAAATGTATGAAATAGTGGAATGAAGAAAGTGGGAGGAAGCAGGAGAACCCCAAGAAAACCCATGCACATGGTGTTTGTTCACCATAAAGCTCACTTGGCGCGAGCTGGGATCGAACCAAGGGCCCCATGCACCAGAGGTGAACGCTCTACCACGGAGCCACCTCGGCCCCCATTATAAAGTAGTAGAATGGTAACCTGCGTAGAAAATCCAGAAATGATAAAACGCAAGTTCGGTGATTCGAACCCTCTCAACTACCTGTGAAAGTGTTTTCTGAGGATAAGTATATTAAAGGAACACAGTATTAACGGTTGATGATGTAAAAAAAAAATCAATATCAAGAAACACGTGCTTCATGTCAAAAATCGTATATAGCAAGAAATAACACACTTGTGTACTTTCTAGTTTCCATTTCTCTAAGGCGCTGTAGTTAACTGACGAATGAACAATCATGCTAAATCACAAACAGTTTCTCCAGAAGATCATTTTTCTGTTGTTTTTTTTACCACATTCTTTTGTCAAACTTTGTAGCTGTATTTGTTTTATAAGATTACATTTCTTAAATTTTTTATAGTTTTAAATATTATACGTAACTTTAAGTGGAATATGTATTTGAGTAGAATATGTAGTGTATGAAATGTGATAATGGGAAAGAATAAGTTTTTAAAGGATTAGTACATATTTTAGTTTAACGTTTTCAGATAAAACGTCCAGTGCTTATAAATCCGAAACGGCTGAGAATAAAAAGATGAAACAAAAACTGAGATAGGAAAATGTCATAGGGCGCATCAAATGGTGTTGTCGTGGTGACCCACAGAGCCCTCCTTCAAGGGGTCCAGGGGCCAACTTCAAATTTTCAAATAGGAACATGTATTGAATCATACCTCATTCAATAGTACTTGAAAAACAAAACAACTTTTGTAGAAAACAATTTTCGATTTGGGCCACAGTTTTTAAATGGCCGCAAAAAGTGGGTCCTATATCAGATAAAACGTCCAGTGCTTATAAATCCGAAATGGCTGAGAATAAAAAGATGAAACAAAAACTGAGATAGGAAAATGTCATAGGGCGCATCACATGGTGTTGTCGTGGTGACCCACAGGGCCCTCCTTGAAGGGGGCCCAGGGGCCAACTTCAAATTTTCAAATGGGAACATGTATTGAATCAGACCTCATTCAATAGTCCTTGAAATACGAAACAACTTTTGTAGGAAACAATTTTCGATTTGGGCCACCGTTTTCAAAATGGCCGCAAAAAGTCCTGTATTAGTTTGAAGTTGACACCTGGGCCCCCTTCACGGAGTTTCCTGAGGGTCACCACAACAACACCACTTGATATGCTTTATCATCGTTTCTATCTCAGTTTTTGTTTCATCTCTCTATTCTCAGCCGTTTCTGATTTAGGCCTATAAGCACTGGACGTTTTATCTGATACAGGACACACTTTGCGGCGATTTTGAAATCGGTGGCCCAGATCGAAAATTGTTTCCTACAAAAGTTGTTTCGTTTTTCAAGTACTATTGAATGAGGTATGACTCAATACGTGTTCCCATTTGAAAATTTGAAGTTGGCCCCTGGGCCCCCTTCAAGGAGGGCCCTGTGGGTCACCACGACAACACCATGTGATGCGCCCTATGACATTTTCCTATCTCAGTTTTTGTTTCATCTTTTTATTCTCAGCCATTTCGGATTTATAAGCACTGGACGTTTTATCTGATATAGGACCCACTTTTTGTGGCCATTTAAAAACGGTGGCCCAAATCGAAAATTGTTTCCTACAAAAGTTGTTTCGTTTTTCAAGTACTATTGAATGAGGTATGACTCAATACGTGTTCCCATTTGAAAATTTGAAGTTGGCCCCTGGGCCCCCTTCAAGGAGGGCCCTGTGGGTCACCACGACAACACCATGTGATGCGCCCTATGACATTTTCCTACCTCAGTTTTTGTTTCATCTTTTTATTCTCAGCCGTTTCGGATTTATAAGCACTGGACGTTTTATCTGAAACACCCTGTATATATATATATATATATATATATATATATATATATATATATATATATATATATATATATATATATATATATATATATATATATATATATATATATACACAGTTGTGGCAGAAACAAGAAAGCTCTTCGTGGGTGATTTCGGTAATATCCGAACACTCGTATCCTCTTACTAGTGACATTGTAAGTTAATGTGTATCTACCAACGTTGCCATAGTTTTGGTCTCTGTTATATTTATGACTTACACATGTGGGTTTAAGAGGTCACTTTTTTCTCTTTCTTTTCCCACTTTGCTCTTTTCTCCCCCGTCGCCAACGAAAGGTACATGCTCTATTTTGTGTTAATGCTAATAAAAAAAAAAAGAAATAAATAAAAGATTTTTAACTACACGACCACATCAATATTTTAATATTTCAGAGTACACCATATTTTTATTGTCTGATCTATCTATAGCAAGAAATCATGTGTAATATTCACTGTTTAATGCAAATGTCATAATTTATTCTTAAAAGTATGTATTAGAATACAAAATATACACCACTTTCAACTATTAAGGAGAATGAATTCTGTTATTATTTATTTATTTTGCTTATTTCAACTTTGTTTCGATAAAATTGAGAATATTAATTAAATAATGACTAAAATATTTGCTTTTAAATGAGTAAAACAAGAAACGGCTTTTTGCAATCGATTTAGTGTTCCAAGAATATGTTTTAACCTTCTTCTTGAATTCGTATAGTTTGAAAGTTTTAATTACAGTGAAACGATACTCACTTGTTATGTCATCAAAATGTATATGCTAAAGTGGAGGAATAGGGTTTAAAATGTATGTCAAGAATAGTAAAATTCGCGACATGTTAGGGAGATGAAACAGTATATAAACTCATTATTAAAAGTAAGTGAACACTTGCTCCAGCATTTTGTGAAATTCCGCTATGCTGGTCTGTATACCTACTTTTGCCCCCCCCCCCCACATACATACATACATACATACATACATACATACATACATACATACATACATACATACATACATACATACATACATACATACATACATACATACATACATACATACATACATACATACATACATACATACATACATACATACATACATACATACATACATACATACATACATACATACATACATACATACATACATACATACATACATACATACATACATACATACATACATACATACATACATACATACATACATACATACATACATACATACATACATACATACATACATACATACATACATACATACATACATACATACATACATACATACATACATACATACATACATACATACATACATACATACATACATACATACATACATACATACATACATACATACATACATACATACATACATACATACATACATACATACATACATACATACATACATACATACATACATACATACATACATACATACATACATACATACATACATACATACATACATACATACATACATACATACATACATACATACATACATACATACATACATACATACATACATACATACATACATACATACATACATACATACATACATACATACATACATACATACATACATACATACATACATACATACATACATACATACATACATACATACATACATACATACATACATACATACATACATACATACATACATACATACATACATACATACATACATACATACATACATACATACATACATACATACATACATACATACATACATACATACATACATACATACATACATACATACATACATACATACATACATACATACATACATACATACATACATACATACATACATACATACATACATACATACATACATACATACATACATACATACATACATACATACATACATACATACATACATACATACATACATACATACATACATACATACATACATACATACATACATACATACATACATACATACATACATACATACATACATACATACATACATACATACATACATACATACATACATACATACATACATACATACATACATACATACATACATACATACATACATACATACATACATACATACATACATACATACATACATACATACATACATACATACATACATACATACATACATACATACATACATACATACATACATACATACATACATACATACATACATACATACATACATACATACATACATACATACATACATACATACATACATACATACATACATACATACATACATACATACATACATACATACATACATACATACATACATACATACATACATACATACATACATACATACATACATACATACATACATACATACATACATACATACATACATACATACATACATACATACATACATACATACATACATACATACATACATACATACATACATACATACATACATACATACATACATACATACATACATACATACATACATACATACATACATACATACATACATACATACATACATACATACATACATACATACATACATACATACATACATACATACATACATACATACATACATACATACATACATACATACATACATACATACATACATACATACATACATACATACATACATACATACATACATACATACATACATACATACATACATACATACATACATACATACATACATACATACATACATACATACATACATACATACATACATACATACATACATACATACATACATACATACATACATACATACATACATACATACATACATACATACATACATACATACATACATACATACATACATACATACATACATACATACATACATACATACATACATACATACATACATACATACATACATACATACATACATACATACATACATACATACATACATACATACATACATACATACATACATACATACATACATACATACATACATACATACATACATACATACATACATACATACATACATACATACATACATACATACATACATACATACATACATACATACATACATACATACATACATACATACATACATACATACATACATACATACATCACGTGATTCCTCACATCAAAATAAGGAAAGTTCCTATGGACCTATGGCGAAACGTGCATATTGTCAGACTAGGGCTATCCAAATTCGCGAAAAAGGCCTTGTGAGACTGAATGGTGGTCCTCATCAGCGTAAAGGAAGTCACGCATATGCAATCCAAAAATGGGTGTACAGATTATTTCCTGTAGGATGAAATTCCCAGACATGCCATCAACCGAATTTTGAAATATGCTCTGACTTTATGGTTGGTCCTAAGTAGGCAAACGATAAACCTTGATAGTAGAGAACACGGAATTCTTTGGCGCAATGTCGGAAGTGTTAAGGATCGTAAGCAGCACGGTCTCTCGTACTCGGGAAAACACATGGTGCGATGTTTTCTTTTACGCTTATAAGTCAAGAAAACGTGAATTATACCATGACGAAATACATATCATCACACGCTATTCCGAATACAAAGAAACATGGAGCTTTCGGTTTCTAACACTTCTGCCTTCTCCGAAGCATTGGATGTCCATTGTTGTTAAGGTTTACCTCCTGTCTACTTTGGACCCTTATTGAAATCAGGGTATATCTGAAAACTCTATTGAAAACATATCTGAGAATTACACCCTGTACGGAATACACTCTACACCTATTGACAATTGATAAAATATGCACTTTTGGATTGTGTATACGTGTCTTCCTTTACGCTGATAAGAACCCCCATCCACAGTTTTTGTTGAAATTTGCCTTTTTGGCGATTTTGGACAGCCCTAGCTTTGAAACTATGCACTTTTCGTCATAGGTCCATATGAACTTTTTCTCTTATTTTGATGTGAGGAATCACCTCTTAAAGTTTGTCGGTATAGTTCATTAACACTTGTGTAATATATATGTGGGTCGGTCGGTCGGTCCGTCCGTCCGTCCTCCCGCTTAGTTTGCTTCGGAGCTCTGTCGGGATTCTTAACCTCAGTCGCTTAATTTGCTTCGGAGTTCTGTGACTTTTTAAATCCCCAATGCTTGCGTTGGAGCATCGGGGATTCCTAATCCACTCCACCTAGCTTGATGCGGAGCTCTGGAGATCCTACCCAAGGCTGATCGGGGGCCTTAGGTCACCTTTCTCTATCTTGTATTAGAAAAATTACATTGTTGTACTATTCTTGTAGAATACTGTTTATAGAAGATTTTTATAATAAAACCGGTAATGGGAGTTGAATCCGAGTTATAATTTACTTTACCAAAGCCCTACCTACCCCTACACAAGGAGAAGTTTACAATATACATTTGTAGAATCGTGTCTTCTTTAGCCTGTCTCCTGTAGGCCTTGATGGTACAGCACCCACCTCTGGTGCGCGGATACCAGGTTTGATCCCAGGCTGTAAGGATTTGTGATAGACACCTTTTCCATGACCTTTTGTGGGAGAATACCATTTCCTTCCACTTTCTGATTCTGCCAGTTCTTTCATAATAATTCACTTTCATTGATCTGTCATCTTCATTCTGACGAGCATAATTGCGGCATAAAACACACACACACACACACACACACACACACACACACACACATATATATATATATATATATATATATATATATATATATATATATATATATATACTTTGGTTCTCGAAATAATCATATCAATATTTCGTACATCATATGCTGCAATGTTACGTCTTTGTAATTTCCATAAACTCTTTTTTAATATGGAACAGGTGATCTCGGTTTGCAACTGGCAGACATTCTTTCGGTTAATCAAATTTTGGTCGTAACGTGCATTTATATGTATGTGCATTTGCAATTATTGTGTTCGTGTAATTGGATTTAGACAATCTTAGCGCGTGAATATAGGAACCACTGGTGAAGGTTGTGTTGCATACCCCATAAAACTTCAATCACATAAAGTGCAGAATAAGTAGATATATGACTATTCGTTGTATCGCATAATGAAAATCTAGGAAGACAAAATCATTGAGGTAGAAAAAGAAAAAAAAAGCTTTCTTCTATGTAAAATCCAATAAGTAAGCATATGAGTGGTTAACTATGTGTGAGATGCAAAGAAAAATGAAGGTCAAAGTATCAGTGGTGAAGAACATCACTGAAGCTAGTTGCGAACTTACCTGTATCTGTAGTTTTTTTTTTTTAAAAAAAAGCTTTCTTCTATGTAAAATCCAATAAGTAAGCATATGAGTGGTTAACTATGTGTGGGATGCAAAGAAAAATGAAGGTCAAAGTATCAGTGGTGAAGAACATCACTGAAGCTAGTTGCGAACTTACCTGTGTCTGTAGTTTATGTACTTATCTGTATCTGTCACCATATCTATATGTATGTATGTACGTATGTATCTATCTATCAATCTATCTATAATATTGATTCGATCGATCGATTGATTTTTAATTACCTTCTTTGTGAACAGCAAGACTCTATAGGATGAGAATTACTATTTAAAGTGGAATCTGAATCACTGTTTGGTGCTCTTGCACTAGAAATGAATCCAGAAAGGCACACGTACTTCCCACTAGAGTAGGGAAAGAGGTTATGTATAAAGGTAACCAAGAAAGTTCTGTCTCTTTTTCACCCACCATCTTCGAACATCGATATATCACCTAAGACGTACTTGGAAGATCAAAAATAGTCCCCATTAGCATAAACGACCTTCTGCCAACGTTTTGGAAGGCCATGGATTCCATTGCAGTAGAATTTGGTGGGCTGTGAAGCGAGGAAGGTGTCAAATGCATTTTGTACCTCTACTAGGGATTTGAACTGGCGTCCTTTAAGGTAATTGTTCAAGGAATGGAACAGGTGATAATTGGATAGTGCAATATCCGGGGAGTATGGCGGAGGAAATAGTTTCCCATCCAAGGCGTATCCCCGGTCATCCTAGCCACGTGGGGCTTAGCGTTGTCCTGTAACAGAAGGAGCCCTTAGGGATTCAGAAGTGCTGGCTCCAGAGTATTGAGATTTTCTTGAACACTATTCAACTGCTGGCAGTACACAGTTGCATTGATGCTCTGAACAGTTGGTAGCAGTTCCCTATGCACGATGCCGCGAACAGTCCACCAAACTCACAGGAGGGCCTTCTGGTGCAGTGCTGGTTTCGGCCGTTTTGGAACCGGTTCATGGGATGCTAACCAATGTTGAACGCGCCATGGAGCTTCGTACAGGATCCACTTCTCATCACATGTCAACACCCTGTCCAGAAATGGCTCCTTCCTCAGTCGAAACAGGAAAGACACACAGGTGTCTGATCGCGTTGTCTTTTGACCCTTAGTCGAATCATATGGGACCCATCGATCCAACTTGTAGTGCTTCCCATGTTGATGGAGGTGTTGCCGAATGGTTTCTCTACTCACACTAATTGTATAGTCCGAGTTTCTCACACGTCTGTCCACTGTTCGCCTCAATTGCTGCCTGAAGATCTTCATTTTGTACATGTGTTGGACTTCCGGCATGCGACGCGTCTTCGAATGTTTCGCCACCGTCCTTAAACTTGTTAACTACCACTGCTGCACTGTCCGCGTAGTCACGACACCTTCACCAAAGGCCTGACGTATCTTCCGCCCCGCTGCAGCGGCATTTGACAGCAGTTTGAATTCGTACAGCACAAACGCCTTATGACGCTCTGTGGAGGTCCCATGTTTACTCTGTCCTTACGCAAGTTCACGGTGTAACTGAACTGCCACAACCATGTAGTATGTTGGATATACCTACGCCAAGAACTGACCTTCGCCTTATCTCCATTCGCATTCAACTCATGGTGTGATGGCCAATGGAACAGACCTCCCCAAAAAGCGACAGAACTTTCTTGGTTACCTTTATATATAATACGTAGTTTATATGTAATAAACAGCCAGTCTAATAGGTGTCGCTGTTTACGCTATTGCTCGTCTGCCTAACTAATAGATGTCAAAGTTTTACAATTAACATCAGTAATTACACAATTAAATTACTCGAAATGAACTTTAAACGTGTTTTCTCCACTTTTCCACAGCTGATTTTAACCCTTTTACTATGTTCTGTTTCGAAGTTAGAAAGAGGTGATCAGAATAAATATTCCCAGCAGTAACATTAATAGCTTTATAAATATCTCCAACTTGAAGTACTAAATATATACGAGTATTGTCGGAGAACTAGGTCCTTCGATTGTATTATTTGCTGCAGCTTGTTTGTTAAGAACGTTCGCGTGTGTTTAGGTCTTTGCGTTCAACTGTTTATCAAAATTACCTTCATATTATGCGTTACAGTTATTTGAACCAAATATTTTTTTTTTTTTTTTTTTTTTTTTTTTTTTACTGCAGTTGTGTAAACTTAGATTCCAAAGAATATCTGGTTTTAACCTAGTATCAGAAAATTTTTAAAGTAATATTTATACTTATTCTTAATTAAGACCAGGGTAAGAATCAAGAATTTAGTATCAGTTCAGTTTATAGGAGACCTGTCAAGTCTTTTGTCTAGAGGGATGAATTTAGTTTTTTTTGAAATCTTAAAGTTCCTTTTGTCATTGTTAATGTCATTATTATTATTATTATTATTATTATTATTAGTAGTAGTAGTAGTAGTAGTAGTACAACAACAACAACAACAACAAGGTGAGTCATAAGTCTCCATACAAGAAGACATGCAAGGGAAACATGTGGAACATATTTTATAACAGTAGTGTAGTATTATCATCATTCGTATGGAGACTTATGACTCACCCTTATTACGGTACAGCTTAGCGCTGCCCGGCACACACCATCCTTAGTCGGCTACCGTAGAGAACTCTCTACTCTTCGCCCCCAAAAATTTTATAGCTTTGCACTATATTATTTGTGGGTTCAGAAAGTTCGTCCCCGCGACAATCGTTTAAGGAAGGCGCGATACACCTTACCGTAATGGTCCAGATTCGGACGGAATCACCTGAGAGGAGACCTAAGGCGTGTTATAGAAAATAGATGAGAGCATCACCCATTTTCATAGATTGCTCACAAGTAATTTAACAACCACGTTCTCACCTCGTCATGCAATCTAGAAAAAGAGAAAACAAACAAAACTAAATATTTAAGTGCCGTTTATTATCAATAGATAAACGTACCTGTAACATATTAAGTATTTTAGATTTCGTTGCCCCAATTACGTAGTAAGTTCGTAAATATGCTTTAAAATTACTCACAAGAACAGTTTTATTTCACCATGGCGCGCCTACATTTGTGATCACATTTTAAGTAGATACACTAGGAATCCGAGATAATCTTCTTGTAGAAATTGTCCTTTCTTCCAATTTAAAGAATTTACTAAACTGTCTTTCCTGGCAGACGTGATGACAGCATTATGTTGCAGCTACTGTTGGAGAAAATGACTTATTCAAACATTTTTCACATTAGTCGGTAATCAGAAGTCCATTACCTTCAGATGCACCTTGCCAAGTCATTCTTGTTACTTATAATCCTCATCACACCCCTTCTTGTTATGAAATACTACTTGGGGCTGATTTACTTTAATGAAAACTTACGTAAAAACCACTAAAATATTCATATCAGCAACACTATTTTTACTGATAGTTTATACACTTTTGCGAATATTGATATCTCTTTTTAAAGTATATTATTATCTATATATTTTCAAAGTATATTGGGGTCAAGACTTGACTTTGTTTTAGAATTTTGTCAATTCATCGTTTGCACACACACACTTACATCAAAAACTAACTATTGCGTCTCAAAACTCTCCTTTCTTTCCTTTTCCTTTTCTTCTACTCTGTCTTTTAGCACCACCAGACGGCAGCACGATCAATGAGAAGCATACACCACACAAAGCGTACGAATTTAGATGAACGTCACATAATGCACTAACGCAGAATTTGTGTTTAAGCGAAAAATATATTAAGCAAAAATTTGGTACAGTTACACCCTGTAGTAGTTGTAGTTGTTGGTTTTTTCTTTTTCATATTGTTTTCGTTACTTTGTGGAACGTACTGTTTTTAGTCAAACTATTTACTAAATTACTGAATTACATAACAGTAAAATATCTAATTAAATCCTTTTCCAGGAGTCTAGAAAATCAAGCTCGACACCTAGTGGCAATCCAATTAAAAACTATGTTTTGACTCAATTAGCCAAGCTAATGACAACATGTGTGGTCCTCAGAATAAGTGACTTCACATTATATAGAGTATCCACTGCAAAGAGAAAAGAGACACCAAAGGAATTTGTTTCAGGTAATTGCTTTATAATTCATTTTCAAGTAAAGTGTTCTTATCTGATTTGATAACATATGTGAGTTTATTTGGATGCATGAATCGTAAAATCGATTATAGATTTTAAGTTGCATATTCAGAAAATTCGAGCCTTAATCTGTGTTGTGTGTATTTTATACATGGTTAGAACTGTGTGAAATTTAATATTGTAACAAAAGAAAAATCTAGAAATTGTAAGGCACGGTGAAAGTACATGTGATTTTGGTCTCACATTGAACTGTAGATTTACATCTCATGCATTGCTGGCGCTGAAAGAGAGCTTAAAAAATAGTACCCTGTACAAAGGTTAGCTATGGATTATATCAGAATATATTTGTCTTCTTGATTTAATGGACTTATCCTTTTTATTTCTTCCAAATTCGTTGTCTGTACGAACTGTATTTTTAAATATTCATCGTTGTAAAGAATAAGGTTACCTGTAGAGATGTGAGAAATTAGTGTTTATAGGGAATTCTTAAAGTATATTGTTCGTTAGCCTGTTTCATTCAACCTTAACCTTTACTAACCTGTATCATTTACTAGATTTGCAAATTGAAGGCATAATTTTAATATATAAAACAGCGGAATTAAAGAATTGCCACATGGAAAATAACGAGTTTCATTCGTCGTTGATAATCGAGTGTACCTAGGTATAATCAGAATTCTCCTTTCATGTCTGACTTTGGTTACGAAAGATGTAAAGTACCATCAAATAGGGGTGGAATATTTCCTTTTAAATTTCTGTATGCGAAGATTGGAACTTTAGTAGTGGCAACGAACGGCGCCGACTTTCCAAAATTTGTGTGGGTGCATATCAATGGCGGGACCTATTTTCAGGGATCTCGTTATTTTTTTGATTGATTTCCTGTTAGTTAAAATCTTATATGAATTATTATAAAGGGCTGTGCTCGATTCTATTCACAATATAGTTCTAGTTTTCATTGTGGGGTTTGCCTTTGACTACGCCAGAGTCAAGCAAGGAAGGGGAGAGAGTGTTGCTTGGTTGTCTTTGCACAAACACATTTAAAACAAACAATTATATTTTAGAGTTTAGAAATGTTAACTTCCATTGTAATGTTTTAATTGCGTATTATTTTTTGATAATGGCAAATGAGAATTATTTTATTTTGTTTCTATCAAACTAAAATCTTTGTGTGTTCGGCGCACCCACAAGATTATTTGTGTGGGTGCTGGAGTCCCGAAGCACACACGTAGTCGGCGCGCATGGTGGTGTACAAATAATACAAAATAAATAAATGTTACAAACATTTACAGTCCTTCACTGTAGTCACCAGGATTCTGTAAAACCCATTGCCAGCGATGTGGAAGTCGTTGTTGAGTACCTGTAGTAGCACCTGTTGTGTTCACCGTTCTAATTGACCTCTCTACTGCCTGAAGAATCTCTTTAACAGTTCTGAAACGAATGCCACGAAGAGGTTCCTTCATCTTAGAAATCAAGTCAGTAGTAAGGGCTTAAGTCCGGGGAATAGGTAGGATTATACACTTCTGGCGAAAAAACTAAGTTCGAAGAAGAATACTGTAGATCCTTACGTCTTTCAGATCTGTGCTGTGTTTTCTCTCCAATCTGCTATGGAGTAACATGACCATTTGGAGCAAAGATGTTGATCATCTGGACGTTGCAGTCAGTTAATACGTAATTGCCATATACGAAAAGGTCATAAAATGTAGCAAAAAAGACAAATGAAATCAAAATCTGGCTTACTAGGTGATACAGAATTCATGCTTCTATGGGTTGTGGATCACCAAGGTAATAATATACACAGATGGACAACTTCTAGAGTGAAGTCTTCTTGGTGCAGTGGTTTGCATAACGGAGTTGGGTGCAGAACTTCATTTTAGCATACGTTAGAATCCTTTTACAATTTTAATAAACAAAAAAATTGCATTCTATTGCAAAGAGCATTGATGTAAGAAAATTCAGTGATGTGCATTTTGCTCATGTTTGAGGTTTTCATGAGGAAAGGGAGGGCATTTATTTCCTGTTTTTGCCCTTTCCCCATTTAAAGGTGGGTGGGTCTATAACCCCCAAAGGAGGTATAGAAAAATACAAATTGGTATAAAAAATGATAATCTCTGTTGCATTAGCTTTCCAACGATGTATCATTTATGATGCTGGAATAATTAGAGATAATGTTACGGGCAGCAATACGAAGGTCTACGATTTTCTTGATTTCTGTGGCGTATATAGATTGAAGGTATAAATAAATAAATAAATATATGTCAACCAATATATAGTCATTCTCACATTTATTATTCATTGATAGTGTAAATGATGCATCGAACTGTAATTTTATAATATGATTGAAGTAAGAACTGCTTTATAATGCTAACCATACATGTTACTTAAAGAAAATGTTCTTAGAAAAATGGTTAGAAAGAAACTAAAGCATAATTGTAATAAATAGCACAGCATATTCTTTTGTTTCTCTTAATGAAGACTTTAAGTTCTTTTTTTTTTTTTTTTTTTTTTTTTTTTTTTTTTTTTTTTTTTTTTTTTTTTACCATGTCATTATGTAAGCTCGTCAACTTCATTCTCATCACAACTTCAATAAGCTATATGAAATTCTTCACTGCCAGTCTCTGGGTCACTTTCTTCATCAATTTTTCTTCTGATATTATATATTGTTCCATTACCTCTGCACTAACATAATTCTGTATACATTAGTTCGATATTTTTACAAGAACAAGCACTAGAACATCTTCTCTCCTTACAGGAACACCTATTAAGTTCAGGTATAGTTTCAGGCACTGAAAGCATTCTACATATAATTAGTTCATATCTATCTTTTACTTTTTTCCATCCATGTTCAATTGGATCTTTGACTGTAGGATGCTGTTGAAGGTCTTGTTGCCATTGATGAACTTGCAAATTGATCCTTAATATTCCCGATTCCTAACTTCTTTCTGTTGGGGGAAGATTCTCATCTTCTAGGAGTCTCGAAATATATAACCACTATTTTGCTTTACTTATATCGGTGACTTCTGTGTTTCGTATGTATACTTGGCAACGAATTTTTCAAGAGTTCTTATCGTTGTAGGAACATGTAATGTTTCTCCTAATTTTGCGATATCCTCTAAAACGTCTTCCGTTGTGTTTTCGAAGGCTTTCCACCAAGTTGTTGTTGACAAAAGATCCAAAGTATCACACCCTGAAAGTGCTTGAAGTCCAGGAAGTGCTGCAGCTTTCACTGCTCCAAGTTTCTCAAATAAGGGTTTTAGACGTACGAATCGTTCCATTCCTTGACGAAGATAGATATTTGTACTAACAAGGAGCATAGGATATCCTCTTAGCGCAAGTACAAGGACATCTGTATCAGGTGAATATATATATATGAACTCAGTAGCCCCTTGCTTTCTTAAAAATGGTGCATGAAGAATTATTTTTGTATTTGCTTCTTCTTCTGTTGTTATCAACTTCTTCATATCAATATGAGTTGCTGCTGCCTCATTTGGCGAACACACTACAATATTCTTTTGTTCCTTACCGAGTTCAAGAAATGTAACTGCAAATAAATTAGTAAGTTCATTTTCGTTTTGGTCGTGAGACAAGAGTTTCGTCAACCTTGTCTTTAATATATTAGTTGACGGATGTATGTGAAATTAGACTACATCTGATCATCATCTTAGATCGCGTGTGGCAATTTTCAATTTTCTATGTACTAACCTAAAACCACATGTATCTCTTCATGTTGCCAATACTTCGAGAAAACACATGCTTAGAAATGTTATGATGAATCTTGGTATGTCTTTACATATTCTGGTTTACCAATGCCATGAAGTTCTACCATACCATCAATTATTGCTATTTTCACGGATTTAAAAGAACCTGTTTCATATTCTACACCATTGTTTGTAAAAGCTACCTCTGGCTCCACTTCCAGCTCATTAACCAGTACCTCCTTAGAAATTTCATTTTCCATATTTGGTAATTCTTCCAAAATTGTTCCTAGCTTATGCTTTGATAGACAATTATGCATCTTACCATCCGCAGAGAAAAGTGCCTTGAGTATAACTAAAAATTCATATTGACTGAAGCAAGATTGAACATCAATACCACACCTTGATTTTGATGCTAAAAGAATTCTTGAAAACAGAGACATACTTGGGTTAAGTTCAAAAGACATTTGTGCCTTTTTAGAAACAGTTTTGCATGTTTTTCCTTAATTTTCGACCAGAAATCTTCAGATTTATTTGAAATTCGTTTTCCGATAAAAATTGCGTTTTCTATTTCTTTTGCATTGATCATGTCTTCCTCTACGTCTTTTGGGAACACACTTCCTGTGATATGCCAGGTTTCTATCCTTTAGGTTAAAAGGATTTGTCGTGGATTTCAGTGTACTTACGCACTTTTTAACCTTGTCTTCTTGTCTCTTCCTAAGCTCCAAAGAACGTTCGTGATGACCTTTGTTTCCTGAATGTAATAGTCCTTTGATGTTCAATGTTCTCGAGCTTTTCTGCTACTCAGGTCCACTCAGGATCTCTCTCTCTATCTCTTTCACACACACACACACATGACGCTCACACACGCACACGCGTATGTGTGTGTGTACGTGTACCTATTTGCGTACTTGTTAGGTCCGAGTTGGGGAACCGACTTGTTGGAACCAAATGTGCATAAAAATAAAACTAAAAGAGATAGAAAAACAAGACTCAGATCAAAATCCATGAATTTTAATCAGATTTGCGGTGGGAAAATACTTATGTCAGTATTTTTGGCAGTTTCTTGGGAAATACGTGTGGTGCCGTACTATATTTGTTGGATCCTGGTGCCCACATCACCTGCAAGATATAAATGGTACCGGTACCAATAACATATCTGGATGATCTAATGTTACACACACACACACACACTATTAACATTCTTCTACAGAATTGCAGGCGTTATGAGTACCTCTACAGTGTTGCAATATTTCAGTTACCTATAGTGTAAAATAACAGCACAAAGTAGAAAAGTATACGCAGTTTTGGGGAAATAAGTTTACAAGAATTTGAAAATATGTGGAAAGAAACTACATAGTTGTTTATATTTAAATTACCAGATATTCGTCAATTGAACTTCCTACACTACTCCTTAAATCTGGCAACCACCTTAAACCGGGAGATTGTACGTTTGGTCTCCACTTCGCTTTATCGGATCAGAAGTGGGTATTTAAAACAAGTTCTACCGGATAAGAAACAACGCGTTCGTAAACGGGGCGAGAGGCAGTTCGAGGTTTGCGATTACCATAACTGCTCGCTGCATTTGTTAATAAACGTTCAGAAGGATTTCCCCTATCCCACCTTTTCGATTTACTATTCCCGCTATTCACAGTTCCTCTACCTTCTACGCGACGATGACGTAGAAACATTCTCACGACCGTGAGACTCCTTTTAAGTCATATTCGTCAATAGAAAGGAAAAGCGTAAGATCTCAACTGTTTCGAAGGGAAAATGTTAACAGATACATAAATAGGACTTGCTGAGAATTTTAACGCGTAGCAATTTTATGTATGTTCTTGCTAAGTACTTAAACGTTCAATTCGGGTTATTTGAAATTGTTTCGAATAAATGAACCGGACTTTTGATCGGGCTCTTGTACCGACCAGATCCAACATATGAAGTTAAATGTATGCCACATTTGATACTTTGAGGAACAACTTAATTACATTGAAACATGAGCACTCAGTATAAAAATTACACATTAGAAAATGACTGTTACAACTTTGTTTCCACAGTTTGTATGTAAATTCTACAATTAGAAAATGTTCTTGTTATAATCTTGGTCACTGTGTAAGATAATTCTTGTGGCCATCATTCTTACATTACTGAGTGCGTCTCTAACAAGGAAACTTAAGGAAGTGTAAGTCACAGATTTGAATGAAAACTTTGCAGATCTGTAGAACATCGAAAAATAATCAATATGTATTTTTTTTTATTAGAACAATGGTGAGGGTTTAAGGGTAGAAACAACCCTTAGCATGTTAGGGAAGGTCTTGAAACACAGACAGTAAACAATCATTTAATGTAGAAAAAAAACATACTCCGAGGGGAGGTGGGTTAGGACAACTGATAACAAAAGTCTTCTGGTTTGAAATGGTTTGCAGTTAGCCAAGAACAATCATAGTTGGTAGGAGTTACTGCGAGAAAGTTGCAGACTGATTTGAAACCCCTTTTCGTACTTATTTTAACGGTATGTTTGATTAAAGTGAGTCACTGCACCTCTCATTAATCGGAGTGCTTATTGAAATTTAGTCCCCTCGCCTCTCACTAGTCGGGGTTCTTATTTAAGTGATTTATAGTATATTTGAGTTCTGAGTTAAAAATCAAAAGAGTATCCCAAAATAGAAACCATTCCTGTGGGAACAACTGGATTCAGCACCTTGATGTATTCTTCTTTAGGCCCTGGAAAAACTTCTTGTGACATTTTTCTGACATTGTCCTTCTCCATAACATAAATTTGCATATCCGTAATAATATACTGTAATTAACGTCCAATCACTGATTGATAATCAGTTTACTTCTCCCACATTTGCAAATATTATTAGGTATATGTGGTACGAAACCGGTTATTTGGAATAAAAACCACATGCGTTTGATAATCCCGTAAAATCTTATTTCAAAGATTGTGCAGCATTTTGCAATTTGTTCGCAGTTATTGCTGTAATAAGGTGTGCGTTGTGTAAACTATGTTTATGCATAACACATCTTTTTACGGAATACCATTACTGCATACTGACAAGCGAGGGGACTCAGTATAAACAAGCACCCCGAATAGTAAGAGGTGCAGATACTTACTTTAATCAAGCATCTCGTTAAAATAAGT
Organism: Thermobia domestica; assembly: GCF_964235325.1. Classification (NCBI taxonomy): domain Eukaryota; kingdom Metazoa; phylum Arthropoda; class Insecta; order Zygentoma; family Lepismatidae; genus Thermobia; species Thermobia domestica. Next base: position 112,880,814 of record NC_137467.1, read on the forward strand.
ACAGAAAGATGTTTCAAATCGTTCTACAACCTTCTCGCAGTAACCCCTGCCAACTATAAATGTTCTTTGCTAACTGCAGATCATTTCAAACCAGAAGACTTCTGTAGTTGTAATCACCATATTGGATCCGCCATTTTGAATTTTCTAATTTGACGTCAAATTCTGAATTAGTTGTCCCGAACCCCCCTGGCAGTATGTTTTCTTCTACATTGAATGCTTGTTTTCTGTCTATGCTTCAAGGCCACCCCTAACGTTCAAAAGATTGTGTCTACCCTTAAACCCGCACCATTCCCGAAATAAATAAAATGCGTGTCGATTATTTTTCGATGTTCTACAAGTCTACAAAGTTTCATTCAAATCGGTGAGTTATATTTCTGTAAGTCTTTTTCTGAGATAAACATCTTATCCATAAATGTTTAATCTGTCTCTGAAATTAACTTTTTTAGATTAAAATTTACCTACAACACGCATTTAATATAATGTTTGATGATATAACGTTTTTCTCAATATTCACTGTTCTCCCGTACCATAGAAAATATAAGTTGTTTAACGTAATCTTTTGTCGTGCGGAACGTACATGGACATTTCATGTGCAGCTTGATTGTTGGTTGGTTCGGATTTTAACATGTCTTTTGAGCACAGAATTATTTGCAACGAACTTCCGCCTTATCGTCATGTCCTAACCCCTTCAGTTCCCGCTGGGAATGTTGTTGATTTCAGTTTAGCGTCCCTTTCACTAGTGATGCTATATGAGACGTGAACCTACTGATTAACCTAAAAATCGAACCACATGAGCTCCCGCCGGGAATAAAATTCGCGTCTTGCGCCGAACGTGAATATGCCTTCTATATAACAATAAGAAAAGCGTGTGTATGTGCAGCGTTTCTCTGGGGAAATTGCCAACATGTGAGGTGGAAGTGGTCGAATCAGAATTAGAATCTAAATCGTTTTTTAAATTTGTATCCGAGAACTGGAATTGAACCTAAATTGTAGATATAGTTCTTTTGATTTCAGCGTGTTAATAGATAAGTAGTTACCCATTCCTTTCCGGCTTTTGAATCATATCAATATTGGTAAATGAAAAGTAAGGTAACATACCGAAATAGAACATTTCTATTTCTTCACAGATAATTTCAGTAAAATTAGGGTTGTCATCCTTTCGGCGTTTGCCGGACATGTCCGGCATCTTGTGATCTTTCGATATGTCCAGGCGTCATTTTAATTATTTTTGAATAGTGTAACATTTAATCATATTTCTATTTGTTCAATATTTTGCTTTTAAAAACTAGTATGTTTCTCAATTGCGTTAGAAAGCTGTCCTTCATTGGTTTTTAATCAGATCTTTATTAAAATTGATTCTCAAAACTGTGTCGAAGTCTGAACTTCAAATTTGATCTCCTCTAACTCGGAAACTAAGAGCCTGCACGGGGCCGCGGGGCTCAGTGTTAGAATCTCTGAATAACGGACACGAATGGGACATGCATTTCTGTTCGTTTACAGGGAGATTACATAAATTTAATTTCTCACAACGATAATTGTATGCAGTAATATACAGTAAATACATTATGTATGAGCGTAAATACGTAAAATTCAATAATGAAAATACTATATTAAGTACATATTTGAATTGCTGGGAGAGATGGAGAAATTCATTTCGGTTAAATACAATTATTGCTAGGGGAACTGTTAATATATTCGTATGCTGCAAAAAATAATGCGTGTATAAGTACATGTCATCAACCTGTAAAAGAAATCCATTAATTCACATACCGCCCATACTAAAAGTGAAAAAAAAAAAAGGACGCATGCTTTTTCCTCTACAAGTGTAGTAAAACTCATTAGCAAGTGTCCTCTGAGAATCCTCAGTATGATTGCGGAAGAAACGTACGTGTGCGTGTATATATATATATATATATATACTGGCGCGGTATCTTCGTTGGTGAAATGGATGAAAAAGCAAGTTATTGGGAGTTCAAATGTTTATTGACCCAGCCCCAATCACAAACAATATCCTTTTAGAGATAGTGAAAAAGGAAGCCGGGAAAACATCCCAGACTTGTTCCAGTATCATAAGTGGAAGAAAAAAAAATCGTTTCAATAAAGTTGAGAGGGGAAACATTGCTCGTTGAAATGTTACTGAAAACAAACAATGTTTGTTTTGTTATCTATGAAATTCTCGGGTAAGATGCAAGGTCCAGAGGAAAAATGACTAAACTTGTTAGGGAAGAAAAGATCTTTCGCATAGAATTCGTGGCTATACGGCTAACTCTGCATGAGTGTTATTGTTTATTGAAAGTTTTCTAGGATTTCGACGAGAAAGCAGTTTATTGCAGGAAAAAAAATATTCCAAGTTCAGCTTGAAGCTGTTTTGCTTGATGGTTCACATTGTCTACTCATGGTAGATACAGTGGTGGGGAAGAGACTTTTCTGTCTGCTGTAATATATCGTAGAACCGAGAATAATTCCTGTCCGTTATGAAAAGATTATTGAAACGTTTTTGGGAAAAGAGGACTGTCAGTAAAAAGGAGGGTTTTGTTTCGTAAGAGAACATATATTTTCGCCAGGACAAAAAAAAAAAAAAAAAAAAAAAAAAAGTCCGTATTAAAGAGGTGTCGCTGTATGTATATATATATATATATATATAAAAATCGAAGGAAAATTACCAAAATCAAGACACACTAGAATCAAGGACTGCAAACCCTGATAATCAGGAAGACAGAAAATAATGATCCAAAGTAAGAGAATACAAGAAGACAGAGCCGAAGCTCTACGACAGACAAAAAATCATCCAAAGGGAAAGAGATAATAATAATGAAATAAACGGTTACTCTGTACCGAACCCTGAGAAAAATCGGGTTCAGTTTAGATTCTCCGAGAACAAACCCTTCGTTAATACCAAAATTAAGCAATTTGCACCGAAGGATTAAAATTTGGGTGACCAGTAGAAATTGAGGTTGTAAAAAATGTTAAAACTTTATTCCTGTGTCACAGCCCCTGGCAAAATTCCCAAATATTGAATCAATTAAATGTTGCGAAAAATTGGGTTAGCCATCTCATTATGCGTGACAATATTTAGAAGATATTTCAAGTGAAAGGAAGAAAATTATCAAAATTTGAAAATACAAAACATTAAGGGGGAAAAATGTCAAATTGAGAAGACATCTCAAGCCAGACGGATCACAGGTGAGCCATGGTTAAAAAGAAGTGTAGGCTATGACAGTCTTGCGTCAAACTTTGTCTCTAGCCATTATGACATCCTTGGACGAAATATTCACCTCTGCCGATATTTGCAGTTACTCGAGGGTAAACGATCTTCCAGTCTGTCAGGTGTACTTTTTTCTTTGTAACATTAAATACTAATCTTCGTTGTCATTAGATTAATTAGTTCGGAATTGTTGTGTGTTTTTCATAGTAATGGTGATAAGTGCCAATAGTGTTTCGTCATCTTAATCTTAAAAGCGAATAAATGAAATAGGAAGCTAAGAGGAAGGTATAATATTAGATGATGAGCATGAACATATTAAGTTCCTTGAAGTCTAACATGTGATTCTTACAACTGGTACTATTAATTATACGAAAACATTAATGTTGAGCTTTGTTTCCAATTTTGTCAAGAGGTATTTTAAATAAGACTAAGAAATGTAGAAATATTTGGGTATAAAGATATGAAAGTAGTTTTAGTGTATATGCTAATTATTGTTTTTGTGTTGTGATATTATAACATTATAAATACAGAATTTTTTCCCCACTTTCTGTAGCACAACACAGGAAGAAACAGAAGGCTGCAGGTATTGGATGTGCTTATTTGTGTAGAATCTTACAGATCTTGGTGTAATGCATGTCGTAGTATTTGCTACCTAAGTTTGCTTACATAATAACGTTGGACATATATTTTAACATTACCAAATAAGTTTTATTTTCGAGTAGAATAGTGTTTTATGCACCATAGAACTAGGTTATGGTTGACTGTGTGTACGTATGCGCTTCAGAATAATTTGTGTTTTTACGTTCAATATTAATGCAGTTCTCTTCTGAGTGTCTGTATTCGAAGATACAGACGGCTGCCAGTGTAAGAGTTTATAGAAATTAATCTTGAATAATGTAATTTTAGGCTTTGTATATACAAAAGAAAGAGATTTTTAAATCGATAGAAGTGTTTCCTCTGTTCTCTTAAATAATTTATTAATCTTGTATTACATAATTACATACATATATAGTTCCCAGACATTAATATAAGAATTACAGTGTCTTTAAACGTTATTGTATAATGGAGAAACATAGAGAGCTCGAATTTAGTTTCCTATATTGGATATCGACTTTGTTGGACTCACTATCAGATATGATTAAGATTTAATCTCGTGTTTGAAAAGTGTTTCCTCATTAGAGAAAATAAGTGTTCGACGAAGTATATAACTCGCAAAGAACAAAAAATAGTGCAGAGGGCCAGGTAAAGTAAATTTCATAAAATGACGAAAGAAATAAAATGTTACTACGTACGATGAAATTATTGTTAGTAAAATTTAAGAGATGGAATGGAGTAGCTTTGCTTAGAAATGGTAGGTATTGTGAGATAGCGTATATCAAAACATGAAAGTAGCAGATGTTTAGAAATGTGGAGCATACCAAAAGACGAGGAGGAAAATGAGTAGAAAACCTAATGAATCCCAGAGAAAAAGACACCATTATAACAGTACAGATAAAGGTTAACTATGGAAGTAAAATGTGCAGTAATTATACAAATGATTGTAATGGAGTTAAAGGGAAAAACAAAACCTTGAACCTTAGAAGCAGATGGAAGTTGGTTTTGTCCTAACAATTTAGACGTAAAGAACTTTGTGTGTATTTGAACAGTGAAGACATAATGGACAAAATGAGAAATGAATAATTTTATGAACTTCTTTAGAGAACAGTGCAAAAAATAAGTTTAGCAAAAGTAGAATATTGTTCTTAGAAGCACACCGGACATGAAATTAGGCATCCCTGCAGAACTCAACTAATTCCTTGAGTGACCACAATAAGAACTTGGGTTCTGTTTAGAAATGACTTCGCGAGGTTCGTACGTCACATCGATGTGAATCCGTTCTCTCATCAGTAGATCTGGTAGATCTAGCAAAGTACGGAAACGCCTATTTCTGCGTTTCACCTGCTGCTTCAAATAGTTCTGCAGATTTTCAGTTTGACCGGGTACTTCAGTCTTCCTCGAATCGTGCACACACTCCTTAAGTTCTATGAACATTTGAGTTGTTACATTAGAAAATAGAGTTATCCAGTGTAACTTCATGAAAATGTTGAAGTTACGATACTGGTTACTGAGAATATCCAAATAAACATGCTAGTTGATAACACACAGAGTGAAAAGTGATTGATTGCACCTAGACTCGAACCCGGCATACCGTGCCGATGCGTTAATCACTACGCCACTCAGTCCGCTTATTTAAAAGTTCAGACAGTGCATTTTTTTATTGCAAAGTATGTATATTCTTGTAGATGTTCCTTAAGTTAAAATTGGGCCCAATTAATATCTTGATACGAGTCAAAGAACGCTAACACTAATATCCCTATTCAGGAATGTAGCGTTAGGAATTCAAAAAGATGATTTGTTGAAAGGGATATTATTTCATAGTTTTGTACAGAACCAAGTGACAATCTAAACGAGAAATGGTAATCCGTCTGAATATATAATTGGAACTAGGCTTAGCAAAACCTCAATAAATTATCCTGATCTTCGTGACAGAGAGATTAGGGTCCATGAACATAGACAGTAATAAGGTGATCATATCCTAAAACTTAGCACGATATCTATTTGATTAAAACAGACGTCTTAGCATTGTGTACTGTATCAAAGTATTAGTGATGTCACATATATATATATATATGTGTGTGTGTTTTTTCTGTGTTTGCTATAATATATAGATATATATGTTAAAATAATTATTTTGTTCGCATTGAGGTATATGTATGTATCTGATACATATTGTTTAATGTAATCCTAAAACGTAGATTAAATTTAAATTTGCTTTAATCTTGTGTGACGATTGTAATAGATTACAAACTGAAAGCTAGCTTAACTATTTTTTTTCTTTAGGCCATTTTTTTTCTTTTTTAAATAAACATGCTAGCAATCTTTATTTCAAAGTCATGACTTACTTTACTCAATCCAATCTTATTTCTTAGATTAAAATTCTAGAGAAATTGCACTCTTTTTTAATTATCAAATCTCGTTACATCACCTCTAAAAAGCATCACTTGATCAAAATTCACTTTCTCTTGATCGTAACAAATTACATAAATAGCTATTGGCCAAATCAAAGTTAGTAATTAACATTTTTTCTGTACTTTTAATTATATTGTTGTGTACATTATAAATTAAATCCTATATCTTGAGAAAATTTTATCAAAATCAATGTCATTGCTTTTAATGTGTCAAATTACTTTCAGAGATTTCTTGTTCTCAGTGGTGGCTTTAGTGGGTAGGCCGGGTAGGCACGGGCCTACCCAAAAATTTTGAAAAATATATAAACACTAGAAGATGCAATAAAGAGTAAATATATTTTCCACTATTTATATTAATGGTAGATAATTATTTAAAAAATAGCACCAACCACCACTGTAAAAGTAATTTTCTGCTGTCATTAATCAATGAAACGCGTATATGTATCCATATGCGAGAGAGGAGCCTACCCAAAATTAAAATCCTAAAGTCGCCCCTGTTTGTTCTGTAAATTTACTCGAATCATATGTTAACTTACGCAGAAAACGTAAGTCATTTTTTTTAAAAAAAAAAGGTTTTATCTAGGTGTAATTGACTTTAATTCTGCGAAATTAATTTGGTGCCCTATCCGTTTTTACAAATTCAAAATTTATTGTTAGTTTTTCGTTATATTTGATTTGTTTAATTGTTGGAAGTAATAAAATGGTTTATTTACTGTTGATTCAAATTTGTGAGTGCTTACTTTGATAAACAGGTTCTGATGCTAAGGTCAATAATTCAAGAAGGTTTTTGACAGGCAAACATTCTAAGAAATATTGGGAATTTCTAGTGTAATTTCTTAGGGACTGAACTAAATTAAATTTAATGACTTCCAGTCCAAATGTAACTAAAAATTATTTATTTACTTTTTCTTAACATTTTTTCTCTTCCAACTCTCAAAGAAAGTGAAAGTCCATATAATTCGTCCCTGTAGACTAAAAATTAGAGCAGAATTCCTTTTCAGCTTGTGAACATAGCGATACACTACAGAATATTGATTTAATAATTCTTCATTTGCTCGTATGGTTTATAGAGAACTTATTTTCCTAAACTCCTGGAATACCACGGGAAGATAGGATTTTCAGTATCGTGTCGTCCTTCTCCAGATGTTTCTTCGATACAGTAACTAGGGGAAACGTAGGTTCGAAGTCCGAACATGTCTTTTTACACTCTTAAATTTTTATACTTTATTGTAAAACATTTATTTAGACGTCACGTGGCTTACTTTGGTCAAACTTTCTGTAAATTCGCATAGAGGAACGCATCCTCACCTCTATTTTCCATTTAATTTGCGTAAATGATGTCACATCAATGACCTCAGTCACTATTCCGGCTACAGCAACGTTCATGGCCAAGCCGGTAATAAGAAAGTTAAGCTGAGTGTTACTTCTAATATTGCATGAATTTTCTCATATGCCGTATTTTATTCCCATTCTGAAATTAAACGTTTGCAGGTCTTCGTATTATTCTGATCTTTTTTCCAAATTGGCAATTTATTGTAATTATTTTTGTTAGGTAATGAATGTGATATTGTGTTATAGATTTAGTTGTTCTTATTATGAATGAATACTTTTGTGTTATACTTCTAGTCTTATATATATAATCAGTTGCTTGCTATTCATTTATATTATTTTTCAGGAAAATTAAGACAGATTTCATATATACTTTTTAATAGATAAAACTGAAAATTCTCTATATAGAGTTCCTAAACGTGCTGTTTCACCTAATCGTTTCTAAGATAGATTCTCGAAATATTTTGTTGTACAATTATTGGTTTTAAGTATGTGGAATAAGCTGCATCCCAACTTAATATACCGTAATTTAATATTCTCTGTACGAGAGTGTGATATGCCAATCCACTCTGTACGAGAGTGTGATTATTTCCAAATTAACAAAATTTCTCAGTTGGACAAATTGTGTGACAATTTTCTTAAAACTTTAGTAAGGTATTGAATATAATAATTCCGCTTAAAATGTTTATCGATGTTGATTTTTTAAATATTTTATATTTTGTTCTCTACTAATATTTTTACATTGATACCTTGTACTACTCCCACAATTATGCAATTTTAGGGATTTAATCATTGGTTGTTCAATATAAGTAGATGAGAATACCAAATATCTAGTTTTATAAGTACTTAACATTAACAAATTATTGGTGAGCCACAACCTAATTTTCCTAGTTCTAATTCTGCTGTTAAATATTTCTCATCGCAAGTCTTACTAGCAACAGTAAAGGAAGTGCCATAAGCAAAAGATCGTGTATCCTTATCTATTTGCAGATTACATAGATCATTAGTATATTTTAAAAATAGAACTGGTCGTAAGACTACGTTGTGGAAGGCCATACTCTGTATATAGTTCTACATTCACGTCGAAAGTTTTCAGTTTGGAAGGGGGAACGGTGGCTCAGTGGTAGATCGTTTATCTTCGGTGCAGGAGTTCCTTGGTTCGATCCCCGGCCAAGTAAGTTTGAGTTGCAGAACATCGTGTCTGTAGGTTTTCTTGAGGCACTCTTCCTGCATTCTCGTTTCGCCAATTCTTCCATCATTATTCACCTACCTTAATCATTGTAAAGGGCATAATCGTGGGAAGTTAAACTGAAAAATATTTCCAATTTGAACAGTTCGTTTTCTGTTATGTAAATAGCTATCAAACCATTCCGGAAATAGCTATCAAACGGAAATATAATTCCGTTTAAGTAATGATTGGTCGTATTGAGAAGTGGTCGGCGTTAAAGGGTCGTGAAAAGAAGTTTTTTTTCTCTCTCTCTCCTTTTCTCTTTATATCTTTCTATCTAAATCTGCTGTAATATTTTTGGCATATTTTTTCTATGAAATCTATTTACTAAATACATTGAATAACTTAATAAAATATTATTGTCATCATATATATTCATGTGTGTTAGTGAAACAAGAAAGAATGTTAATTTTATTTAATTTTGATTTTATATGTTAATTTTATATTTAATTTTGATCTTATTCATAGAGTTAAAAAATTAGCTTTCTCAAATTAAAACCAAAAATTCTGGTTTCGTTGTTTTAAGTTTTACTCGGCAGATTTACGCAAAGTGAACTGTGTGTTGCAATTGTGCTTGTCTTGGAGCAAGAGGGATGTGTCCCTGACTGCAGTGACATTATTAATCATACTTAGTGTTAGATCCAGTATGCGACGTGAAGTAATGAATGCTATTATGTTGTTAGATTATACAGCAAAATGAAAATACCTTTTGTTGATATATGTATGTTATGTTGATGATTTGAATTTGATTCAGTTATTTCAGTAAGATTCATATCCAGAAACAGGAAATGTTACTACTTACACAATAATACCTATCAATGAAATATGCATTTATAGTCATGGCAAAGCTTACTTCCAGAAAAGTCGAGTCAAGAGGCATCTGTACAATACAAATGTATACTGTCATGTAGTTTTCCTCATAGTTTTCTTATTGACCAATGCAAGACATACATACTAAAAAATGACACAAAGAAACTTATTTACGGTCAGGACAAACATTCCCTCTGTTTACTCCTGGGAACATTTTGGGAATCACCCCTTACTTCTTTTTTAATACATAAATTCGCTAAATCATAAATCAATTATTTTTCGCAATCATCCATACCTTTTTTATTTCTTTAACAAATTGGGCATGTTCCAAAACTGTCACATTTTCTGCCCAAAGATGATCATCTTTCTTAAAAGAATTCAATCTGGGTGGGTATACTAATAACACGATCTACTAGGAGGTTTAACACATCTTAATTATCTTTTAAGACCTTTTCAAACTGCTTCAAATTTATTATTACCAACAACTTTCACTACATCATTGGACTCATTAGCAGATACTTCCAATGATACAAATGGAACAATTCTTCCATCTATATATACACCTCATTTTTGAGAATGGTTATCCATATGCAAATCTTTCTTCACTTTATTTTTCGACCAAGAGCTGCAAGGAAATCCTATTTGATACCTATGCTGTTTCCTCACCACATAATTCGCGAGAATTTCATAAACATTATTGATTAGTCTTTCATCATTTAACTTTTAACAAACGTAGGTAACACCTGACCATGCTTCTTGATCCAAATATATATATATATATATTTTTCGGGAGAAAGAGGACACCTCAGTTCATCTTTCCTCTGCAAGATATCATTTTTTTTTCTTGTGTAAACTTGAATGCGTTGTTCCAAGACCTAGTGCCGAAAGGGAAAGAACCGAAGAGATGCTTTTCCTAAAACTGAGGGAGTAGACAGCATAGCACAATTCGCCTCCCTAACCCATTGGTCCTATTGAAATTGTACCTAGGTATTTTTAACCTGTCCATTTTGAACATATACATATATATCGGGTGATTCTGTTAGTCTGTACCAGGCCTTTAAATCGAAAACGGTCCGAGATATGTACAAACTGAAAAACACGTATCCCATTAGTTGCAAAGGACAACAGAGCGAAGTAAAAAGTTTCGTCCCAGGTTCCCCCGCAGGGTCCCAGACGGGGTCCAACTCAAAATTCTCAAATGGAAAGAGGGGTCAAGTGGTATATCGCTTGAAAGCTCTTGTAAACGAAAAAAGCTACAAGTCCCGATTCTCTACGATCACCCTATGCAAAATGGCGGCGGGTCAAAATGTCATCAAAATTTGCATTGAAAACAATATGGCCACCCCTATAAATCTGAAACGAGCAGCCAAACGGAAAAACTGAAAAACAAGTGTCACATGATGTTCAAAGGACAACAGATCGAAGTAAAAAGTTTCGCCCCAGGGTCCCCTGCAGGGTCCCAGATGGGGTCCAACTCAAAATTGTCAAAGGGAAAGAGGGGTCAAGTGGTATATCGCTTGAAAGCTCTTGTAAAAAGAAACTACCACAAGTCCAGATTCGCTACGATCACCCTATGCAACATGGCGGCGGGTCAAAATGTCATCAAAAGTTGCATTGAAATGAATGTGAAAAAACACATATTCCAGTGGAATTGGCGGTAAAATTGCTGGACAGTGCCCGGTAGTCCTGGAGAGTTGTAGTTTTCATCATGAAAACACATCAGCGAGTGGTGCACACATCCGAAATGTTGAGTCAATTACAATAGTCGGTCGGGAGAAAACAACTGTTTTCCCTTTGCTTGCACAGAATTCTTCGAGATGTGGAACGAGGCAAGCATGCTCTACCAATGTTTCCTGCATCTGTTTTGTAAGAGGTCTGGGCCTCTTCCCAGATCTTGACCTTGGTGTCCGCACAAGATGTGTGTTTGAAAGCCCTTTGTCGGTAGTTGTGATGTTGCTTCTTAGGGTAGCCTTTCCCCTCCCAGACCTCCGACACTATGGGATCAAGAAAATTGAACACTGTATCCTCCCGACTGGCTAGTGCAACGGACGAAATATTTCGGCTGTGTGCGCTACGCGTTGATTTGTTTCCATGATGCACACCATAACTCTCCAGGGTGCAGCAATTATACGGAACATTCCCCTGGGACATGTTGTTTTGCACCATTTGCCCGCATTCAGCCCAGAACCCAAAACGGTGGTATAAATAGATCTGTATTCTGGACTTGCCGTGTGCTATCCAATGACGTATAAATCTTATCAATCCCCGAGTGTCACGTTGCGACCCTCTCCGCGTTATTGTGTTATTTCCGTTCGAGAATGCATTTTCCCCCCAATTCCCGAACTAGGTTTGAATGATGTCACAGCCTGGTTCGTCTGTATACCTATCCTAAGCTCAGTGTTCCTCAGTAACAACAGGTAAATGGGATTGGCGCACGGTTCCAGCCCTGTCCTTACCTGCCCTTTTCTTCCCTATGCGTTGTGTAAAAGTGAAATTCATGTGACATTAATGTCGTGAAACGCATAACTTCAAATGAAATATCGAAATGAATAAACATACACATTTTTGATAACGATTACTGCAACTGGATTGTGCTGTTTGGTGGTTTATGTTTGTTGTACAAAACATACGCCTTTCGAGAGAAACAGTCGCATACAACCTTGAATTGGAAGGCACGAACGTGAGGTACGCTGGAACACAGTTTGTTCCACAGTAAGTTGAGCAGGCTTTGCTGAAGGGTCGTTAGTACGAATTGTAGTGAAGTATTTGTGCTGTGCAAAAGTAACACACACTACGAATTGAGTGTGTGTGTCAGAAGGCTTCCATTTCATTGTAGAAGGTGGCACGTACTACTCTAATATCGTGTGTTAGTGCAGTGTCGGCTAAAGATAGCATTGTATTGGAACAATGCCATATACGAACGGGGAGGCATTTGACTTGTTAATGGTGTTAGGGGAATGTAGGCAAAACTATACAGCTGCAGCCCGAATTTATAACGCAAGGTTCCCACAGCGACAATCAATTTCCCATGATGTACTTCGACGGTTAGAAAATCGTCTGAAACAAACAGGGCGCATACCTCCTCAATATGGAGGTCACAAACATGCTCCAATTGTAGATGACAACGATGTCGTTATTGATGTTTTGGCTGCTGTCGAAGTACGTCCTAATGCATTCTCAAGAGATATTGCCCGGGATCGCGGAATTAGTCAAACAAGTGTACTGCGTATACTGTGGAAGCATAAACGCCACCCGTATCATATCTCCTTGTGCCAGGTGCTAACAGATGCCGACCGTAATAAGCGCCTCCAGTTTTGTAATTTTGCCCCTCAGAAATTGAGGACAAACCCAACGTTTTTCAGTATGTACGTGCTGTGGACAGACGAAGCAATATTTACAAGTGACGGTCATGTCAACCTACACAATGCGCATTATTGGGCTGCGGAGAATCCGCACTGGACACTACAGATCGACCGACAAAGACGTTGGATTATCAATGTGTGGGGTGGTATCATTGAAACACATATAATTGGGCCCTGGTTTATTGAGGGAAATTTAACGTCGGCTCTGTTTCATCAATTCTTGACAGAACATCTACCGCAACTGCTGGAAAACATCCCACTTCATTTGCGGCGTAATATGTGGATGGAATTGGATGGTTGTCCAGCACATGCTGCTCGTATATGCAGAGGTGCATTAAATACTTTATTTCCTCACCGTTGGTTAGCAAGAGGGTCCAATACTCCTTTCCCTCCTCGCTCTCCAGACCTTACGTGCATGGACTATTATTTTTGGGGTCGACTCTAGGAGCTTGTTTACACGAATAGACCAACTACACCAGAAGATATGAGGCAACGTATAATGACCGCATTTCGAAGCATAGGAGAGGCAGAGCTTGAAGCTGTGGGCTATAATTATTATCGCCGTCTGGACTGTTGTCTTGCTGTACATGGACGACAATTTCGGTAAAACGTGCACATCTGTTACATAACGGACAGCAGCCGTCTCCAAGGTAAATATGATATATCCTTTGTACGTTATGCGATGGTTATAACCGCTACCAGGTTATAAAAAAATTTTTTGTGGACGCCCTATATATTTCGTGAAGACAGTAATTATTATTTTCAATTTATACTTTATTCTGCAACGCATATAAGTTCTTTCTTTGGAGGGAATTGCTTCTTTCCCACACAATTGGACAAAAAAGTCTTTCATCGTTTTTTCATATATATATTTAAAACGTTGCTTTTGCTGAGAACATTTCGGTTAGTGACTAACCATTTCAGTGTTTCTCCCTAACTTATTATATGCACAATATATATTCTGCAATTATTTAAAACTAAATTAAGTGCTTTCTTTAATCGTTTATAAAAACATTACAATAGATTAGAGAAATACGGGCTGACCAGATGTCCCAGTAGCCAAAGTGGCACCAACTGCGTTGTATTCCAGCCCGTTATCTGTACTTTCTCACACCAAAGTTATCGCAGTGTCTAGTGCATTATGGGCAGTTGACTAAAATTAACATAAATTGTTTTCCGTATTCTGTTTGTATGTGCATACAGGTAAGTAACTGAGTAATTTTTAAAATAAACTGCCAACACTATTCCGTTGACCATTGCAACCCGTAGCTTGAGCTTGGACGCTCGAGGAGTTTAACTCCAGGTCTAGAAGATGCAACCACGCATCTCGCGTTAAACTTCAAACATAAGTTGTGCTAAGGGGCACAAGCTATTTAGCCAATAAAAAACAATTTCTTACGGCTAGCCCCAATCAGTAAAATCCCAGGTCCTCAGACCTTGTGCGTTTAAAATGTTATATACGCGCCCTCCAATATCTGTATTCCATTATAAAAATCTTCTTTTGTGTGTTTACTGAAGATTCACCTTTACGCTGCAAAACTGTTCAGCGTAACAACTAAATTCATCGTGGGACGATCCAAACAACTTTCCCCCAGTGCTAACCCCCCAAGTGTGTCAAGGGTGTGAGCGAAGTGTTTATAGTGATATCTGAATTATAATCATATATATATATAAAGGGCTACATTTCCCGAAAAGGGCAAAGCGTAATTTCAGCGGCAAAATTTATTAGTGTCCAGTGTTGTATTCATTTCTCTTCATTATTTTTTTTTTTCAAAATAGTGTTCTAATAAATAAGTATAGTGTCATTTAATCCAGTGTGTTTTCGTTGTTTGTATAAGTGATGTCTGTGTGTATTATGGTCTGGATAACCGTCTAATCGTCCGTGAGGTTTTCAAAACAAAACATCCAAACCTCTCGGCGCCTAATGCTCATCTCATTATTGAAACCGACGAGCTTTTTAAAAAACAGTTTGTAACCTTTCTTAAAAAAATCTTCGTCATCCTGTCCAGGTAAGTTAAAATATCAGGAGTATACTTATTGATAATACCACAAGCCAAAAACAGCGACTTAAACTCCAGGTAGTTACAAATAAATAACTACCCAAACATAAACCACAAACTTAAGGCGGTTACAAATAAATAACGCCCAAACAGCAACTCAAACTCCTATTCGTTATAAATAAATGTTCACCCAAACAGCGACTCAAACTCAAAACCGGTTACATGGTAAATTAATTCTTAGAACAACGTTAGACTTTTCAATATAATATGCTTACCTGTCCATCATAACGCTTCCATTTCCATACTGTGTATGCTACCAGTGTTGACTACGAGACGAGACAAGACAACACTTTTCAGTAGTGTCACGGAAGAGGACTGAACAGTCTCTGTAGTATTGTACCCGGAAAACGTATGTTACCAAGGAAATATAGCTGTTCAAGATGTTCAGGGTCTTCCCTCCAGCACAATCAAACAACTGCTAATTTGGAGGTGGACCCTGCCTGGATATCTAGAACTGGTTACCGTGATACGTTGTACTTTTTAAATAACGAGACACTTGTTTTTCAGTTTTTACGTCTGGCTGCCCGTTTCAGGTTTATAGGGGTGGCCATATTGTTTTCAATGCAACTTTTGATGAGATTTTGACTCGCCGCCATGTTGCATAGGGTGATCGTAGAGAATCGGGACTTGTTGTAGTTTCTTTCTTCTTACAAGAGCTTTCAAGCGATATACCACTTGACCCCTCTTTCCATTTGACAGTTTTGAGTTGGACCCCGTCTGGGACCCTGCGGGGGAACCTGGGACGAAACTTTTTACTTCGCTCTGTTGTCCTTTGCAACTAATGGGATACGTGTTTTTCAGTTTGTACATATCTCGGACCGTTTTCGATTTAAAGACCTGGTACGGACTAACGGAATCACCCGATATATATATATATAGCAAGTAATTGTCTAATTTCTCTTTCTTTATAATAACTTAGTAACTAGACACTTTTACTAAACACTAGTAACTTTAGTAACTTAGTAACTAGAGAACTTAGAAAACACATTAAACACCTTCGAATTAAACACACAGAAAACACATCAAACGTCACAGAAGAGTGCAGTAGTATTCAGAATTGACAGTCTTCCCTTTTCCAAGAAATCAATTAGGATAATGCCCCTAGCATTCCAAAAAATTAATGCCATAACATTGTTTGCCGACAAAACTTGTTTGGCTTTCTTTAGGACAGGAGATCCAAGTCATTTCAATTGCTTCTATTGTTGTTTTGATTCCGGTGTATGAGGGTGGAACCATGTCTCGTGTATAATCACAAATCTGCCCATGAACTCCTCTGGATCACTTACAAACACTTCCAAACAATCACGAGAAAGGGTAAGTCTATTGCGTTTGTGTTCAACTGAAAGCAACTTGGGTATACATCTCTCGGACTCCTTAAAAAACCCTAATTCGTTTACGATGTTTTGTGCTCGCTCATAGGAAATACCCACAGTCTCACAAGGGAACCTTCCGAAAATGATAGTTGCAGTGAAAGATGTGGCCTATGCCAATTGAAAGAGCTGTAACAGAGATGTTCATTCCCAAAAAATTAGCTGCCCATAGCACTAGGTTCAAGAAATATAAGGGGTGGAAGTTCGGAAACAGCAAGGTTGGACAAGGGGGAAAAAGTGCAAATTCCGCAAGAAAAGGGGCACACGGCAAAATACAATGCTGACAAGTGATGTATAGAAAGAGACTTGCCACAATAGGGAACAAATGAAGGCAACCAGTGGGGTGAACAGTGTTGCCAACTGCAATGAATAGTACATGTTTTGCAAAGAGCACTATATGAAGTGAGTGCAATATTGAATGTCAACCTGACATGTAGAATATAAGATATGACGTGTATAATCAGTGGTACAATCTAACAAAAGAGAATAGAAAAAAAACAGAAGTACGAAAAATACGGGAATGACGGAGTTGGCCATAATGCGCCACATTTGATCACGGGCTGTGCATATTAGAATGAACAAAACATGAAGCACCTACTATGCAGGAAACCGACGTACCTAAAGTCCAAAAGAAAAACGAGTTTCAAAGTTGGCATCACTGGCCATGGAAATCCAGACAATTCTAATATAGTTAGGCCACTCGCTTCACAAAAAGAAAATTCCGGCAACAGGCATTAGTCTTCGCATCATTTGTACATGCTCGTCCACATTGTACGAGCAAATGTTCGATGAGACAATGGTCCAAACAGAAGACACATTTGCAGTGAGCACAGCGGAATACTGCCAATCCGTCACATTTGGTACAATGATCCCCTGTGAATGTCTCGAAACAGTACTCTAGAGGTGTCGGAACCTTTGTTGGTCTTTCTATCACATATCCACACCTGCAGAAAGCAAACATAATCAAAGGCTTGTTCTGCTGTGTGTTGCTGTCTGCAGTACTATCACCGCCTATATGATATATCCAGAGTACCCCACCTAACTCTGCGAATGAAATAGTTTCAAAGCGAAAAAAAATGTGACACATACAGTTGTGCAGGAATGTACCCATGTCAGCGGACGACAAACTTCTGTGAGACGCAAGTGCCCCCAAGTCCCCCATCATAGGGTCCCAGGGGCCAAATTCAAAATTTCAAATAACACCATCGGTCGAGTTATGTTTCTTTCGATAAATCTTGGAATGTGCAACAACGCACATCAGAAATATTTACTATATGGGATTTCAAAATGGCTGCCAAAATATCTGCTCGGTGACAAAAACAACGTGAACTTCTGGCGGTCATTTTGAAACCGGTGCTTCGTATAGCAAATATTTCTTGTAGGCGGTGTTGTATCTATCCAAAGAAATATCATCCGCCCCCTGTTTCCATTTGCGGTTGACTCCTCAAGCCTTACGATGGGGGCCGTGGGGGACTTGCTTCTTACAAAGTTTTCTTGGCCCTCGACATGAGTACATTCCTGTGCAATTGGATTTGCAACATCTCTTCTCGTTTCGCAGCAATTTGAGATCACAATGTTCGATGCCATGTTAAGAAACAACATATATTTGTGGCGGCCATTTTGAAAAACATGCTTCATATAGCAAATGTTTCCTATAGATGTTGTTGCACATTCCATGGTCTATCGAGAGAGGTACCACTCGGTCCCTGTTGCCATTAAAAATTTGAAGTTGGCTCCTGGGGCCCTATGATGGGGATCCTGGGGGCACTTGCTTCTCACAGACTTTTATCACCCCCTGACATTGGTATATTCCTGCACAACTGGATCCGTCACATTTTTGTTCGTTTCGCAAATCTTTCAGGTCACAAAGTTTGGTGGGACACCCTGTATATTCCTACATACGACCCAACCATGACATAATGTTCGCTACTTCTATTATCGGTTGTTGGCCCAACCCAACCATTTCATGTTCCCCGAATTGACATTGCCTCAATCGCTCTAGCATTGATGCATTCCGAGTGATGCCTGTTGCCGGAATTTTCTTTTCGTGAAGCAAATGGCCTAATTATATTAGACTAGTCTGGATTTCCATGGCCAGTGTTGCCAACTTTGAAACTCGTTTTTCTTTTGGACTTTAGGTACGTCGGTTTCCCGCATAGTAGGTGTTTCTTGTTTTGTTCATCCTAATATGCACAGCTCGTGATCAGATGTGGCGCATTATGGCCAACTCCGTCATTTCCGTATTTTTCGTACTTCTGTTTTTTTCTATTCTCTTTTGTTAGATTGTACCACTGATTATACACGTCATATCTTATATTCTACATGACAGGTTGACACTGAATATTGCACTCACTTCATATAGTGCTCTTTGCAAAACATGTACTATTCATTGCAGTTGGCAACACTGTTAACCCCACTGGTGGCCTTCATTTGTTCCCTATTGTGGCAAGCCTCTTTTTATACATCACTTGTCAGCATTGTATTTTGCCGTGTCCCCCCCTTTTTTTTTTTTTGCGGAATTTGCACTTTTCCGCTTTGTCCAACTTTGCTGTTCCCCTAACTTCCACCCCTTATATTTCTTGAACCTATTGCTATGGGCAGCTAATTTTTTGGGAATGAACATCTCTGTTACAGCTCTTTCAATTGGCGTAGGCCACATCTTTCACTGCAACTATCATTTTCGGAAGGTTCCCTTGTCAGCTATCTCTTGGATTTTGATTCTGCAGTCATTCGAAATCAGCTCACGGAGTTTATTGACATTTTCTGTAATAGTCTACGTTGAAGGCCTGCCACTGCGGGGGGCATTTCAATTCTGTTCTGCCACGCTTAAATTCAGCTACCCACTGTTTCACCATGGAATACGAGGTCATGGAGTCTCCTAGTGTCTCTACCGTGTCCATATGAATTTCCTGTTGTATTAAGCCCTTTTTATGCAGGTACCTAATCACAGCTCGATGCTCGATTTTCTCCGGGTCACAAATTTCCGTCACTTCCGCCGACTTAGCGCCTTATAAACTTCTTACCTGAAACAATAGAGAAGTGAAATTTATAGAATGATTACCAACTGATATTAGCTACACAGTTAATGTATACAAACATAAAATAATTGCTTCGTTCCTAGTGAGGCCACGAACTTTCCAATCTACCCTCGTAAGAGAAAAATGGAGGTGAGAAGAAATTTTATTTTCCTTTCTGAAAGAGACAAAACACCAACCATTTTTCTGCCCACCTTTCTCCTTCTATTGAAGGAAGAAAGGAGTGGGGAAGGAAGGAAGCGGCCTCACCTCTCTCTCTCTCTCCCAGATGACCACTACCCGCTGGAAAAAAAAGGAGCAGGAAAGCCATCTATCTCTCCCCCTTTCTGAAAAGAAAAAAAAACGGTCTTTCTCTTTCTTCGTGTAGGGAGAGATGAGGTAGAGGGGAAAAATATATGTGGAGGAAGAAAAGAACTGAGAAAAATATAAAAAAATGCCCTTTTCGATGGTGGAAACCACTTCTCAACAATCTCTCTTAAATTGAGAACTGTTTCTTTCTGGTTGTAACAACGCCGCCAATGCACAAGATATCGTTTTTAGTTGTTCTTTTTATTTTGTTGAAGGAAATGGATCCCACGCTCCCCGCTGAAGCATCAGTCATCGTTGAAACTGTAAAATTTCTGCATATCTAATCAGTTCTTGGGGTTATGGAATTTCTGCTGATGTTCATTCCATTCCCATCGAGTCTCCTTTTCGAGTAATTTATTTAAAATTGGCACTGGCACTTTTAACGGCAGAGAAGGGAAATGACTATGGCAAAAATGAATCATTCCAAAAAATGACTATCTGTAATATATTATCATCATCATAGGTATTCTGCCGTTACTGGCAGGTCACTTGCAGCAGCTGAAAAGCTTCCGTGCTCCACGGTCCTCCGCTAACCTCTTCGTCTTCACGTATGATCTTTCTGTTTTTGTATCATCCATTAATTGTACCGTGTTATGCAAAAGTGAACTAAGCGCCAAATTTTGAAAATCCACGTAAATGCGACGATTGGTTCCTGATAAGCATTAGAACGTTTTGCACAATCGAAAAGAGAGGAAAATCAACACCTTTCCAAAAAAAGAAACATAATTTCACTTTTGATTACGGCTACACTAATGCTGGACATCAACCTTTAAACGTAATTTTCTCAAAAGTATGAAAGTGGCGCTTAGTTCGTTTTCGCAGGACACGGTACAATTGTAGTCTCCTTCGTCCTCTGCCTCTCTTTCCCGCCATTATACCCTCTATGACGTCCCTCATGATACAGTTTCTTCTTAGGCAATGTCCCAACCAGTTTCTCTTCCTCTTCTTAACAATATCTAGAAGTGTTCTTTTCTCCCCTACTATTTCTAACACCCACTCATTCATTTTCCGCTCGACTCAACTAATTCTTTCCATCCTTCTCCACATCCACATTTCGAATGCTTCCAGTCGCTTTTCTTCACTTTTACATAATGTCCACGTTTCCGCCCCATACAGTACAACACTCCACACGAAGCATTTTATGAGTCTTTTTCTCAACTCTCTATTCACGGTACCACAGAACAGACTTTTCTTCCTCCTAAAGGTTTCTTTCCCCATTCTTATCCTTGCTTTTATTTCACGTTTGCACTTCATGTCATTAAGATTTCTACCCAGATATCGAAAACTATTCACTTGTTCTATTTTCTCCCCTCCCACTTTTATATTTGACATAGACCTCTTCGTTCCAATCACCATGGTTTTTGTCTTTCTAACATTTATTTTTATTAATTATATTATGAGGAAGCTTAATATTTAAATTAGAGAGCAGGTTATCCGACGCTGAAACTATTCTCTTCTGCGAAATCTCGTAAGTTAAGTAACGAATAGTTACACTGAAAGAAATGTTTTTATTTTGATTCACGTCGACGTTTTATTCTTCGAGTTTTGAAAGACTGCCTCAGTTGTATTATAATATTGCTCTAAAGAGATACCCCAAATTAGAACATCACCCTGGTAACTTGCTACACTAGTAAGATCTTGAAGAATGAGGTATATATATATATATATATATATATATATATATAAAATATAAACTGTACAACAAAATTAAGCCCAAACGGTAAACAAGTTTTTTGATACAGGTCGCATGGCGTATTTATAATTAAGTACTTTTGAGCTGCTTGTTCGGCTTGTAACTGTAAGTACGCTTGTTTTTAAATTCAGGGAAACAAAATCGTTGTATGCCTATGCTTCTGAGGCTTACCTGGGTTCAGAGGCAGAGCGCACACTAAACGCTCTTTTCCAGATGAGGTTTCCATACCTACAAATCTAGAACGTATCCTCATGTTTATTCTACGAGGGAGATTATTAGAGTAAATAAAGGGTACACAAATATCGTGGAGGAAATAGTGAGCAAAAGGAAACATTCATTAATAGCAAAGGTAGTGTGTGAGGCTCAATGCGTGTACCTTTGTTTTCTAAAATGAATCTAATTTGGAATTTAGTTTCTAGGAAAATTATGATTAGTGTCGGACTGAAAACAACACTTAGCCTAAAACAGATATTCAGACGGGAGAGCAGAGTTATAGGCATTTGTAAAGAAACTGCAACAGATTCAGATTTATGTCAATGAATGCTTACTACTTACGAAGTTTTCCATTCCAGTTCGTCGTAATTGGCACCAACACACACAAACACTTCACTACTACACAGTTTGTAGAAGTTGTTCGGTGGCACTTGTTTAGTCCATAAAGATGAATGGAAAGTCCTCTAATTCATTGGACATCAAAATTGCTAGAAGATCAATCCTGTGCGGTGACCAATAAGGAGTCGGGGTCCCAGCATCATAGGCGGCTAGCAATCGTCTTTTCCCTCTTTTTGGGAGGACGTCGAGGGTATCTTCTAAATACTCTGAAGGATCCAAAGAATTGTAAAACAGTCTTTTTACGTATTGGATATCTTCTTCCTCATATTAAATTTGTTTTTCGATGATAAAGTTAAGCAAATAGGATGAGCTCGCACACGGAAATCTTGCGCGACAGAGTTTTAGAGGCAGAAGTAATCATGTTACAAATCGTTGGTCCTATTTGTAGCTTCGTATGGCGTTCTTCAAGCGATGAAGCGTCCAACTTAGCAAATCGATTTCCTGGCGATGGGAAAGATCTCCTCAATGCATTTATATCTTAGGTTTGCAGTTTCGTTAAATTTTTTCAATCTTCTGCTATGTCTGCATGTCTGTTTCCCGGCTAATGTTGAAGGCCGATTTAATGAAGCAAGAAAAGTAATCGTTTCTATGCAATGAAAATTAATTTGGAATAGTTGCGTTTTTCTCCGATTATTTCCCTTTTACTCGTTCTTTATTTTTGTATTCTTTCTATAAATTACAAATTGGATGAGTTTTACGAAATAGTTTGCTTCTTTAAATTTATTTAAAAGATGATCTTTTCTTGGAATAGGATGCTTACTTTTTCTATGACCATATTTACATACCATTTAAAATCTAAACATATACAAATGTCTCCAGTCATTTCTTAAACACTATAATAGGTGTAATCCAATCAGAGAAAGTTATGTTCTTGGACACCCCAACTTCACAAAGATTTTTAAAAATCTTTGTTCATCGAATCCACTGATGCATGTGGAATCTAATACGGCTTTCGAAAAATTAGGGCTATCTGGTTTAATCGTGATTAGAACTTCATATCCTGTGATCGGCGATCTAATAGACTATTCGAAAACCATTCCAAAACGTGTAAGTATATTGTGTGTTAATTGATGCTTATCTTAAGACGATTGTAATTCAGTCTGTTGTATATTAGAAATCAGGTCAGACATGCAGTTAATACACGGTCTCTGTCTATTTATGATTATGTCGAGTCAGTTTCTACCACTGATATGGAGATATACATTTATCCACTACTACTAATAGTAGCGAATCCATATTTGTATTTAACCTCTAAGATCGTTTGACTTTTAAGAGCTATTGGGGAACCATCAGCATTATTAAGGTTGCTAACAAACGGATGCAATGGTTTATGATGAGTTAAGTCTGCGTTGGAGCCTATTGCAGAAACTTCAGCATCTGTCATTTTAAGAATGACACACAGGTAACATCACACTTGAAAGAAATTAATTCTGAAGTACTCTAGTTTAATATGATTTTGCTTCCAAATAATTAGGAGCGTATGTACGAACCACCGATGTGCGCCAGTCTTATAGTTTTCTTATTGACCACTGCAAGACGTATACCTAGTTATATCATAAATACTGTCACAAGTTTGAATGTGAATAACACAGAAAGTATTAACACCAAGGCAATTTATTTTGGTCATGTTTTAGTACACCTGACGCATGAATCATTTTTCGAAATGTCCCCCCTTGGCCTTGATGCAGGCACGAAGTCTGCCCGGCCACTGGTGAATGGCATTACGCACCACGTCCCTGGGAAAATTGTTCACTGCTAGGGTCAAGGATTGTTTCAGACTGTCGACAGATCAGGGACGGCGCCAGAAAAGTTTGATGGGGTGGGCGGAAAAGGGCGGACAATGAAAATAAGAACTGGGCAATGTAGACATTTTTTGGGACAATAATTAAGTTTCAATCTTTAAACTCTTTAGTTAGCTAAGGCTCAGACCGAAATAGGAGAGGGACAAGGATGTGGAAAACAGCTGGTTTGGTCTTATAGAAGGTACAGTTCCAGCATTCGCCTGGTGGGACTGAAGAAATGCAGGACTTAGGATGGGCTGCGGGAGTTCGTGGCTATATGCTCGACCTACCGAATTCCGCGTAGCAGACACACTACCTCTGCTTCCAGTTTTTTTAACAATAATAACGGTGTGTACTGTGTAGTCGATGAAGCTCAAGACAGCTTTATCTTCTCTCCCTCCAAGAATGCACATGAATGCATAGAAATAAAGAAGGTTCAAACAATACAGACTAACAGATAATACTCTACCTTTCGTTAATATCATAAAATACACAATACATAAAGTAAAGTAAAAGAAGAATAAAATAGGCTATTGCAAACATTTTTATCTTTGAAGCATTTTTACAAAAAAGCAAGAGACAAAAAATATAAATCATTTATATTTTCTCTCGTATATCCTTAATTTGTGCATATTAGATTTTTTGACATAATCTCTATATGCAACAGCAAAGATCTATGTTACTAAAAGAATAGGGAAATTCGACAGCATAATTGTTTGATCATATCTTACACAGAAATCTTCGAAATTGAAACTCAAGTTGAAAAAATAAATAAAACAATTATAATTTGGATAAAGATTAAATAGCAATTAACAAAACTTCATCATGATCCACAGAAACAACAATGCATTTTAAACTATGAAGGGCTGATCACATGGTACGAACAAGCTTACAATAAACTTTTATACCTGCACTTTAATGGAGTACATTGCGTTGATTGTTATGTCCAGCATCGAATAATTTTACCACATTCTCTACAGCAATAGTCATTACAAGTTTTCTTTCTACTGAAAGGAAACAAAGATCGCTTAGGCTACAGTTTGCCATTCGATTTCTTAGATATATTTTAACCCATCTAAGACACGAAAAAGAACGTTCACATGGTGAACTAGATACAGGAATAGTGACAGCAATTACGGCTAATTTGTGAATTTCATGAAAAGCAATTTTGAAACGATCCATCACTTCAGTAAACTGAGAAACGGAGGTAATTTTGCATTGTTTTTTCTCCTCATAACGTTTGAAAACTTTCGGGAGAAGTTTCATTTCCACCTCTACACTATCGACATCACATCCATAATGACGTGCAAGTGGTTCAATTTTCTCAAATGAGAGGAAATGTTCACTTTTAGGATGAAGACTGCTTATTCCAGTGTAAATTGGCGTTCAGCTGTATCTGGAATTATGTTTGTAAATAAAATCACTGTTTATTGCAGAGTTAAACGGGGTCCTAGAACCTATTACATTACAATCAATAGTAATACCTATTGCTTTTGAAGTACAGGATGTCACCTTCATTATTCTACTTCTGTTGGGGTGGGCAAGGCCATTCATCGGGTGGACGGTCGCCCATCCCCGCCCACCCTTAGTGCCGTCCCTGCGAAAGGTGGATGCCGTTTATGGCAGACCTTTGCCTGTAGGACTGCCCAAAGTTTGTAGTCTAACGGGTTAAGGTCCAGGCTGCTAGAATGCAAATCAGCGGTAGAAATGAAGTCGGGGACGTTCCGTGCCAGCCAGTCCTGGGTTGTTTTCGCTTTGTGGCCTGGAGTGGAATCCTGCTGGAAGGTCCATCTTTCTCCAGGGAACATGGTAGCAGACAGTGGTTTCACTATAGGTGTTAGCACTGTGTCCTGGTACACCTTGGCAGATGTTTTAACACCTTGTTCACAAAAATGCAGCTAGGTTGTGCCTGAGTAGCTGACTCCCCACTAAACCATCACTGAGGCAGGATGATGTGCCCTCTAAACCCTTGGAGCTGCCTCTGCATCTGCAGTAGATGACGTGGCATATACACGGTCTTTTTGGGCGTTATAGGCCTGCTAGATTGTGAACACCTTTTTGTCAGTGAACAGAATCTTTTTGTGTAGGTTGTTGGCTTAACGCCGCAACAATCTCTTTGATTTAAAGACCCTCTGCGACATTAATGTTTTGGTCAGAAAGTGACCAGTCCGCCTCTTATACGTTCGTAGATGTAGGTCACTCCTGAGCACACGAGACCTGGAATTTCTGCTGATGTTCATCTCAGCAGTCATCACACTTTGTGTTCGAACAGGATTTCTTCGAATTCTTGCAGCGACTGCGTTCTAGACTTGCGGGGTTCGTACCGTTCACGGTTGCCGCTGTATGGCGCGATACACGAATCTTTTGCTGATTTGTAGGGGTTTCGGAAGGTTGAAAATGTCACCTGCTGTCTTCCCGATCTTGTGTAGTGCAATTACTGCTACACGATTTTCGTAATCGCCCCACTCCATCAGAACTTATTACAACATCAACGTTATGTAATATACAGTCAAACACACACGCTCTTCATGCATCTTCCGCTTTATACACAGATGGCAGCACTGTGCCAGTCCGGACGCCTACAGCACCACTCCAAACTTTGTGACAGTATGTATGATATAACTAGGTATACTAAAACTTACATTAATAATGAAACAAAGAATCTTTTTCACGATCAGGACAAACATTTCTTCTTTTTACTCCTGAAAACACTTTGTGTTACAACCCTTACTCCTTTTTAATTACACGTTCACTATATTATAATTCATCATACATTTTTCACGATCATAATTCACTTTAAGAAAAAATGACATGTTTCAAAACACATTTTGTGCCCATATTTTTTTTTTTTTTTTTTTTTTTTTTTAATAATAATACAGACAAATTTGAGGCAGCGCAGATTACGTTTATATAAGCTTCCTATTATAACAAGATCCTCCGTAAATTTTGCTATCGACTCGAAAATTCTGTCTTGGTAGAGTACTTTATACCTGATAAAAAAAAAAAAACAAAAAAAAAAAACTAGTTTTTATAAATATAAACGAATGGTTACTTGTCTTGTCCTATGTAGTACAAAACCTATTTCATTATTTTGACCTCGCACGTATTTAAGATTAAACCGACAACGGGGCTTTTCTTTTATATTTTTCGGTTTCTTTTGCAGATTCCATCTTTTTTTCATTGATTTCCAACCATCAGTTAAAAATCTTACCATATATCAGTCAATTAAAAATCTTAAATTAAAGAAAGAGATCTGATGATATTCTGATTTTTTGAAGTGGGTCACACTTAGGAGCTTCGTTCACAGAAAATGAGTAATTTCCTCCTTTAATTCTACTCTAGCTATACGAAGTTGCACAAGAATATCCATAAGCTCTCCTGAGGACGAAATATTTAATGTTATGACACCAACCTTGACATTATGTAGTCCACTAACTTTTTATTCTGTAATAAACTAAATTTTTGCCTTTCATCAGCATGAAAACGAATTCTTAGTTGGTTTACCATTTTATAATACTATTATATAAATATGTAAAAATATAAATAGACTTTTGATTTTTTTTTTTTTTTTTAAATCCAGTGTCTGGAAGTCACCATTCTGTACTATTGTAGTTTATATCAGTGCCAAAATTATCTCAATGAAAGGGAAAAAATCAGTGCAACACTATCTAACAGTTTTTCAGTTTTAGTTGAACAATAAATATTTCAAGTACTTGGAGTGATTGCAGCCCAATCATGAAATCATGGTTATATTGCTTAACGAAAACAAACTGTATTACTTAATTCTAACCTATCTTTTAACCTACTCACTATTCCAAATGTAAATAGTAAATATCTGAATCGACGAACTGTTTTATTGGTTTTATATTTCATTCAGTTTACAACGAGAAACCGTAACATCAACGATTCGTAGATGAAAATTTTATCCTTTATAAGCATTTCTGAGTTTCTAATAAATACAATGAAAGTAAAAGAAAAAATCCATTAAATAACAAGGGACAAAGACAATCTTTCAATATTAAAATATACCATTTCTTTCCAATTTTCAATAGTTCAAAATTATGTAATTTAAAATCTTTTACAATAAATTAATATTATAATCATGTTTCTTTGGTGTTCAATTTGACAGCAAAAGTAAATTCTATTTAAAACTGTCTCTGATATGTAAGCACTCACAAGTTAAGCATGGGATGACATGTCACGTCTTTTTTACTTTTTCGTTCATATATATATACAGTATTATTATCTCAATTCATAGACATATATTCGCTATTTGAATTCATAACATCAAAGCGAATATCTTAATTATTATCATCCGTCATCTTTTTGAATTTATTAAATCAGAATATTATTTTGTCAAAACGAACGTGTACATTTTTCTCATAAATAATGAAATTACTTATTTTGATAAAGAAGGCTTATTCCTTCCCATCGGAACATTTTTCTTTTATGAATCTATGTCTTAACATTGGGTCTATAGTTAATATTTGTTAAAAATACATGGAATCATATATTAGTAAGCATACTACACCTAATTTAATCTAATAATGTATTCAACCTAGCCTACACATGATAGCTATCTAATCTAATGATGAAGATGGGAATGTATCTAACGTGATGATGTATAGAGAAAATAAAAGAAATAAATATATGCACTGTCCAGCAACGGGGATCATCTTTATATATGTTATATGTGATACCTAGAATCAGGCATCCTCCAAGAAAACAATAGTAATTATTATATTTCATTCATGTGAAGTACAAATTCCTGACATGTACCCAATGGAAGTTTCAACACGAATTATGGATAGCAGATGAGATCGTGCTTATAACATTTTATTGATTGATCGATTTTTTAGGTGGCCAATTCGAATTGTTTGCTCAATGCTAATCAGTTATTGATAATATTTAAATAAAGGACTTTGTAATCGATTCGCACCAATTATTTCTAATTATCACTTGGGTAATTCTGATTCAATTCTTAGGACACTATTGACGATACGTTACTTAGGATCATATTGACAATATATTATCATGGTCCATCACAGTAACAGGCTTATTGTATGAGTAAGCAAGTTGAGACATGTTTTCCTCATTGATATATCTAGAATATGTGTAACCTAGCGGAGCTGAAATATACATGAATATTATAACATTTAATTCCATCACTAACAATAAATTCAATGCATCAATTAATATACTTCGGCAGGTGAATAATTGTCTTAAATTTAAACAGAATAAATTATGAACTCTTTTCACAATATGACGCCGAAACGTGCTTCCAAAGTCCAACCCACATTTATTTAAACTTTTTGTCTATTACTTGTTTAACTCTAAGGATCCATTGTCTTAACAGGTGCATGAAATGATTACATTTTTAATTTGTACTATGTTTAGGGAATAATATATATTATTTCATGGAAAATCTTAATTCTATTATATTGTAATGATTTTGGTAGAGTCAATAATGGACCGAGATTTTATCCCTTCACCAATTTTATTATAAACTAAATCTTTGTGTCTACAAAGTTCTGACAAAATATCTTTTCAGTGACCAAGGTCACGGGTTATAGCGTTCTGTACGGACGACTCCTTAGCTTCAGTGCAGGCTCTGGGAGTCTAAAGGATTTGGGTTTTAGGAACTTCTGCACATAGCAGCCTCAAGGTGATTCCCTTAGCTTCATAGCAGCCTCCAGGGTTTAGGATAAGTTGCGATCAGTTGGTCGACTGATGCTGGGTCCCTCGGTGGTCCGCTTTTTATCTGTCCTCTTCGGGTCCTTCCGTGAGGTCCGTCTTCTTTCGGCGATCTCGGAGTATTTCGTGTCGGCTTCTAGTCTGCTATGCTGTTTTCAAACAATAGCACGTGTTTTGTTGACATGCGCTCTTGTCATGATGTGGGGATCCTTGCACCCCCCACACTGGAAAAAAATAATCTGGAAGATTATTTTGAGAAAAAAACACAATTGCTATTAGTGAAAGGTAACTGCACCACAACACTGACACACTTGGAGATACTGTTTAGACACTATAAAACACTGTGAGCACTATAAAATACTGAAAAGTCACTATAAGAACACTTGTTGCGAAATATACATATAATGGTAATAACACTTTTAGTTCCGTCCCAGCTAAGCAGGACCAAAGCAGTTTATCATTTCCTTCAAAGTGGGTAGAAGTGATATCACTGTGATTAATAAACATATACCAGTTTATTACGGGTGGGTCACTACGGGGATGTCACATACGGTATGAGTAGTCTATATTGGTGGAGTCTCACTTTCGTAGTATTAGTAGGCGCCAATGAATTTAGTCTTCTAATGGTAACGATATGTTTAACCAATTGGTTAAGTTTTGTTTTGTAACGGGGCTTGTGAAAGATGAGGCACAAATTAATTATTATTAGAGCGAATAAAAGGAGAAGAATCAGTTTTGGAATTGGTTAACTTTTCTTTCAAAAAAGAAAAAAAATAGAGTATGTAAATTTCTGGTCACTCTGTATAATGTTAAAAGAACCTGATTTTACGAATATCCTGTATAAGGAGAAAAAATGACGTAATAAGCATTCATGTACGTTCGTATTGAAGAAGCAATGAAAGAAGCAAGAAAGCGTTGTATTTCGACCTACCAAAGATTAATGGTTTTTGAGACTAAAAATAAAAAAAAAAAAAGATGTTGAATTGCATTTTGCGAAAAGAACGGAAATATTAATGTAGCTAAGTTGAATAATAGAATGAGATACAGCTTATAATTGAAATAAAGAAGTGCAGATTTATATCAGTGCATCTTTTTTCCGTTTCTTCTGTTGTTGGTTCCTCTTCTGTTCCCAGTAAGTAAGTGGAATTTTGGTAAATTCTTCTTCAATCTGTGCCTCTGTCCTCTTAATTTTGTGCTCCCTCAGTTTGGTCCTTGTAGAATGGTTTCAAGCGGTCG
This sequence comes from Thermobia domestica, assembly GCF_964235325.1. Taxonomy (NCBI): domain Eukaryota; kingdom Metazoa; phylum Arthropoda; class Insecta; order Zygentoma; family Lepismatidae; genus Thermobia; species Thermobia domestica. The sequence continues at coordinate 112,911,585 of NC_137467.1, forward strand.
ATCGCAATTTCTTGAATTCTGTCCTCGAATTTAGATGGTAATTCGACTTGATATAAATTTGGATTAAGTTTCTCCAAGATTCGTGCCGGACCTTCATAGTGAATGGTAAAATGTTCACCAATCTTTCTTGTGGGATAATATACCAAAACAAGGTCCCCTTGATTATAAGTTGTCTGTCTATGGTGCTTATCGTAAAGCTGCTTTTGTTTGTTATACGCCTGTTCAAGGTTACTTCGTACTTTCTTCCTGACGGTCGCTATTTTATCTCTATCAATTTGTGTATGTTGCCTTGATTCGAGCGTACACTCTGTCGGGATCCTAGGTTCGTAACCAAACAATAAGAAGCTTGCTGAATATTTGGTCCCCCCTTATATTAAATATGTAAGTGTTGATGCCAAAAATAACATGCGGTAACCATCTTTCCCAATCCGTATAGTGTTCCTGTACGAAAAACTTAAGACAATTCTGTATGATTTTATTGGTCTGTTCTACTAGTCCTATGGAAACATTATTATATACGAAATCCTACTTCTGTGCTAAATTTTGTAAACGATTTGCTCCATGTACTAGATGTCGGTCCTAATACAGCGTTGTAAATGCTCCAAATTTGAGGATAATATCATGTTCCAAAAATTTATCTATATTTTCCGCGTTTATGACGCCTATTGTTTTTGCAATCACATATCGTGTAGCTAGTTCCGTGGCTACTAGCATGTACTTATTTCTTCCCTCTCTACTTGGAAAAGGCCCTAGTTCGTCATATATCCATGTTGTTGCTATCTCTGCCACCGGGTGATGTAGTAGTTCGGTCTGCTTCTTTCGTGGTATTTTCTTTAAAAATTGGCAATCCTGGCATGTGGGTAGTTCGTGAGCAAGATAATTTTTGAGATGCGGCAAATAAAATTTTTTGATGACGGTTTTGTACGATTTAAAAAATCGAAAATGTAGATTGGTCGCCTGGCGGTGGAAGATTGTGAACCACCAGTTGGCTAACGACTTCAGGATACATAGAAGGTATAGTAAGCCATAATCTGGGTGGTTTTGTTTTCTATATAATATGCCGTTTTTAAGACAAAAACTTGCAGATCTGACAGTGGAGATCTTGTCCGGTTCCTTCCCTTCTAAAACAGAAATGATGTCTTTGTAATTGTATCTTTACGCTGTTCTTTTGCGATGTTTGGTAAAATCTCGTCATTCACTGCTTCTACAATATTAAATTGAAGACTATTTGATTTAAAAGCATTGTAGTCTTCACCCTTTTCTTCTTTTTCCTTGTCTTTCCTAATACCTTGGGTTTGTTCGAACCTACTGATTATATCTGCTGGATGTTTGGACCCAGGTAAATACTGTATATCAAAATCATATTCAGCTAAGAATAGCTTATATCTTGTGTACTTCCCGACTTTGTCAGGCTGGGTGTTCATCGTCGCTATACACTTTGCGTCTACGTATAGATTAAATTTTCTATTTAGTAAAAAATAGCGAAATTTGCGCAATGTGTATATGAGAGCGTAGAACTCTTTATGCCATATGCTAGCTTTCTCTTCACTTTTCGTTAGCCTCCGAGAGCAATAAGCAACAACCTTTTCAGTGTCGTTTTTCGGGTCATAGCAGGCCAGTGCGCCCCCTAATTGCATTTTACTACTATCGCTGTAGACGCGATTTCTAGCGAGTCGTCAAAATAAGCGAGTGATGGGGCGTATAAAATGTCTTCTTTCAACTGTTGAAAGAGAACATCGTGCTTCTCAGTCCATTTAAATTTAGATTTAGATTTTACTAATTACTGGAAAGGCTCAATTTTTATTGTAAAGTCTTTGATGCGTGCTCTTAGGTATGAACATAGGCCAATAAAGCTTTTGAGAATCCGCTTAGTAGTCGGTCTCTTAAGGTTCCGTATCTTCTTAGCTATTTTTGGGGATATTTTAATGGACTCTCCACTAACAAGGTGACCTAATACATTAAGCTCCCGGTAGCTAATATGTGTCTTCTTGGGTGATGCCCGAAAATCGTGTTTCTTAAGCTTCTGAAATAATAATTCTAAATCCTGCAGGTGCTGTGGAAAGTTATACGTTCGTCGGCAAAATTTGTAATTCTGTCTGGTAGTCCTTCCAAAATCATCCTAGTAGCAAGAGACAAGCTTTGACTTGAGGTATAATGGCCCATCGTAAGCCTCAAAAATTCGTATGATTTTCTACTATGATTGAGCTGGAAAGTCATATATTTACGGCTCTTAGGATGCAACAAGATTTGGAAGTAGGAATTCGAAAGATCGACAGTTCTTATGAACATTTTCCCCTTTATAGAGTTTAGAACGTTCTCTGTTGATTGAAATGGCACTGACAAATACTTGGTATAACTGTTACATTTCTGCAGATTGACAACTATTCGAAATCTTCGTTTTGGGCTTCTTGACCACAAGAAGTGGAGAAGAAAGTTCATTATTGTCAGAGGCCTGATTATTTTTGCCTTGATAAAGTCTTGAATCTGTTTATCTACTTGACTTCTAATATGCAATGGAATCGGTGGGGAACGGTCGTGGAATACGGCAGATTTAGAAATCCTTATTTTATGAACGTATCCCCTAAAATATTCGATGTCATCAGGGGCATACGTAAAAACGTCTCTATATTTAAATAATAAATCATAAACTGCTTTTTTTTTTTTTTTTTTTTTTGCTTTCTGTCCAGGTCGGGGTTAACGTCAAAGAGCTCTTTATCAAAGAGTGTTTTTGTGTACTTTAGACGCTCTTCCGTTTCCTCTTTTGTCTTAAATTGATATACTTTTTCTAAAAAAAAATGGTTCTTCTAAGGCGTTGAAAGATACTTCATGCCCCTCCTCAAGAACCGCCACTGATGTATTTTTTTAAAGTGACGCTATTGCTGTTAGGATTTGAAATAAAAATTGTCATTTTGTTTACTTCTATCTTCGGATCGAGGGCATTTAACTTATATTTCTCGCGTATTACAGGAAGCAATGATACATACAGGAATTCTTTGTCAACTGTTTTTCTCTTTCCTGCCACTTGTATAAATGTATGACAACGTGGAGGTAATGTTACTTGCTTAGTCACGTATAAAGAGTTGTGGTCAGTCTGCAATACTATCTGAGTCGTAAAAGGTGACAATGTATTTTCTTGGCTCTCAAGTGGTAGTTGTGGTTTTCTTGGACGTTTAAAGGAGTTGATTGTATTGTTGTTTAAATCGATGGTGGAATGCGAACGTTGGAGTCGATTTCTATAATTATTGGCATTGTCTTATCGATTACTCTAAAGTAATGAGTAAATGTTTGACCTATTTTAAATTTTATCAATGCTATTTGGTTCAAACATATATTATTTCCTGAAATTCCTTTTATTATTGTCTGGAATTGAACGAGACTTATACCAGGGAGAAAGGCATCGGCTGGCCAGAGGGATACCGTACTTCCTGTATCTATTATCGCATTCTGAGGGCCTGATTTAGTTTTAATTATTAAATGCGACCTGTTATTTTCGTCCTCTAATGCAATATTTTCCCTTCTTTCTGCCAATTGTTCTGTTTGTTCTTTTATTACAGAAATTTCGTAATTTTTGCTAGTTTTTCTTTGTTCTCCCTTTCCGAGTGATGATGACTGTCGGCCCCCTTTTCAAGGGGCTCCCTTATGCGTTTTTTTTTGACGCTTGTAGCAAATAGACGCGCCATGCCCCCGCTTCCGCCATATCGCGCATATCAAATTTGGTCTTCCGTGGGAGTAACTTGTTGATTGTTCCGGGCTTGTCACTGTTTATTATTATTGTTATATCTCCTCCTGCCTCCCTGATTTCTATTCTTCAGTTGGTTTCTGTAATTCGTCTGGGCTATCACCATCGACAATTCTGCCATTTTATTGGCCAAGGTAGAGAGGTCATTTTTTGGAGGATTTTGCTTTTGGTGGGGACCGGTCTTAGGTTCTTGCTTTGGGTTTGAAATTCTTGAGGGTTAGGTTGAGAAATTGCCATAGAAGGATTGATTTGTTGTTGGTATTTAGGTATATAGCTGTTCATCGGTTGTATAACAGGTTGCATTTGCACAGGATAGGTATGTTATAACTGTTGTCTAGGATATATTGTCTTTGGTTCGGTTGATAAGCCATAGGATATAGTCTGCGGGTTAGATATGTGATTCTGGCCGTATAACATGTGTAATTTTTGTGATAGCTCTGCATGCTCTCTTTTTCTTAGGAGGTCATTGGTGGTTTCGAGTGTGTTTAATTTAGTCTGTAGCGGTTCTACCGTTGCAAGCCTTTCTTATGCTATTTTATTAAGGAAATCCATCTGCAATCCCACGGATAAATGATGGATCTTTTGTTCTTTAGTCGCTTCCGGTATTAATTGCCTTATTGCTCGAAGCTTATGTAAAAAGTATGAGTCTATGGACTCATCCATTCCCTGTTGTACCTCGAACAATTCCTGTTCTTCTTTATACGATGGTACCTTTGACCTACATAATTGTACTTAGATTTTAAATCGTCATAGGACATCCTATCAAATTGATTTTGGTTTTTAAGTTGTAACATGAGATCTAGTGCCGTGTCTTGTAAATATATTGGTAGAATTTCCTTTTTCTTAGCCGGTGACCATGTCTGCATGGTTGCCATGTGGACGAATAGCATGAAAAACCTGTCCGGGTCCTCGTGCAAGTGTCCCGCATACTTCGTTAAATGTGGTGTGTTAAAGGATATATTAAATGCACCCTCTGTCATATTTGTGTTATTCTCTCCTGATCTGTATGTTTGTTTACCATATCTACTTTCCGGCATAAATCGCACTTAAGAAAGTAATAGAAAAAAAAGGGAGGGAGGGAGTTAATATAAATTTTAGTTCATTTTGATAGCAAAACTTAGATAAATTTTGATACTGACCTTGTGCCTGTTAAAATGTTAATAAAAAGAGCGTCATGTACAAACTCGGGTGCCTATCACCGTGTAATGATTTTGGTAGAGTCAATAATGGACCGAGATTTTATCCCTTCACCAATTTTATTATAAAACTAAGTCTTTGTGTCTTCAAAGTTCTGACAATAAAATATCTTTTCAATGACCAAGGTCACGGATTATAGTGTTCTGTACGGACGACTCCTTAGCTTCAGTGCAGCCTCTGGGAGTCTCAAGTATTTGGGTTTAAGAACGTCTGCTCATAGCAGCCCTTACGAGGTATGGTATTCAAGGTGATCCTTTTAGCTTCATAGCAGCCTCTAGGGATTAATTGTGGTTAGGATACCCCTTAGCTACATAGCAGCCTCCAGGGTTTAGGATAGGTTACGATCAGTTGGTCGACTAATGCTGGCTCCCTCGGTGGTCCGCCTTTTATCTGTCCTCTTCGGGTCCTTCCGTTAGGTCCGTCTTCTTTCGGCGTTCCTCGGAGTTTTTCGTGTCGGCTTCTCGTCTGCTATGCTGTTTTCAAACAATAGCACGTGTTGTGTTTATATTGTTCTTGTCATGATGTAGGGATCCTTGCAATATCCTCCGACTCTACATTCCGCACATTTCAATCTTCTTCCTCTACACACTACACTTACTCCATCTAGTGAGCTTAACAGCCTACTTTCAGTAACAATCAATTTAAAAGCTTAATTATTATCATGCCTTTTAATGAAATCATCTTTCCTTACTAAAGTAAATTATGTTTCATTTTAATATTACTTTTAATATCCCAATTTTCCAAAATAAGACTCAATTATTCTGTATTTCGCACGTCATTTATTTCAATATGTCTGGGCGCATAGATGTTTGCAAAGAAGCATCCACATAAATATAACTCCTAATTTCTCGCTAATAGGGTAAACTGCTTCCAAATTTCTTGGACTACTTTCTTAAACGTGTTTAAGAATTCCTAATGCAGACTAATATTAATAATTTAGTCATTTATCATGCAATATAAGCTCAGAATTTAATAAACTTCGCTATAGGTCTTCCTTTTGTTTACATATGGTCGATTTTTACTTTAATCTCTCTATTTACAAGTTTATTTATTCCTAGTTCCATTCTTGTCCGAAATAACCTATAATGCTCCAAGTAAACCATATTACTGTTTATAGTTATACATATTTACCTATAATGTTGTAATAACGTACGTACATGTAGAATACATTACCAAGTATGATCCTTATATGGTTATACAACCCTAAACTATTTATTACTTTACGTAATATGTTAATTCTCTTCCAAACAATGGATATGCTTATTTAATCTATTAGGAAGAAGAAAATACAACCATCCACTGATATGCAAGCTTGTACCTATATTGCCGGGTTTGTTAAGAAAATATACAAAGATATCCAAAAATGTATAATCTGCTAATGTATAATCTTACTAGCACTCGATTTTGAACTTGAATGTTTCGGGTTGCTAAAAAGAAACGACAATTAAATACCTAACATTCTCTGTTGCTCACTTGAGTCAGGTGCTTGCTCACTTGAGTCAGGTGCAGACTTTTCTATTTCTAAAGGATGTCCCACTATATAGCGAAATAATCCATTAAAGTCTGAGGTATAAATATTCTTTTCTATCAAAAATAGATATAGAAATTTAAAGTAAGAATATACCGTGCGCTTTCCTGCTGGAGTTAAGTAGAATTGAAGCTTTTCTACGTAACCTGGATGGAGTAATCGTTTTCTGTGAATGTTCACATTCCGAAGTTTTTATTTTTAAAGGTCAACTTTCTTTTTTTATTACTTAAATACTGGCAAATAATCAGCTGATTCTTTTCTGGTTGTGTTAACGCCGGTGAATGTTGTCGACCAATTTAATTTTTGTTTTGTAACATTGCACGTATTTTCATTTTGTTTTTGTAAGTTTCACCAGCATTATTTTCATTATTATAAAGCAGCCTGCCTACTTCTCTCTTCTAATTCATTAATTCAGTTCAGCATCTCATTCCGGAAGATAACTTAATTTCATGAGCATTTTCATCTCAAACAAGTGAATCATTAGAAGTACTTTCGTAATCGAGTGTTTCTTTGTAAATTATTCAATCTGTGATTTTTGCGAACTAAAGAAGCCTGAATTTCGTTCGACGCACTGAGTTACATAGCAAGAATGAGAAATCAGTAGGCATGCCATGCGTTTTGAGTTTGATTTATTTTCTGATTTTGCATTTTTAGAATTCTCTTTTAGCATTTGCATAGAAGTTGATTCTGGCTACTTTTAGGCACTTATCGAATCACGTATGTCATGCTTTGCTTAATTAAAACACAATTTTAATTAACTCCGGACATTATATATTATTTGAGCTCCTAAGAATTCATGATTTGCTGAGTTGACAGTATTGTGATACACATATCAATGGGGCAGCTCTCTGACGACGCGTTCTCTGTGGTTTCGTTCCAAGGCATCGGTCATATAATTCCTGGTAATGTAAATTGAAGGCAAGCTGGTGAAATGAAGAACGTATAGATTGACGTCAGATAAGTTTTTAGGAATGCCGACAAAGGAGCAATCTATATGTTTATTCATTAAGAAATACATAAAAGAAAAGAGTCAACACAAAATAGAAATTATTTTATGTCTGAATGTGTAAATGAGTGTATAAATGAACGTAAGTTCTGCTGAAAAGAATAGAAATCAAAAATATAATCCTAGCAGCGATGTGATAAAAAAAAATCACTGTCCTGATTTCAAATAAATATTGTTTGTTGTTTTCACAGAATTTCAGCTCAATATATCACATATCCAAAACCTATTGGACCTTATGCAGAGTCGTTTTGGCGTATGATTTGCGTCATACTAAAGGCCTGACTACTGCAGAAAACATGTGTTATTCGAACTCTTTAGTATGGAACTAATCACGCGTCAGAACGACTCTGCATAAGGCCCATTATTATTATTATTATTATTATTATTATTATTATTATTATTATTATTATTATTATTATTATTATTATTATTATTATTATTATTATTACATCATTCATCGTGCTGGACACTGTATCTTCCCAATATGGTATGTAACAAGTGTTGTACGTTAAGAGTTGTTAGTTTGTGCGAAGTGCTTTCTGATGAAAGCTTGACAACGCATTAATCACTTTGGTTTTCTTTTTAATATTCAGGTGATAAGGTTCGATTTTCGCTTCCGGATGAAGTAACCGTTCTCCACGCTGAATTTACCTACTACTATTATCCAGGGGATATGCCATTCCCACGTAAGTATTCATTTATTTTATTCTTTCCTCATTTATCTTATATATATGTTATACCGAACTTTACGTATGTAGTTGATTCAACTCATTGAAGGTTTTATACATACATAGCGCAGCTACTGAATATCTGGTATATCTACCTTTGGCTTGCAGGACATTTAGCAATGAGAGCTTCTAGGTGGTTGAAATCATGGCATACATCTGCACACATAAGCCACATAGTTCTTGTTAATTCCGCGGAGGGGTTTGATGAGCTTGAATCTGACGTTCAGTGGTATCCCATAGGTATTCAGTTGGGTTAAGATCAGCTGTGTCTGGGGACCACAGCAGCAGTTGAAATTTATCATTGTGCTGAAATCGAAACATTGCAGCATAGCGTTAGCCTTTTTACAAGGAGCGGTCTTGTTGAAGCGTGCCATTTGCATTTGGAAATATGGCTGACATAAATTGATGTACGTGATGAGCAATGACCTGCCGATTGCTAGAAGCAGTCATGGTACTTTCCACAATCACTACCGGGGTCATAGATGACCATGTGAAGGTTCCTCAAATCATAATGGTCGATTGCCCTGTTGTCATCCTATTGTGCACGTCTCGAGCAACTGTTGCTCTGGAAGACGGTGGATTGTGACTCGATCATGAATGCGATGAAAATATTATGATTCACCAGATCATGTAACTCTCTGCTAAGTGGGCTTTATCCACTGTTAAAATATGATAAAATATGCTGTTAATTGTGTCACAGTTTGCATCCTGTCGGATTGTACCAACCATGACAATCTACCGTGAGTTTTTGGTCACTTTTTCATATGCTTTTGGTCACTTTTCAATTATTTAGAAAAGACCAGACCTCTATGAGCCTTGTAATCGTGGGTGAGAGAGTTTCGAATACGTTCCATCACTCCCAGTGTGTTGCTTAACTGTTCACATGCATCCTCAATGTGGTTTTGTAAGTCGGCAAGTGTGTCAATAGGAGAGCTGTAAACAACGTTTTTCAAATGTCCCAGACACAAAAATTCAGAGGTTTCAAATCCGGTGATTTGGGAAGGCAAGCTACAGGGCCACTGTAGCCTATCCATCGTTGGCCGTAGCGACGCGTAACATACTGTTTGACAGTTACAACAAGGTGAGCTGGTGCTCCACGTAGTTTCCGCTGTCGAGGAAAAATATTCACGAGAAGACACGGCAGGTCATGGTAAAGGAAATGAAGTTATCCCGACCCATTGAGATTTCTTGGAAGCATGTGTGATTCCACTAGATTATCTCCTATGATCTCCAGCCATACGTTTAACGAGAACCGTTGCTGGTGTCGCGATTTATGCACAACATGAAGATTTTCGTCGCAACAAACGTGTGTATTCTGGAAATTTACAATACCGTCGCAGGTGAACCCTGCTTCATCTGTAAATAAAATATTCATCACAAACCAGATGCCTTACAAGCTGTTTTTTCATTCACTGACAAAAGGCAACTTTTTGGAAAAAAATCCATTGCACTAAATCTTTGTACACGTTGCAGTGGTAAGGATATAACAAATTACGATATCAGGTGCGCCATACACCACTCTTGGATACGGCATGTTCCTGTATTTTCCTTGTTGAACTTCCAGGTGACGCTTCTACGTCTTGTAGCACACATTCCTCTACGTCTGGTGTTATGACGTTTGGCCTACCTTTTCGTCCTCCAAATCCAAAGCTTTCATTTTTCCGCAGGCGTTGATGAATCCTCGTGAAGGTCTTTTTCTGTGGATGTGTTCGGTTCGAGAAAGCATCTTCGTACATGCATGGTGCTTCCAGTGCATTTCCATTTGTTCTGCCATAAAAGAAATGCATGTACTGTAACGGTGCGCTATTTTCTCTCTAAAACACAGAACACTCAACTACTACACAATATGTTACCTCAACGTCCAACATTCTGCGACAGCCTTTCCCAACCTTTCCACATTGCGGCTTCCTTTAGAGTCTAGGACCCCTAGCAATATATACGGTTAGTATTTATATTTCTTCCCCATGTTAGTATATATATATATATATATATATATATATATATATATATATATATAATATAAAATATGTGTGTGTAAGTAAGTAAGTAAGTGTTTTTGTTTATCTTTCCAGTGGCATAATCATGTTAAAGTGGTATGATGCCTACTACGTAATCGGATGGTCCCAAGGGTGGATAACTTAACGAAATGTGCAATATTTACATTTTGTTATCTGTTACGGTTACTATTTTGTAACCCATTTCTGCACCTAGTTAATAACGTTATTGGTCAGTGTAACTTTTAAAATGGTACGCTCTGAATTATGTTACGCTGAGTAACGTTACTCAATGGAACATTCTGCATTTTGGTATTGTAGTTACGGTCACCAAGGGATTAGCGTTACTCGAAATACCCACGTAGGTCGTACCTGCTTGAGATTGTTAAGATAAAACTGGTTCCACTGAATACCAGTTCTTTCTCGAACCCAATGGGTTTTGTTCCTTGATTTTAGCGATATGAAACGTATTGAAATTCTGCAGAACATTTTTGTGTAAGTAGACATATTTTTGTTATGATGAGTACCATTTCTATGTTTCTCTTTTCTTTATCGGTTACCTTTTGTACCTGTATTTCATCTTCTTCAATTCTGATGGTCTTGGAGTTACGCTTGAGTAACGTTTAAACATCCTTGGCGACAGGGAGTCTAAGGTTGGCTTTAAAATAATCTCCATTATACTAGTAAATAAATTCCACGTTTTTCAGTATGATTTCTTTTTCCTCATACTTAAGATTCAGTAAACACCTCAGGCCCCCAGGCACATGTCCTTTGAGAATAGCATTACTTTGATTGCTCTGTATTTAAAAAGAGGAAAAAGAGAAATGATCAAAGAGTGAAGTTTTTAATGTAAGCTTATTGATAAGTTTTTACTTCTTGTGATGACACTGCCGATAGTTGAGTTGATTTGGAGTTTAACGTCCTTTTCGGCAGCGAGGCTTTATGAGACGGGACCTACTGATTAACATGGAATCGAAACCACATGTGCTCACGCCGGGAATCGAACCCGTTTCTTCCAGGCGAAAGGCGCGTACGCTAAGCGCTTAGGCATGAAGGAGCTCACTGCCGGTAGTCACCATATATGTTTATTTTACAACAGTCTTGCACTGACCAATGTGGTTGAAGCTCGAGCTCACTTCCCAACAAGGATCGAACCTGGAGCTACATACACCAAAGTTACACATATACTGGCCCCCAGGGAAGCAGGAAGGCCATTTCATTTGCTTGCAAGCAATTTAGTTTATAAATCAAATACATATCAGACATCAGTGGCGTAGCGAGAAACTCATCAAGGGGGACCAACACACAAGATTTGGTAGAAAGGATCTTCTGAGGGGGTGCACCAATAACTACCAGTAGGCCTACATTTGAATTGAATTGAATTTTTTTAAATGCCTTTAGCACCTGTGGTGTGAATGAGGAAATGCCCTGGAAATCCTAAGCATCTGTTCTCGGTGAATCCTTTTGTTGAACGTTTAGAAAATTGACTTAAACTATCGATTTTGCAAAACTTCCCTTTGATTTAAGCCCAAATCGAAACATGACAGAGGAAAATTTCGGAAAGTTGCTATTTTCACTTCTAGCTTCTCACTTTAGGTAGTGTATATTTACAAGGGAGGGGGTGCACGTGCACCTTTGCACCTTTAAACATATTTCTATTTTATCTTATTTTTGTAAAAAAAAAAAAAAAAAAAATCTGCCAGAGAAAGAAAATTGTCAAAAAGTGCTACCCATTCAGAAGACTTATTTTCTTCTCATGTGAATGTTTTGACTTCTCGTGGCAATGTGGTAATCTACAGTTTATTTTGTCTCATTTTCTCCCTCTGATTTTTAATGTTCAATTTATTGTTTAAATGTTTATAAGTTAACTTGCAAGAAAGTGTCATAGTCGAAGGTTGTACTACTTGTAGAACTGATATTATAAAGTAAATAAAAGAATTATCATGGAAACAAATTTTCCATGTTGTATTCAGAAAACAAACAGGGTTCTTGCGGTTCTAAATTGCGGTTCTGAAATTAATATATCGCAGGCATTTGTTGATATAGTAGCCAACATGTTGGTTCTCACCAGGTACATTCGTGAAGTGTCCCCTCGAGTCGAGATTCGTGTAAAATTGATTTAAATACAAAGTTCTCTGCTGTCTAATGTGTATTGTACTAAATTTAGCTGCCCATGCCGGTAATTGGCATATTTATGGGCCTTCATATATCCGGAATTCTATCATACACTACCATAACGCTCGGACACAAAATTTATTTTAGTTTCTTTAGATGTTACTCACTGGACATGAATATGGGCATATGAAAAACAAATTGGATCAAGTACTGCTTCTGACACATGTTACTCATCCCGGCCGCCATCTTAGATCCGCCATATTAGATTTTACTTTTGGTTTTTCAAATGGAAATAGGTGCAAGTGTTACATCGGACATTTACGTTTACATTCACTGGTGTAATATATTTTACCGTAGCTTGTACCATTTGGAAGGTATTACATGTTCATTCCCTCCAGCCACTTTGCGAATAGACATTGCAGGTTAATATTAGTTACGCTTACGTTTTTGATGTTGACAAATCAAAACAATTTCTAACTGGTAAACTCCTTAAAACAATCTTATTACATTTCCATGAGTGATTGTTATTACTTCCATGTTATACTATAATAAGGAAGTATTGTATTACTGTCAAAATGCCTAATGTAGATCCAGATACAGCCAAATTTGGGTAAAGACCTACCATTTCCGTATTGACATCTGTGTGTCTGCATGTATATAAGTTCAGAGAATATTTCATCAACGATAACACATAAAAGATTGCATATACACACGGGGCCCTGCACAACTTTCTATTTGGTTCAATATGAAGTGCTTGACATTTACAAGCTACGATAAAACTCAGTACACCAATGAAATTCCGAGAAAAGTTTACATTAATTTGATGTATCATTTGAACCTATTGCCATTTGAAAAACCGAAAGTTAAATCCAAGATGGCGGCCAAGGTGGGTAACATATGTCAGAGAAGGAGTACTTGATTCAATTTGTTCTGCATATGCCCATATTCATGTCCAGTGAAATCTAAAGAAACTAAAATCAACTTTGTGTCCGAGTGTTATAGTAGTGTATGATTGAATTCTGGACATATGAAGGCCCATAAATATGGAAATTACCGGTATGGGCCGAAAAAATTAGTACAATACACATTGGGCCACGGAGAACTTTGCATTTGAATCAATGTTACACGAATCCCGAGGTGACACTTCGCGAATGTACCTTGTCAGTCTCCGTACAACTTGGAATCGCTTAACATTAGTTTTACGGGAAGAAAAAACGACATCATTTGGAACAACTTTCCAGTTTCGATCATCTGTATTTCCTCCTTATTTATTCGGTGTAAGGACCTCAAACTTATTTTGTTGGATCTTGCTTATCGAAAGGTTTTTAAAACTGCCTTACTGCCCCCAAAGTCTGAAATTCAGGGTGGGGTGGGGGCGGATGCCCTCCTGCTCCATTGACGCCCCTATCTAGCGGCTGTCATATGAAACTATCCCACGGCCTTTAACGTGGTTTCAGTTATACTTATTGCGGACTCTTGACTGCGAAAATATTACGTTTGGAAATAAAATTCATTTGCTGAGCAAACCTGAACCTTATTGAAAATGGACTTGGATCCATAGTGCTCTGAACGCCTCATATATTACTTTTCTTCAATTAATTATTGACTTAAAAAACAACCAATTACATAGGCTTGCAGAAAATATTCTAAAGTTAGCACAACATGAAGTGTGCTTCAAACTATCATTACTTTTCGAAAATTTATTATTTTAAGATAATTTTATTAGCATGAGTGTTCTGAAATAGTAATCAAATTTTTGCAATTAAAATTCACACCCGCCTCCATGAAACGCGATCTTAGCCCCTAAGAGCATAATTAGGAAATTTTCAGAAGCAGTAACTCCGAAAGACTTGTTTTAAGCCTAAAGTAACCGCACAAGCGTATTTCTGGTAAAGTTCTAGCCTTAAAACACGTAACATGACTCCATTTGTATTTGAAATTTTAAATTCCAATCAAAGATGCCAGCCATGATGTTTGATAGCACTATCTGATGTGTCAGACCACTTAAAAGTTTCATCATTCTCCCTCAACCCGTTCTTAACGCACAAGGGTGGTGAGGACTTTTGTTTCACCATGCATATTGATAGATTGTGTGAAATCTCCACAGTAGGTAGATTTTAAAATCTACCTAAAAAGCTAATTACAACCAAGAAAGTACTTATGAGAATCACTGGCAAGAGGGTGTAATAAAAAGGAGTTGGAATATGAAATAAGTTGAGAATTACTAATCTATACTGAAATATTCTGTACCCAGCACAGTGTTATAAATCAGGATAAAATAAATGAAAAGGTCGGTTGCTAGTAAAGAGCAAAAAGTCCTAAGAAGTAAGTTATTACATGATTTTGAAACATGTTAAAAATCGTGTTTTAAACTGTTAGAAATGTTTAAAACATGTGTTTTTTTCGTCTGTGTTTTAAATCATGTTTAAAACGTTTTGAACATCTTTTTTTATGTTTAAACACATGTTTTGTTCTTTTTTTTTTAAAAAAAATAAAACTATTTTTCCAACTCTTGTCTGGTGCTTAAGTAATATAAAACAAAACCATGTACCAAATTGGTCGCCAGGTTGGAATTTTCGATCGCCAGATCGCCAATGATGACTGAATATTTCAATTTGGCGATAGACATTTGCATAAATTATATCTTGGAAAAAAAAAAACTATATGATCTTGTTGCTGGATTCAGACTTGAGGTTTCGTGGCGTGCCTGTAATATATAGCAAATCAATATATAGAATCATTACATATGCCGGCATGAAAAGGTAAGAAATATGGCGTTTGAAGCGAATAACTGACAATGTACAGGGCCAAATGAACACATTCTCACACCCAAAATTATATTTCAGCCCCTTCACCTTCCGTCAAACAAAATATATTCGTAGTTCTTTTGTTGTTGTAAAAGCGAACCTGTCCTTTGCCCTGTCGCTTTGTAAAATATAGCGATCTTTATTCTTTGGACAATGGGCTATCTGCGCACCATATTTCGATTATATTCAGCCAGTAGTTACGGAGAAATAAAATAGAACATATAAGGCAAGCCGAGCCGAGCCTATCGCCGGCCGAGCTCGGCCATCACATGTAGTGATCTTTATTTCTTAGATGATTGGGTATTTTCGCATCAAGTTTGGTTTAAATTTAGCTGATAGTTACCGAGGAATAAAGTAGTACATACACACACACATAATTACAGTACATCTGGAGTAAAAGTACAACATCCGGTCAGCTTACGCCGGGAACTAAAAAGAAAAGTTCTAACACCAGGATCACAATTAGAACATACTATATGTAAGCGGAATCCACTTTCAACATCGCAATACTAATGGGGGGGGGGGGGGGCTTGAGCCGGGTGATCCTCCCTGACTACGCCACTGTCAGACATGACCTACAGCTTAAGGGGATGTCTTCCCATCATCAGAGGCTTCAGAATCTTCATAAGATAACATGTAAAATTTAATTCATAAATATCTTAGAAAATACTGCATTTAGGAACTGGTAATTTTGTTGCCAAAGAGTAATACAATTCAGATGGCTGTCACAATTTTGCACCTAATTACTTAGATTAATTGTAATGCATTCTTCCGTATTGAGTTACTGCAGGTAAAGAGTCAAAAGACCACTTGCAAACCTCATGAATTACTATGGATGACATTCTTTGAAGAACAAATGCTGAGGAGGGATGTACTATGATAATTTGAAAAGTGAAACCCGTGTCTACCCCTCCAGTTTCATAATCATTTATGCCTTGAGCAGTCTCCCTTCCCACTCCCACTTCCTACTGATTTCCCACAACTTTACGACGCAACTATCTGAATGTGCTTCTTCGGCGTAAGTTGGTATGATTCACGTGTCAACAAAATACTTCGTAGTACAAAGATAATGATCTTTGAAAACTCAGTACGGAATGTCTTTCCAATTGCTTTTCTACATCTTTTGTTGGTTGAAACGGATGGATTCTCCTTCGAAGCAGTAGCTTTAATCTCTTCCACTCACAAATGTACAACCAAAAAAAGTCTAAATGTTTCTTATATATTTGCCTATTTCTTTTGTTTTCTGGAAGGATAGATTTCTTTTCATTTTATAATATTTATCACAAAAACGCACACAGTACTATGTTTCTGTGGTTAGAACGGATTAATTGTGTGCAGGGATGGCAAAAATCAAGTTTTCGTTGTTTTTTTTCTTTTTTTTTTTTTTTTTTTTTTGAATAACTAGAGTTTGGTTTATCAAAACTCTATTATATATTTACCATATTCGCGTGTATCCGTGTGTGACAAAAAGTAAATAAATAAATAAATAAATAAATAAATAAATAAATAAATAAATAAATAAATAAAGTATTTCATGGATCATCACCAAATTTGGTAAAAATACAAAGAGTCAAGAATTAGGAAGTGAGTTTGTTATTAAAATAGTCTTCTCAAACCGAAAGTGGTTTAAATAAACCATTTCCGGTTTGATCATTGATCATCATAGATCGAAAAACGTAATACGTATTAAGATTCGGGTTTCTGTTTCGTAAGAACATATTTAATCTCTATTATTAACTCTCTACTAAAACCGGAAGTGGTTCATTCAACTATAATTTTTCGTTTCAATAAATATTGGTCTACATAGAGCAAGAGCGGTAAAAGATAGATGAAAGCAGTATTCTCCAATCGAATAGCTCCCAAGTGTCTCAAAAGTGCAGTGGCGTAGTCAGGGGGGCTCACCCGCCTCAAGCTCTCCCCATTAGTGTTGTAATGTTGAAAGTGGATTCTGCTTACATGAAGTATGTTCCATTTGTAATGTTAGAACTTTTCTTTTTAGTTTCCTTAGTAAGCATAAGGGGGCTTGTAGTTTTACTCCAGATGTAATTAAGTATGTGTGTATGTAGTACTTTATTCCTCGGTAACTACCAGCTAAATTTAAACCAAATTAGATGCACAAGTACCCAATCATCTAAGGAATAAAGATCACTACATGTGATGACCGAGCTTGGTCGGCGATAGGCTCGGCTCGGCTTGCCTTGTATGTTCTATTTTATTTCTCCTTAACTACTGGCCAAATATAATCGAAATTTGGTGTGGAGATAGCCCATTATCCAAAGAATAAACATCTCTATACTTGGTGGCCGACTCGGCAAAGGACAGGCTCGGTTCGGCTCTGTTTGTATGTGGTACTTTATTTCTCGGTAACTATTGGTCAGATTTAAATCAAATTTGGTTTCCAAGTATCGCTTAAAGAATAAAGATCATTATATATTATGTCTGGGCTCGGTCGCCGACAGTCTCGACTCTACTTGTCTTGTACGTTGTATCTTCTTTTTCAGTAACTACTGGCCGAAATATTTTAAACAGGGACGCAAGTGGAATGCAGGACAAAAATATCCTTCTCTCCTCTTGCCTTATGTTTTCTTACTTACTTGACAAAAGTTATATTATTTTGCTTGGTGAATTCTTTTCCTTCAACCTTCAGAAAATCATGCTTTTGCAAAGCTCTGCTTTCTTTTAAGCCCCAAACAGAAACATGATGGCAAAAAGTTTCGGAATGTGTTGCTATTTTCACTGCTCGCTTCTCATTTTAGATAGTGTATATTTACAACAAACGGGGGAAGTGCACCTTTGCAGTCCCTAAATCCGGCGGGGGACTAGCTCCTATAGCCTTCCCTCGGATCCGCGCCTGTATACAAGGGCGCCGATTTCTCTGTAAAATGAGGGGGAGGGGCCTCATATAGATGCAGAAGGCATATATGAGGATTTTAAAACAAATTGCATTCAAATTATTCCAAATATTATATCTTCTTAATTACAATAAGGGGGCCCAGTGCTTTGGGGGGTCCCGGGTCACCTTGGTCCCCCAGGATCGGCGCCCATGCCTGTATATATATATATATACATGAAATGCTTGTGTGTGAACGCCCCCTTGATGAGTTTCTCGCTACGCAACTGCAAGAATACCTTTCATGTCCTCTATTGATCTTCAATTGAAACGGGAAGTCGTAGGAATGAACCACTTTCGGTTTCAATAGTCATATCCATAGAACAGGAATTGTAACAGTAAGAAGCGGTTTTCTGCATTATATTCAGCGTTCTAAAAATAGCTGCCATCTTCTGTCTTGGGCCTCTATTCAAACCGGAAGTGGTCGAAATTCAGAAACTTCTTGTTTTAACGTTGAGAGTTATAGAATAAATCTATAATAGATAACAAGAAGCTGTTTTTTGCAATCAGTTAAGCGTCCAAAAAATATACATTTCGTCTGTATTCTAATCTCTCTACTAAAATCGGAAGTGGTAGAAATCTACTACCTTTTGGGGTTTCAATATTAATTGTGAAAATAAAAATATTGCACTACAGAAACCTACTTTGTTTTATGAACTTTTTTTTTTTACTTTGTTGAGTAGCCCTAACGTGTATTTTCTTTTAAAAAATGAAATAAGTCAAACTCGAGGTCATACGTAAACTAGTTTTACAAATGATTTACCAGTAGAGCACAAATTATTTACCACTCTGCTCATTCAGTACTGTCTAAGCTTGACTAAGTCAAACGGAGTAGCGCGTCTGAACAAAGGATTATGAATTAGGGAAACTAATATATAACAGTGCCGTATACTGGTTTCATGGCTTGGGCTACCACTAACCTTTATGACACCTGTACATTATTATTATTATTATTATTATTATTATTATTATTATTATTAATAATAATAATAATAATAATAATAATAATAATAATAATAATAATAATAGCTCTTCTTCTTTGGAGTAATGAGCAGTTGCTAGTCGGGAGTAGTTTCTCTTTAGTAACGCCTATGCTCTTCCTGCTGGTCTAAAAACCTAGAGCCCGCTCCTTTGATGGACGCGGTCCCGGGACGATTTTTGGTGGAAAAGGTTGAAGGCATTATGATGGTTTAGATCCTACCTTAGACTGTTGGTCTGCATCTCCTGTAGCCTCAGTGCTACACCGGAAGGATGTCAGTGTAGCTCTGGGAACACTGCTTTCGAACAAACAAGCAAATAATAATAATAATAATAATAATAATAATAATAATAATAATAATAATAATAATAATAATAATAATAATAAAGAGGAAGAAGAAAAAGAAATGAAATGAAATTTTTCAGTTTTACCTCACACGATTATACTGGTTAGGCTAAAGGAGACGATGATGATGACTAATGAATGAAATGGTGGAATGAAGAAAGTGGGAGGAAACGGGAGCATCCCGAGAAATCCCCCACACGCGGTGTTTGTGCACTACAAGGTTCACTTGGCGGGGGCTGGGATCGAACCCGGGACCCCAAGCACCAGGGGTGAACGCTCTACCACTGAGCCACCGCGGCCCCCTTCCTTTTCAGATCCACTACCCATACACTGAGAAAAAATCGTTCTCCGGACAGCGGTATATTGTACAAATATACGGAATCCACTTGCTTACTACAGAAATCAGTAGGGAACAAACGTTATCCGTATGCTACATAGGCCCTGCCCTTAGATGTTACATCATGTCGTTGCACGATGTGGGATATCTAATAGTCTTCCTTATAATATACATATATGTATGTTACCTTCGTCAACTATATGTTATATACGTCCATTTGCATGTGAGATCCTGATAGCCTATATTGTTTCATACGGAAAGTACGTACAGATGGAATTGGAATACTTATGCAGAAAGTATTATAAAACATGCGTTTTCAGTTATACGTTTGCTGTACGTTAAGTCCAAAAACTACAGGATAATACAAATGTAACATACAATTTTACGTATCGCTCATTTTTTCTCGCTGTAGTTGTAACGGAAATTATCGAGAAAAATGTTTTTTTAAGTTCAGGGGGAAGAGGGTTGAATTCACCGCTCATTCTTGAGTGATTTTAATTCCAAGCACTGGGGATTATGGAAAGAGTGAAAAAAAAAAAAAAAACACATTATATTGTATCGAATAAATTATAGAAAATTTACCATTGAACTCTAAAAGAAATGCACGGGGGCTAGGAGGGTAAACCCACTAATTTATTTCTTATTGCTTTTAACTCAGAGCAGAGGGAATAAAAATCGGGAAGCCTCAAATAAAAGTACGCCAAATTACCCCAAAATCGAATACTTTCTAACGAAAATTATCGTTGACCATACATACATTTAAAAAAAAAAAAATATTGAGAAAGGTGAACTTAAACTTTTATTCTTGGCAGATTTTAACCTAAAATTGAGGGATATACAAGATGTCATAAAGAAAATATAGTATATACCAACTTTTGTCATAAAAATATTTTACATAGTTTAAATTGAAATATTGTTTTCCATGTACATGTGTAAACTTGCAACATGGGATTGAATTTACTCCCCCTTCCCCCCGCAGTATTCTTTATGAATTTTAACTCTAAACAATAGCATTATTGCTGCAAGTGAAAGGAAGACACATAGCACGTAACCAGATACCGCTAGTCTACCGTAGTCTTAACTTAGGAAGTTTTCCCATTGTCTCAAGATGCTGGGTAACACTTTAGCTCCTACTAAGAATTGAAACCAGGAGCTACGTGAGGTCTACTGAATTCAGATTCCCCGCCCTCACTAAACTTCGTAGGTCGACGAATGTTTGCGAACTTTCTTAACACAAGTATATTTGTTTCATATCGAAATGAATGATATGGCCTAAAAATTGTATTTTATATCTCTAGCACTATCATTTTTTCTGAGAAATAGGAGGCACTAATTGACAATTACTTAGTCTTTTCAGATGTTGAATAACACAGGTTAAATACTACAATATACGTATAAGACCCCCCAAAAATCTTTGGATCCAGATAATAATAATAATAATAATAATAATAATAATAATAATAATAATAATTGGACGCGTGCCTGGTGTGCTCTAAACATTCATTTAATTATGTAACAATATTTCAAATACAGTCTCTAAGGCCAATTTACAACAGAATATTTTAACATCAATAGTGGAAAAAGGAAAGAAGAAAATCAGGCAGGATTTATGCTTAAAGATAACATCCCGACATTCACCTTGTGGAACCGCGAAAAAACTGGTGTAACTAGTCAGGGTAGCAAGCCACAAGCTTTGCACCTAGGATCTCCCTTTTGCGAAGGAAGAACGCTAACCACTAGCCTACGCTCGTTAGAAATAATAATAATAATAATAATAATAATAATAATAATAATAATAATATCTTTACTCAATATAGTGAACCAATTGGGGATCTGCCGGGATTAAGAATCAGCAAACTCCGCTGAAATACCCCGTGGCCATGCATCACACAATTTTCTAGCTATTTTGTGGGTTGTATAGAACTGTAAAGTTTTGTTTTAGTAATAATAATAATAATATGATTTTCACAGGCTTGCGCCCCCATTCATGGAGCAGGTTTCACATCAAATAATCCTACTCTTGTGGACAGCGAAGAGCGCTATGAAAACAAAGCAAGATGAAGAATGAAAGACATTGTCTATTTTTACCTCCCCTTTGCCACTTTTGGCTCACTCTATGCTTCTCCCTGACCCTGCTGCCCCTTCCACGGTTCCACCTGCATTGTGACTGACTTTCCCTGTGATATTCACAGAAATCGATCAAGTTCCTTTTTCTCCTTACTGCTTTAGATTTGCAATAACAACATATGAAAGTGAAATTTCTTTCTGCTTCACCACATGAAGAACGAAGTTCAATGTAACCCTCTGAAGAACAATACAATTGAAACCATGGCCAAGGAACTCTCCAAAGATCTGATAAGATCTGTAACTGATGAACACAATACCTTTACCAAACCTATCTGATCAACTGTGTTACTCATGTGGCAAATAGTCTTTGTAACGAAATAGCTTCTGTTCCGCACATTTTCGTTCCATTAGATACCCGCATAGGAAAGAATCTCATTCTGGTGGTACGAAAGCTGGATATTTGCCCGGAGGAGTTATAAAGCATACCAGAAACAGATTTGTTCCTTCAATTAGTTACGGTACAATAACGTTACATGCTCGAATAACGTTACGGTGTCGTAACAAAAATTGGTGGTATACCTTGTACCTACCTACATTAAATAACCAATAATTTTGTTACACAGAGCTATTTTCGTTACGTTACAGTTACGTTAAGTTATCCACCCCTGGATGGTCCTGGGTTTCAACTTGGGGTCGAACAACTTGACTAAGATGTTGCAAAGGTAGAAGGGTGCAGGGGGAAAGAGGAGAACGTATGTACCACATAAAATAGCTTAGTCAAGGGTTTTTGACAAATGAAAAAATGCCGAACAATAATTTCACATTCTCTCTTTTCTTTTCGAGTCACCAATTATGTCAAACAAGATTTTCGTTTGAAGATATTTTACAAACACGTAAATCAGTCCCTACACTTTTTTTGGCTCTGTCAGAAAAAAAAAAAAAATCTGGAGTATAGGCTACTTCTTGTAGGTCAAGTATCACTTCTCACGCAAAGTGAAATCTCATTATTAATTCGATCATTTAATTTAAAATGGTGTAGTTCTCACCACAGTATAACTTTCTCAGATTGACTTGCGGATCCCCTGAGATCGTCTTGCGGACCCCAGGTTGGGAAAGGCTGCTCTACGAAGTAATGTGTTCTACTTCAACTTTTGTGGCAGCAAACTCAAAGTTGAAACAGACACTCACGCTACCTACCGCTGACAAACACACACAGCAGAAAAAGAATTGTCGCTTGTACAGCTAAGAACAGTAGTGCTATTTAACTCTTTTATTCTGCACGTTCGTATAAGTAAAGTTGGCTGACGCAAAACTACTGGTAGGCGGGCCACCGGTTGCGGTAGGCGTAGTCCAATATACTGTGTACGTATTGAGAAAAAACAAGAGGAGTTTTGTCAAGTACGTTATCATTTCGTTTTTTTCTCGTATATGTTAGATATTGTTTTTTTCGTCTTTCCTTTTGTCTATCTTCCCTTATCTTTTCCTTTCCTTTTTATTCTTTCCTTCCTTTCTTTCGTTCTTGCTTTCTTTTCTCTACTTTGCTTTTAGTCTTTTTTCCTCTCAAGTTCTCACCTCATTGCGCTGTGATTGGTCAATTAGACCTGCCGGCACCTTTTGACTCTTCCCGATGGAACTACGGCCAATCCAATTACCTCTGTGAGTGTACCACTTTCCATTGCCCTGAGCAGTGTGCGAATTTTCGTGGGGATGAGATCGAAATCCCCTTTATAGAACTGGGTGTTTTCTGTAAGTTTTGAGTTTCCTCGCGTGTACACTTAATCCCTTTGTTAAAATATTCTTTAATTCATACAGAACCTTGAGGTTAGTACATTCACTCACATAAGTACCTGAACACCTGACTGTTATAATTCCATTACTTGAGGTCCAGGTCTGTTGTGAGAACGCCTAGACAGATGCAATCCAACTTACTCGTAACTTTTCTCGGCACTGACAGCAGTTGGTAGCCCTGATCCAGGTGCAGGTAAATTTGTAAAGTAGGTGACTAAGGAAACAGTTCTCCATTTTAACACGAATCTCTATGGTTCGGATCTTGTTTTCTAAAGAACACCATATATTAATCTTAATATTGCTGTGTATGTAATGTATTATTTCTTTATATACTGCATGTTTAGAGAAACAAAAATACTGACGACGCATGAATCAGGAAATGCTTGAAAGTAGCTGTAAATATCAAATCTAGAACAATTGCTGGAAATAAGATTGTAAATGATTACCTCCATTGAGAGACCTCCATTTCTCCTCAATCCAACATCTTTTTCTTTCTGGAGGGGAGATCGTCTTGCTTGTCACGCTGAGTATGTATTGAAATTGAAATTGAAACATTTGAAAAAGTTTCAACCGGACCGGGATTCGAACCCGGGTTCGCCGAATAGAAGTTTAATACGCTAACCACTTATCTACCGCGTCACTTAATCTTTCATCTAAACTTTTAGCTAGTTAAAATCGTGGCATGTAATACTATACAAAATACTAATGTTCGTATAAGAGGACGTTCCTTATAAGTGTCACAATTACTTACTCGAGATTTCCTTTTTTAACTCGAAAACAAGTTATTTAGACCTTCGTCAGTGAGGAAAATATCACGAAACGTTCTTCAAGTTGAGGCTTCCTCATCGTAACTTCTAATTCCCAAAGAAGAAAAGCCGGCAGCATTTACGCCAATAACAAGAATTTTAGTATTCGCGCGCTACTCTAGCCAGCTGTTTGAAGTTTGTCATGTAAAATGTACAGGAAAATTTGGGCAATAAAACGTAACCTAACAAAGTCCTGCGGGACTTCTAACCCGTTCCTACTACTACTATTACTACTACTACTATTGCTACTACTACTGCTACTATTATTACTACTACTACTATTAGTATTATTACTATTCCTACTACTACTATTACTACAACTACTACTACTACTTTTACTACAATCACTTCTACTTTTACTATTAATCTGTACAGAAAATAGCAAGCTTACTTTAATGAAAAAAGTGTTATGGAAATCTAAAAAAGTAAAAATAACCTTGCGCAGGGTTTGAACCCACGCCAAAAACTTCTTTATTACTATCATATTGTGCTAGCACGCTCGGCTACGAAGGCCGACAACAGTTCGCCTTTACTTTCCACTATATGTAGTTCATGACCCTCGATGTTCTGTCTGTATCGGCCAATAAGATCAGAGGATATCTGAAATTCTTGGAATCCGCGAAAATGCAAGCAGGTAGATATTGCTTTCGCATTCTTTGAATTGCATCAGCACATGTAGAAAAAGAAAGTTCTATTTTTATCTTTCGTAACTGCTAGTTTATTGTTTTATCTTTGTATTAGGAATTTGTGGTAGATTGGTAAATTATGAAACTCGTATGGAAGAGACACGGGTTCGAATCCCGTCGTGGCAATATTTTTTCCTTAATTAGAAGGTATTGTTTACATAATTGATTTTGTAGTTATGTTATTCCTTTATTATTATTATTATTATTATTATTATTATTATTATTATTATTATTATTATTATTATTATTATTATTATTATTATTAAGTAGAGAATTGGCTACATATTTTATATTTTATGAATTTTCTGATTGGATTTCGTCTTTTTGTTGAATAATCAACACACTGCGTTGTAGAAAGTTTAAGGGAGGGAAATATTATCCTGTTGCTTTTTATTTGTTTACTTGCACGCTACACCAATCCTGGATGCTGCATTTCACCTTTCTATATCTAGGGAAAGTACACTAAAGGCTTTGATGATCATAAGAGAGTAAGTGAATAAGTGATGAGATCAATTAACTTTCCGTATTAACAACATTTAAAGTATCAGGTTGTCGGAAAAATCATGACTTATTTTGGTAAAATATGAGAAATGATGATTTGTGGATATACTGGAGTTATTCGGATCATGTAATAGTTATGTCTTGAATAGCTAAGATGTTCAACGTTTTGTGTGTTTATATTGCTCTTTGTTTGGTCTGGTTTTACAGATTCGGCCAGAGATGGTGTGGGTCAATGAAAACGACCCACCACCCACCGTGATCCACTCTGTCCCACCACCCACGATGAACCACTGACCCACAAAAACACATCGTTATCAACTCTTGACTCATGATCCACGGCCTCTTCTCTACCGACTAAAGAGTTTATACTTGTAATAAAACCACGTTGTCCAATTCTAACTAATCAGAGTTTGAATGTCGACGATCAATCGCTCAAGCACCGTTCTGTTACAATAACGATGGATCTGGCCTTTCCGATATAAAATGGCAGTGTTTGTCATGGGCATAATTACGATGAATTTCAATTAAATTATTATGGTCTAATTATTTCCTTGTTGAATTATCGATACTTTTCAGTGGAAAAACGGATGAAATTTGAAAGTGCCAAATCAAGGTAAGTAGACCAACGTACAGAAGCTTACATTACAAATTTTATGTCTATTTTTCTCACAATTTTATGGGTTGATTGCTCTGTGCTCCAAGCGCTCCATATAATAAACAAGCTTTAGCAATTATTATAAAGCGCATAGTAAGCATATGGATATATGATGCGAAGCACTGTATTTTTTTTGTTGAGTTACTTCTGAGTTTAAGGTCCCTTTTAGCAGCGAAGCTATATAAGACGTGGACCTACGGATTAACGTGAACCCGAACCAAATAAGCTCCCGCCGGGAATCGAACCCGGCTATATTTCTTCTTTCTCAATTTGTTTCTCAACTAATATCGATCGTTTTCGATTATTTTTACAAACTAACCCACTATCAGTTTACCATATATAGAAAGTGTCACCCTTCCCCACATAGGAGAATGTAAAAAAAATGCTAGAAGACGTTCTGTTCACTTCCAATAAAGAGAATATACATCCTGTTTCAAAAAGAATATTCGTATTACGAAGAATTATTTTGTCCAAATTATCGGTCGCTGCACCTCGGCTCGGCTATAGGAGAAACGAATATATAGTCTAGTTTATATTAATAGCTGCTAGATGTCAGTTGTCTTCTGTTTTGCTTGGTAACCGTCATATTTTTAAAATGGTTACTCCGCAGCAGAAATCATTTTGTGTTCTCGGCTTTGCGAAGGGCAATTCCGTGATTACAGTGCAAAGACGTTTCAGGTTGAGGTATCAAATTGATCCTCCGAATGGGTGGAACATTTGAAGATGGTATCGACAGTTTGTAGATACAGCATGTGTATGTAAAGAAAGAGTCCTGGCCGCCCTCATATTCCTGAAGAAAATGTTGCACGAATTCAAACTGCTTTGCAATGTAGTTCTTCGATATCAACTCGTCGTACCAGTCAGGAGTTGCAAGTGCCGACAACAACAATTTGGCGTGTTTTGAGACGTCGGTTGGTTATGAAGCCGTACAAGTACCAGCTGTTACAAGCTCTGCGTCCTGATGACAAACGCAAACGTGTGGCATTTTGTAACGATATTCTGGATGCTATTGACAATGATAACACTTTTGCACAACGCATCGTGTTCAGTGATGAATCGACGTTCCGTGTTAGTGGTCAGGGAAACAAACAAAATATTCTAATTTGGGGTCTACAGAACCCACGTGCAGTCATTGAACATGTAAAAGATTCGGCCAAAGTCAATGTGTTTTGTGCGATATCCCGATCATCTGTTTACGGTCCATTCTTCTTTAATGGAAACATGGTTAAGAGTCAGCAGTATCTCGCTATTTTACAAAACTGGTTGTTTCCGAGGCTGCACGAAGACAACTTCATTTTTCAACAAGACGGGGCACCTCCTCACTGAAGTCGTGAATATCTGAATGAAACTCTACCGATCCGTTGGATTAGTCGTCAAGGAGCTGCCGACTTAGGATGTCTGAGCTGGTCTCCACGGTCACCGGATTTGCCACCCTGTAACTTCTTCCTGTGGGGTTTCGTTAAAGACAATGTTTATGTACCTCCCTCCCCCCACGGAACCTGGAAGAGTTGAAGAACCGGATCCGTACTGCCATAAGATCAGTGACGCAGGACCCGAGTATGAGAGAAATTTGAGTATCGGTGTGATGTTGGTCGTGTCGCTGATGGAAAACATATTGAACATCTGTAATTTGAACTTTAAACTGTAATTTTAACCTTAAAGGTTCGTAAATATGTGTGTAAAATTTCATATTCGTGAGTCTTTAAGTTTAATAAATATATGCATTCGAAATACGTATATTCTTTTGAAACAGGGTGTACTGAATTTCAGCACCGTAAGTTTATCGGTTTGTGAAGTACTTAATTTTTTTCGAAAAATTCGGATAGCCACTATCCCTTAGTTTATTATTATAATGAAAGCAATATGATAACATCCTAGTTTGGATTAGGGCCTAACTATACCAAAAGCCTTTTTATTTGCTGCAATTTGACCGTGATGATTAGGCACACATAGTTACATTAATTTTTTTATATAATAATTTATGTATTACAGTGATTCAAAAATTATTTTTTCCAGTAGTTAGCTACTCTGAAACTCACAGGCTGTGAGTCTCGAAAGCCAAGTAGTAGTATACGTCCTATTGATATTATTACAATTACAAATATCAATATCCAAAAAAGCTTCAAGTTCTTTTTTCACTTAGGGATACTTATCTCAGGTAAGTAAACAGAAACAAATGAAAAAGGGAAATGGAGGCCTTGTAAGTAAAACGTAGACAAATTGACCAGAGTTCAGACGCATATTTTAAAATCACGCTCAACCCTACTCATAGGAGCTAAATACGCGGTTCTGGTAAGTTGGAGTAGCATAAAGATAGCAAAAATCAAGTGCCTGTTACTGGTTGTCTTCGTTGCCAAGCGTACTAGCGCAATGGGCTAGTAATAATATTTGCTTGTGGTGTGGGTTCAAACCCGAGCCAAGCAAAGTTTTTTGTTTTTATGTTTTATTTTTTAAATTTTCAAAAGTTTTTTCATTCAAATAAGATGAAAATAATACTCAAAGAAGCGGTTACGTTACGAGTGCAGTTTTGCATTTCGAATCCACATTATAGGTAGTAGTAGTAGTAGTAGGAACGTTTTAGAAGCCCCGCAGGGCTCCTTTTTTTCACCTTCACTGCCCTGATATAAATTTAACCACAACTGCTTTTTTGGTTTTCTTCTTCAGTTCCAACAAAGTGACAATTTACTTTTATTACTACTATAATACACAATACATACACCAGGTTTGGACAATCGTAAGCTGCAACCAATCTGAAACGTGTTTTTAGTTTATATGGCTAGGATCAGTACGTGACAATGCAGTAAGCAGAATTGGTCGGTGGGTCAAAGTGGGTCATAGTGGGTGGTGGGTCGAAGTGGGTCACGGTGAGTGATGGGTCGCAGTGTGTCACATGCTGTTGACCCACGACCCACTCAGAGAGCTCGATACATTTGACCCACTGACCCACTCCAAGTCTGGATTTGACAACACAGAATATGGAAGACCAAAAATTGCATGGTCACCATATTTTATTGTTTTATTTCAGACAAGGGAAGAACGCGATAATAGTTACTGTCCTCAGTGTTTCTGTGTTTTTGTCCCTTTTCTTAAAGAGTTAGCGGAAAAACTGTAAAAGTGAGTAAAACGCGTAAAAATAGGAAACAAGGTACTGAGGAAGGTTCGGTAAGTTAGTTAACTTATAAAAATAATCCAGTGTCCTGAAACTCCAGATTCCAATCAAAATGAGTATCTTTCCAATGCCGTGCCGTGAAAAATCAGGGCTCGAGACGAGAGCATACGGCAACATCTCCGTACGTATGAGTTGTCAATTTAAAGTTGAATTTTCTGGAGTATTGTTTCTGCATAATAGTTTAATATTTTATCATAACTGAAATGAGAAAGTTTCAGCATTATTACACTGGAATCGTAAAAGTGTGTAATTACTGAATTCACTGCACATCCAGTTTTTTCCTTCTCCCAGAACAGCGATGTGTTAGAGTAGTCGCTTAAGGGTTAGTTTCATAATGGTGGGGTCGAGGGTTCGATTCCGGCTGAGGCAATTAAGGCGGTTTTCATAATTTGCAATATTGATACTTCTGGTGTATACTAACATGAACAATATTCAATTTCTTTGAGTCTAAGAGTTGAGACTACTTCCTTCACAGGTGAAATGCCAAGAACACAAAATTACGTCATCCGTATCAACCTTCATTTGTAACTGTCTGGGAAGCAACGTGTTTGGAAAAGAATTGATGAATACATAAGGGCTAAACACGTCCTTACTGCTGTAGTATGGGCCAAAAATGAGTTCCAAGGAATTATTACTAGCTGTAAACAAATTCTAAATTGTGGTCGAACTTACAACGCTAGTCACGAGAATGATCCTATTTAAGATGTCACCTCACACTTCTACCTAGAAGAAGGGTGAAACAAAATGCATTACTGTAATCAGCTAACAAATATTTATATTCCATTTCTTGTTGTCATAAAATGATAATTCTATCTGTAAATTTATAAACGTAATAATATTATTGCGTTCATGTGTAAACCTAAGAAACATCTGACGTACTGTATATCTTTTCTGTTTCTATAAACACCTTCGACTATCTTACTCTTTCTCTCCTTCTGTGGTAATAATAATAATAATAATAATAATAATAATAATAATAAAGGAATAACATAATTACAATACCAATTACATAAGCATGACCTTCCCATACAGAAAAAATAATAATTGTCACGACGGGATTTGAAGCCTCGGAGCTGCAATGGGAGTTCCCTGCTTTCACAATTTTTTAAAAACAAATCGCTCCAACCGTAGTATTGTTCGCCACTGGGACCTCATATCCTTTTGAAGTATTCCAAACACTACAGGGACATGAACACGGAAATACTGAGGACAGTTAAAATTCCGACCTTGTCCTTCAGAGGAATTCGACCTCCTAGTGGATTGCGCCTCATGATCAGAAGCCGAACGCCCGAGATCACTCGGCTAGTGCCACCGGCTCAATTTGTCACTAATTCCTCATATGATTATAAGAAAATAAACTAGTAGTTATGAAACATAAACATAGAACAGTCTATTTCTACACGTGTTGATACAATTCAAAGAATCTGAAAATAATTTCTGTTGTCTTTTCTTCTTTGGAAATTAGAAGTTATGGTAAAGAACAAATGTAATGTAAATCGGGACCATCCATAAAACCGATGACGTAGCCTCAACTTGAAAAAAGTTTCGTGATATCTTCCTCATTAAGGAACGTCTATATAACTTGTTTTTAGTTAAACAGGGAAATCTCGAGTAAGTCATTAAGACACTCTCACAAACATTACTATCTTGTTGAGCTGAGCGAAGCGAAGCTCTTATACTCGGGTTAGCCGTTTGGTTGTCCGCGAACTCCTCCTAGACCGTTTGGGCGATCTCAACCAAACTTAGCACGCTGATAGAGTATGTCGTGCTGAGTGACAACATAGGTCGAAATCAAAAATCCGATGTACCATCGAGGAATAATCACCGAAAAACGCTTCCTCCTAGACCGTTTGGCCGATCTCAACCAAACTTAGCACGCTGATAGAGTATGTCGTGCTGAGTGTGAACATAGGTCGAAATCAAAAATCCGATGTACCATCGAGGAATAATCACCGAAAAACGCTTCCTCCTAGAGCGTTTGGCCGATCTCAACCAAACTTAGCACGCTGATAGAGTATGTCGTGCTGAGTGAGAACATAGGTCGAAATCAAAAATCCGATGTACCATCGAGGAATAATCACCGAAAAACGCTTCCATAGACTTAACATGGGGAAAAAGTCATGATTACGTAGTTTAAGCTCGCTCAGCTCATTTCATTGCAATCGGGTATATCCATTGCATTCCCAGTTTATATTTTTCCATGAAACGATTTTACTAGGTATTAGTTTGGGTGGAAGATGAAGTGGCGTGGTAGGTGAGTGGTTAGCGAATTGAACTTCTATTCGGTAGACTCGGGTTCGAATCCCGACCACGCTGAAACTTTTTCAAATGTTTCTGTTTCAACTTCACTTTCAATGCATACTCAGTGTGACAAGGAAGATCTCTTCACTGGAAAGGAAAAGATGTTGAAATAAGGAGAATTAGAGAAGGTCTGTCAATAGAGACAGTCATTTACAAACTTATTTCCAGCAGTTGTTCTAGATTTGATATTTTCAGCTACTTTCAAGAATTTTCTAATTCATGGGTGATCAGTGTTTTTATTTCTTTGAATATACAGTATATAATGAAAGAATACATTACATACACAGCAATATTGAGATTAACTTATGATGTTCATTGGACAACACGCTCTGAACCAGAGAGATTCATCTCAGAATGGAGGAATGTTTCGTGCGTCATCTACTCACAATTTTACTTGCATAAACACCTGACTCGGTGCTACCAACTGCTGTCAGTGCCGAGAAAAGTTACGTGTAAGTTGGGTTGCATCTGTCTAGGCGTTCTCATAACTGCAAATGACCTGGACCCCAAAGTAATGGAATTATAACAGTCAGGGGTCTAGGTACTTATGTGAATGACTGTACAACTATGCTAGGCGCGCTTTGCTTTGACCGTCATTTTGTCGTCATCCAAGGATCACAACTGCACTATACGTATTTTGCCCCTCTACATTACACCGTTGCATTACTCGTGCCGTAAAGGCATTCCTGGAATCCTCAAGAAGATGTTTGGGGGACAGAGCCGGACTGGCTACTGGTTGGCCCTGCCGGCTGAAATATTGTGTTGGCCCCGGATTTTCAATTCTCCTCCCCCCAAGCACCATTATCCCAGTTGCCTACTGTTTTCTCACAATAAATGCACACTATTATCTTGGATAAAAACACACATTTCTTTAGTAGCCTTTCCGTACATTGTACCTTAATGAACGTAATATAGAATGAGGGTATATGTTACGAACAATATATATATATATATATATATATATATATATATATATATATAGATAGATAGATAGATAGATAGATAGATATAAACGACAACAATCATTGGCAATTTTATTATCTCGGCTTGGGATGGCTGAGATTTGTAATTTGTTGATAAAGAATTACATATAAATTAATTTAAATCCAGCACTGGCGGTTTCAGTATTCGTGAACAAGGAATACGATTAGCTGCGAAACAGCGTACCCTCCACGTAGCCCGAAACATTTTTCGGGAAAGGGAGCATACCCTCCGGAACAAACACGATAAAATCTTTTCGTAAGGACATGAATATCAGTAAGCACTTGTAGTCCACGAACTATGTACCCAGATTGGGTGTATTTATGCAAATCGTGTGCACATATAGGCCTACAGGGTGGTGGTAATGGAATTACATATTATGGTTTCAAGGTGATAAAAGATCAGGAAAGAAATTATCATTAGTATATCTTAATATTGCTACCAGAAAGTGGTGTAATGAATTTCATTTCCATTTACGTAATTTTATTCCAAATTTAATTGTATATCTAGTTCTTACTGCAATAGCAATTGTAGTATATGAATATACAACGAAAACCATGAAGTCGGATTCAATAGCAGCCACAGTTTTATTTAAAAGAAACATCTACGTACAAAGAATTTACTAATTTTTTTCACTTACCAATGCTGTACATTTAAGAAGTCCGAATTTATAATTCACTTGTTACAATAGCACCTCCGTTCCCACGGTAATTTTAGAAACGACACGATAAGGACATGTACTACCTAACACTGTAACTTTGAATAACTGACCGCGGCTCGACTTCTTGGCTGATGAAACTGGCAACTGCGGAAATATGAAAGCAAACACTGATAAGCAACAATGATAAACCACAGAATCTTGTTACAAAGGCGACGGCACGATGCAGTGATATCATAAATCATGAATATGATCTCAGATCTCCTTCTGCTGGGTTTCAAATTGTTATTTTTCCTTGGACAAGAAACTAAACTTTCAAGAATTATGTTGTCAGGCCACTATACTTTCGGCTCCTATTTATATTCGACGATAGGAAGCTTGTTGGATTTCACTATTGATTTTGTTTGCACCAACATTACTCCGGAGCTGGCATGGCCCTTTCTTACTTTAAGGGGACGTGAGTCGCATTAAAATTTTAACGAAACGCTCAAATAGCTTAATGGGTGCAGATTTCCGCCGTGACTGTTCACAAGAGTATAAGTTGTCGCATACGTTTTCCACATTTTCTCTCTTTATTAAAATTTTCATTTGGGCTGGTGGAGGATCCCTTGCACACTTATATCAAACATTTAAACATGCGTTTAACAGGTCAAGCCGATATGATTGTTATGTATTTTTGACCCCCCTTACTAACTCCTATCGTTATCCCGGTAGTTAAGTGTGAAGTGTCCCACTTTCGAAGCTGTCTAGCTCCGCCCCTGTCCACTTCCAGACTGTATGTCATATAAAATTTTTAGCTTGTTTTGGTGCCAGGAATGTGTGGTTTCAATTTTCACCATTACTTTTGGGACACCTAATATAAATAAACTTCCATACCCGACGGTCACAGATGCCTAAATTGCATTTATTATTACACCTGTGCAGTAATCGTAGAAGTAATCGTAGATAATTACATTAGAATGCCTGAAGATCCTTCAGTATGATGTTACTCAGAATTTATTCTCTTCCCCTCATGCCTCCTTTATATCTCATTTAGTGACTTACCCGACGAAACGTAACACCGAGTCAATTGTGATAATAACAATACCAAATGGATGCTTGAAGGATATAATGAAAATATTCTGCTTGAAGGACTGCCCCCTTTGGAGATTATGATACTTGGCTAAATGTTTTCTCGACAAGTATTCGACACTTGGTAGAATTAGGTGATTTATGTAGTTAATTTTAAGAACATTGTGTTCTTAAATTTATGAAAATTTGTGGCGTTATACATGAATATGTATGAAAGTCGTTTTTATCTAAGCGGTTAGCGTACACGCCCTTGGCGTCGGAAACGCGAGTTGGATTTCCGGCAGAAGCTCCTGTGGTTCGGAAACTACGTTAACCTGTCGATCCACGTCGTATATAGCCTCGCTATTGAAATGGATTCTAAACTTAAATTTAAATGAAATCAAATGAATATATATGAAAGAGAAAAGCTGTTAAATCGTACAAGGATATTTACTCGGCTTATATGTTTGTGTTGAAGCAAAATTATGACATTAACATCGTATTTGTCATATTTAACCCCTTGGACTAAAATGACGAGTCTACCTCGTCATGGCCTCCCGGTGCCGAATCGCACAATCACGAGCTACACTCGTCATAAAGTTTAAACTATTGTAGCATCACGTAAGGTTACTATATTGATGTTTTGAAAGTTATACAATTTCCTTTGAAAAAAATTAGAAAGAAAAATAAATGGTATCTAGGGGCAGGAAATTCAGAAAATAACTCGTAGTGCAAGGGGTTAATTGTATGTAAGGCTTCCAAGTTTTACCAAAAATAATCTGTCTATTTTGGAAGTCGAATTTTTTGAATTGAAAAATAGTAGCATTTGATACAAGTTTAGAAGGAAGGAAATAAGGAACTTGTATTTCAAACATTTATTTATTTATTTTATTTATTTATTTATTTATTTATTTTGCTTCAAATCGACATCGAAAATCTAGTAGAAAAAGAAGTTTTAATTGATTCATTGATTTGTGTTTGCGTCCTTTATATGGGCGCCCGAGGAAAATTTTCTGGGGGGTGAGGATCTCCCTGGTTGCTTTTTTTTTTTTTTTTTTTTTAAATCGTGCATCCATAGACACGAATATAGACTTGTAAGAGCGTTGGGGAATGAGAGGTAAAATTTTTTTGCTAATTGAAAAATTTCATCCTATTCACTGCATATGCCTCTCGCAGAGTAACCATAACGCACATTAGTTGTTAGTCGAGAAGCATGTGCAGGGAATAGGACGAAATTCTTCCAACTAGGAAAAATTTTTACTTCTCGTCTCATTCTTCAACGCTCTTCAAGTCTTATGTTTTTCTATTCTACAGTGTACAGTACAGCATAGATTTCAACCCATTTAGGACTTACTATTATTGAGCACTCTACCTTTCGGTAGGTCCTGGGACTAATGAGATTATTTTTCAATTTTAG
This sequence comes from Thermobia domestica, assembly GCF_964235325.1. Taxonomy (NCBI): domain Eukaryota; kingdom Metazoa; phylum Arthropoda; class Insecta; order Zygentoma; family Lepismatidae; genus Thermobia; species Thermobia domestica. The sequence goes on from NC_137467.1 coordinate 112,947,329, forward strand.
ATTTGGGCCTGGAAATATTCTTTCCATATTCTCGATCTTCAGCTTGCTTTTTAAACCCCCATCGTATTTTTCTTCTATTTCTCAAAATCACCGATCAGCTGTGTTCATCTTCTTTCTATTCCTCACTTCCCTTCCATATTTCCTTCTATAGCATTGCGAAGAAGACAATTTCTTCGCAAGATGTGTTCAATCCAATTGGCCTTCCTACGAAGGATGCTGGATAGAAGTGTCCTCTTCTCTCCTATCCGTTTCGAACATCTTCGTTTATTGCTTTCTCTGTCAAGTTTATCTTCTCCATTTTCCTCCAACACCACAGTCCGAAGCTATCCAAATATTTCTTCTCTAACTTCCGTAGTGTCCAAGTCTCTGAATCATACGGTCCAATGCTCCATATATGGCACTTCACCAACTTCTTCTTAAGTCCAGTATTGACCCTGCTAGTTAAGAGTGATCTTTTCTTGTTGAATGCTTCTTTAGCTATGGCAATTGTTGATCTGATCTGTTTGGTGCAATAAGCATCTTTCGTCAAAATACTTCCCAGATACTTGAAATTATCAACCTCTTCGAGTTCTCTTTGTTCTACTCTGATCGGTAAGGATGTGTTCCCACGGAATATTCTCATGACTTTCGACTTTTCAATGTTGATTTCCATTCCATATAGTTTTAGTGTGAACTATTTTGTCAATCATCTCCTGTAGCCTCTCTTTGGTTTTAGCTATTATAACCGTATCATTTGCATACCTGATCTCTGTTAATCATCTGTCTTTCAATCTTGAAATCTCCAATTTTCATTAATAGAAATATATTGTTAACGTTAAAACTATAATGACATAGATGCTTTATTTGGCAATATATAAAGTGGATTGATAACAGACATTTTTCGTCCACGAGAGTCATAAAAAATAAAGCTGTCACTGGAAATTATATAAATATGAAGCTCAAGCAGTAAACTTTACATTTGTGTACGATATATGTGAAAAGTTGGAAGTTACAGCAAGAACTCCGAAAATAAGGTATTTTTGTTGATATTTTGCCTTTTTAGGCGTTTTTGGCACATTTTTTGGATACTTTTCTATGAAGCGCTTGATGAACCATTATATATACTTTTGTGTAAAAACTAGAGTAGCTAAGCTTGTAAACAAGTATGTGTGTCGTGTGGTTCATCAATCACTTCATAGAAAAGTACCCAAAATGCCAAAAACGTCTAAAAAGGCAAAATATCAAGAAAAATGCCTTATTTCCGGAGTTCTTTTTGACCTTCTCCACAGTTTTCCACATATATCTTACACAAAAGTAAAGTTTACTGTTCGAGCTTCATATTTATACGATTTACTTGCTTCCATTACACTTTTATTTTTTTTATGACTCTCATTGGTGAAAAAAGGCCCTCCCTCCTTTACCACCTCCTTTACGCCTTATTTGCATTTGTCTGTCTCACACAAAACTTTTCTTACTAAGACTTTAATATATAATTAAAAGCAAACAGCAAATTACTGTTCTTTTGGAAAATAATATAAGACACTTGAAGGAAAAATGATGTTTCATTTATCAATAAAATTATGTCCAGTAAGTAAATTCTCCATAGCAAAACTGGGTGGTGAAGCATGTCGTAATTCACATATGAATATACCATCGAGTAGACTATGACATGGTGGGTCATCCACTTTACATATTTTGGTGCAGAGAATCCATTTTTTTTTCTAGACATAAATAAACGTTATTGAAAAATGACGTATAATCACATTTCTTCAAGTGTCTGAGATATAAGGATTGTTCTAATAGTTTTCTGAAAAAACGAATTGCATTTTTCTTTTGTCGGTTGCAAAAATATCCAGTACCTTATTTAGAAAACTGGATCTCTCTACTCGTACCTGTGCCCTATGAACACTAAGAAGGCATAAACTTGAGAGTCGTTCTTCTCCCATCGTGGTTCTCAACCACTTTTTAACACGACGAAGCGTGCTGAAAGAACGGGTTTTCCTTGAAATTATACCACCTATTTGTAGTGTCATTGAGGCATACGGATAGTTAAAATTTAGTGAAATTATTGCAGGCTCGGATATCTGTTTTAATATAATATGAATTCAAATTGAGTATTTCGGTGTGTCATTGATTATTAATGGTAATAAACGAATATTTATCTCCTAATGAGGATAAAATTACTTCTCTGTTTGATGTTTACAGTTTGGACTCAACAAATAAGATGCTAACCTCATCTCTTGATCAGTTTTGTAATTAGAGGTTCCATTTAAACAAATATAAAGATGTTAGTGGAAAATATAGTTAGTGTAAAATTCAAATCTGACTATTTGCGTCAAATACGCTTCAAATATTTACCATACGATTGTACTCTTAATTATTTATGATCATAATACAACAAGTAGCATAATACCCAAGCACCCAGTTTTGCTGGCAATTTATATCATTCAGAATTACGTTATGGCACTAACTGAAATATGAGAGAAACTTAAAAATGCGTGACGAAGCTGAATTTCTTCCAAAAACAGCCACTATCAGAAGAGTAGTGCCCTTTTCGCCAGTTTTTAACTTCTCTTGATTACCAGTATGCTTCAACTCTGTAACTACAACGTAGTTAAGCTTACAACAGTACAACAACTAGTACACCAGATTTTAGATTAAAAATTACTGAATTTAAATAATACTAACTTGTACGCAATATCGGCGCATCTTAAGGTTTTTATTGGAATATCAATTAATCGTGGTCGCAGCTTAAGAAATGAATAAAATATTACAGGCCCTAAAAGTGGCAACCTTGTCTGTTACCAGAGCAACGATCATTGCCAGTAATTATACTATAGAAAGGACGGCAGAGCAGTCACTCATTGGCTAAAGTGGGGTTACTAACTCTTGTGCTTAGTATCTGATCATGTGGCACTTTCCATCCAATTTTCATGCATGCAATCCTGTATGGGTGTTTTCCTCATCCCACCAGACATTGCTATTGTTAAGTAAGCTATTTTCGTTTGTAAGTAGAACAGTTCCACATTGTGCATTAGTAGTACACTGTTACAGGCCGAAAGTGTAGAGCACGGTACTGTGCCCCCTACAAATGATAGAGCTTGCATGTGTCGGTGGAGCTGGTGAAATGAGAAAAAGTGCCATCCCGGGTCCAAGTGCTGGAAATATACATTATACATTTTCGTGAGTTCCCCCTTCGGGCCCATGGTCCTTTATCAGGATCGAGGAAGTATATATACCGTACATATAACGAGACCTATACTTGAAAGTTAGGACTGTGTACTATATTGCAGTCGATTCTTTTCTACTGGACATGGAACCCTAAAGCACTGTGACCAATAGAGTAGGAAGGAAGGCTGGAAGGAAAACCTTTTACCAGTTGTTTATCCTTTCTAAAGTTGAGGAACATACTTTTTGTCAAAATTTTAAAATCAGTGATAAGGAAACTCTAAATGCTGTATTAAATCGTGGAATTTTCAGTTTCTGTAACAAATCAAAAATAGTCTGTTCAAACGCAAGGGCGAAGTTTTAAAGCAACATAGTAGGCTTTCAAATTTTCTTGAAGTTGCTTCTTATTGCGACCGATTTATGTTGTAAGTTTTCATATGATTTATGCAAATTATGTATAATAAAATTAATTACTTTACGTAACTTTGTGCATTTTTATTTATTTCAATCCTAATATTTAACTCACTTCTGGTTCTGCCAGGTTACACAAAGGTAAAATTATTGATTTTCTTGATTATACATAATTTCTGAAAGTATTATGAACGAAATGGAACATGGTAGGCTTCATTTCAGATTCGAAACGGATGCAAGGAAACTAATCTGCATCCATTCAAGCCTTTTTGCACAAACACTGACTTTTGTCTTCGAAAAAGTTTAGAAAATTCGACGAAAACAGTTAAGCAAAGCATATATTTCTATGTCATTATAGATGCAAAAAGAAATATATTATGCAAAAAAGAATTTCTTGAAACCAAAAGTTCCCATTTCGTTGTGTGTTTTGCAGATTTAGAGGCATATTCAGTTGTTTAGAAAATAAAAATGGCTATATTCCCTTTTAAAAGATCGACTTTCGGCCTGTATAGAGCTTTCAGATCTGTTGCCGATCAAGTTGCAAATTTCAATATTTAATAGAGGATTCTGAATTTAGTTATCATTATTAATATTGTGACAGACGTTACATTCCCCAATTTATGAAGCAGTGAACGGATTAATTTAACACTCGACGATTTTCAAACCAAAAGCAGTTATTTAGAATCTGTATCAGAGATCACCACTTTCAATTTTTTTAAAGACTGTCTACAATACGAGCCTAATTAAGACCTTGATACTAATTAAGTTCTTCTCTCTGTGTGTAGATAGCTAGGTAGATGAATTAACAGAAAATGTGTAGTCACATACATACACATTGAATCACTTCATTAGGTAGGAGGGGAACAAGTAGAAGCAAAATTTAAAGAACAAAAACTAGCTTTGAAGCAATCAGTTAAGCGCATTGTTGATATGCAAAGTCGCATTAAGTTGAACTTCTTTGTTTTATATATAAAATGGTTCTTTTGTTGTCTTTATTGCAGTAAATGAATCTTAGTAATTATTTTCTAATAATCGCCTCTCTCGATTTTTTTTTTTTTTTTTTCACTAGTGCCACCTCCGAAATTTTACGTCCAGGTGAAACCTATTCAAATATATTTTGACATGTTCTCCGTTCTGTGGTTGAATTCCTTTGGATTGAACTTGCATAAGTCCTTAACTGCTAAAAGTGCGTCACCACCTACAATGGTTTATGTCGATGTTAAGATAGATGCTATTTTACCGAGGGTAAGTTTAAGTTTTGGTTGTATGTTTCTTGGTGTATATTAATTATTGCTTTCTGTTAATTCATCAGTGTTAGTATAATTATAAATCTTTCTATGGTTATAAATAAACTTTTCTTTGCTAAGATATTAATGAAAAGTGTAAATTGTAATCCCTTGTAACGCGACAAAATTATGGATGAAAGGAGTGGCATAGTACTAATATGGCTGCGTGGCCATCGAAAAGACATGACTTATTGTGCCACCTTTCGAAGATTTCTATGTAAAATAAGCCCATAAAGATCGTCCTTTCTAAACGGTACAAGCTTACATCGTTTGAAGAAAATATATACGCAGATTATTGTACATTATAAGGAAACAAACCTCTGAGTCTGAATGTGGAATCTTCTATACCTAAAATCGCCAGGAGGTCTTCAGTGGCATGTTATTTGAGGTGAAATCTTAATATAAAATTAAATGATGTTTTAAGAAGCTAAGAAGAAAATACGCAATTAAAGGAACTAATGATCATGCCACTAGTAAATCGTGACTACGCTTCGAATAATTTCTGATCATACTTTTCCTAGCAATTTGGGGATGCTGAATCCAAGTAAACTATCTTCAAGGTTGTCATCCCATGATGTCACGAGAAAAATTACGTCAATGCTTTTTGTAAATGCCATTTTCACATTTAAGATCTGAGTCTTGTTTTGTCAACATACATTTTCTAGTGAATTAGTAAGTAAAACTCAGGTAACAAAACAACAAATTCGTTGCAGAATCATAATTCCAGTATATTTCTTTAATTTTATATAATTATACGTATAGTTCCAGACACAACATTTGGTCATTTTACACCGAAAGATGTAATAACAGAAATATAATAATACGTAATAACAGAATAAGAATATTCTCATATATATATGTATTGATATTGAATTCCAACAGTTTATTCACTCGAATTAATCAACAATTCAAATTACTCAAGAAGATAAATTGCCTGGTTCAGTGGAAAACAGTTGATATTGCCAACACTGCTAAACCATTTTCTTGCATTCTAATTTTACAATTAATTGTGTAAAATTTATCTAATTACACACCCAATAAGATAATACTTATTAACTCGAAACAGACATAAGACATAACTAACAGTAGAAAGCTATCTAGGTCAGTTTCTTGTACATTTTAATATGTTTATTAATTTCTAAAATAGGGATACTTCATGAGGCATTTCAAGTTTGGTATGGATTAAATTTGGATCATTTCAGAAGCAAACGAATGTTCGTTGAGTCATTCGTTTTCAGTGAGAAGATATAGACTTACAGCTTAGCGTAGAGTCTTGAGTTGCACCCGGACTCCTACCAGGAATTGAACCGTGTCGAAGACGCGTTTGGTACACATTGTATGCAACATAATAAATCTACTCTGATTACACGCAACTTGCTTCTTCTGACCAACATTCAAATCTCATATTAATGCATATTTAGTCTCCTATTTGAAACGATTTCTTTGGTTAAAAAATAAAATAAAATAAAAAAATAAAAACTAATAATTTTAAATACGATCATGAAGAAAACAGCTTAAACAAAGTTTTAAAATAGAAAAAAGAATAACGAATTTAAACCTCAGAATATTGTTTCTAATATTCATGCCCTATTTATACACATTTACATATTTATACATTTACCTTCCATTTCGTTTAGCCATAATTCACCTTGCATTGTCTTCTGCTTAAAGGAGATATGTGTTTTCCTTTAATGTGCGTAAAATGTACCGAAACTTATCCATATTTCAGTTACTTTTAAAATGTATTAGAAGAAAGATTATCTATTAACTTGAGTTGACTAGTATAGCAAATGAGTCAAAAGTTAAAAAAGAAAAAGTTATCTTTAAATTTTGTTTTAGTTCTAAGATTATCGGCATTATGATTAACCATGTATTGTAATATTTTGCTTAGTTGGTTTGAAATTAGTGTTCCTTTCGAGCCAAAACTTTATAAGACTTGACTTAGTAAACGGGAGACGTGGGATTCGAACTACTTGAACACCTACTGAGACACGAGATCAGGTCTCTCGTGATGAAGGCGCTTACGATAATCCAGCAAAAACGTATGTATATGATTTACATTTCAGTTGAATGACAGATTGCCCTTTACCTGAATTAGAGTATTGATATGAACTTACCATGGGCGCTTTAGTGCTTTGGCGGCATTAGGTTAGAAGAAAATCAGTATATATATATAAATATATATAACCATTCTTATTACCATTAACCATTCATATCTAATTTACAAAATCTCCAATAGATTTGATGTTCATGAGCCACTCTTAACTTTGTTGAATAGCTACTTACAAGGTCGCACCCAGGGAGTTGTCTTGGCGGGATCGATTTCTAACCCTCTACCATCAACTTCCGGAGTAACACAGGAAAGTATACTTGGACCACTTCTATTCATATTGTACATAGATGACCTGCCGAGTTGCTTCAACTCAAATTCCAGTAGAATCCTATTATTTGCAGATGACTGAAAAATCTTCAGAGAAGTGAACAATATAGAAGATTGGGGCGTACTTCAAAACAACATAGATAGTTTTTCCTCGTGGTGTAACACATGGCTCCTAAAAGTTAATCCCGATAAGAGTAAATTCATGACAATCTCCCTAAAGAAAAATATTGTAAACACTTCATACAACATAAATGTTTTGCCCATTACGAGAGTAAATAGTCATACGGATCTCGGCACAAAACTAACTTTCACAGAACATATAAACACTATCACTAAGCACTCGATGCGTCTTCTAGGACTTTTGTACAGATTAACAGAAATATGGAACATCTCTTCCTTAACAACTTTCTAATTTCTCCTAAATTGGAATCTTGTTCACCTAACTGGACAATGGCAGCTTCTACAAACCTATCCTGGCTAAACTCAGTTCGAAACTTCTTCCTTGCAATAGTACGCCTTAGAACACCTCGCACACGTGTGATGACAAAACATGAACTGTTAAAAACACTAAATATTCAACTACCTGACACTCGTCATAATACCAGTGACCTTAAATATCTGTATAAACTCACACATGGTCAACTCAGGTCCAAAACGCTACTTTCAGAATTGTATTTCCGAATCCCCTTCAGACAAACACGCAACATATATCTTTTTCATACAGTACGACCTAAACTTTCAATAGTTCAATGTTCTCTGTTCTACAGGCTTCCTAAACTATACAACGAAATGTCACATACAACCATAGATTTATTTAATTCTGAAGCTGCAAGTAACTCTGCACTTCGACGTCATTTTGCTGGATAAACTTTAGTCAACTATTGTCAACCTTCTTGTTATCACTTACATATTATTATTTTGTTGCTGTTCCTATTATTATTATTATTATTATTATTATTATTATTATTATTATTATTATTATTATTATTATTATTATTATTATTATTATTATTATTTCATCTCCTAGATTTGTTAAATATTCCAATGTAAACGCGTTCAGCTGTATCTGGAATTGTGTTGTAAATAAAATAAAATAAAATTAATTTCAACCCCATAAACTTCTTAAAAAAATGGAATATACTTAAAAGTGGAAACCGAACTACTCACACGTCAGAGTTCGAATCTAACATTTATTGGAGATATGACCTCGAACTATGCACAATAAAAATGAGTGCCGCAGGTATTATACAGCAGTAATAAACTGACCATAAAATTGTAGGAAACCTGTGTTCTAAAGTGTCAGTTAAACTCAAAAATCGTCATCATCATAGGTATTTGCCCTTATTGGCAGGTCACTTGTCGTAGCTGAGAAGCTTTCATACTTCACGGTCCTCCGCTAACCTCTTCGTCTTCACGTATGATCTTTCTGTTTTTATATCATCCATTAATTGTAGTCTCCTTCGTTCCCTCCCTCTCTTTCCTGCCACCATACCCTCCAGAACGTCCCTCATGATATAATTTCTTCTTAAGCAATGTCCCAACCAGTTTCTCTTCCTCTTATCAATAATATCTAGAAGTGTTCTTTTCTCCCCCTTCATTTCTAACACCCTCTCATTCGTTTTCCACTCGACCCAACTAATTCTTTCCATTCTTCTTCACACCCACATTTCAAAGGCTTCCAGTCGTTCTTCATCACTTTTACAGGTCTGGCAGCGTTGCATTTTATGTATATTACGTCACCATTGATGTCGAAGTATAACCGAAACACACGCCCATAACCTGAAGCATCTAAGGGAAGCCCAGTCCCCCTCTGTTCTAGAAAATTTTCATGATTTAATGTTATGGGTTAATGAATACATTTTCTTTATTGTTTTTGGGTTGCCAAACACGAAAATGACATTTACAATCAACAATTACCTCTTTTATTTATGACACAATTACCTATGTATACAATAATACATAATTATCCAAGACTTGAATAATTACCTATGTATACAATATATATTCCGCACCTACTCCTCCCCTAACGGGACTGAAGATCACTTTCCACCCTCTCTCTCCCCGCCCCTTCTTCCTCCTTCGCCCCCGACGGTACATTTATTGTAAACAGAACTGGGTAAACCAGCAGCGGGGACAAACCTAAATGTAATTCACCTCAACGCACAGTCCCTTCTAAGCTCTTTCGATGAATTTCAAAATATTGTTCTCCCTCAAAATAGTCTGCACTTGATTTTGGTATCCGAAACGTGGGAAAAGCCAAGCTTGAATAGCAGCTTGTATGAGTTACCGGATTACCAGTTCATAAGAAACGACAGAACGCAAAAAGGCGCAGGTGGAGTTGGTATTTATGTGAGGGATGACGTGGATATTAAAATTCTGGCTATGTCACCACACGAATACAGCTTCTGTACAGAGTACATCATTATTGAATGTAGTTTCTGGAATAAGAAAATTCTAATTTGTTCGGTGTACAGGCCGCCAAAAGCAAATTTTAAAAATTTCGAAGATGAAATAGTGCAATACTTGCCCTTTTATGAAAATTGTTTAGTTATCGGTGATTTTAATTTTAACATGCTAAAGTCGAACAGTGAAACTGAAACATTTCATGATGTTTTATCCGGCCTTAACCTAACAATGTGCACTCTAAATCCCACTTTCCATACTGCTACATCACATTCACTACTCGATCTCATCTTAACTAATGATCCGCAAAAAAAATGTTCACTATGGACAATTACCAATTCCGGGTATATCTTACCACGGTCTAGTGTTCGCCTGCTACTCTATACACACTCCGAAGAGACAGTCAAAATTTATTTCGTATAGGAACTTAAATAAAATAAATGAAGCTGCCCTTTTCTTTGATGCAGCAAATATTCCTTGGCAGGTAATCTACAATTCTCCGTCTATAGACGAACAACTTAATTTCTTTAATACCACGATATTAACACTACTTAATAAGCATGCTCCACTCATTAAACGCAAAGTATTGCGACCCTCTTCCCCGTGGATAACTAAAGAAATTCTAAATTTAATGGCTAAACGCGATTCCTCTTATAGACAATACACGAAATCTCGTAAAGATAATCCAGTACAAGCTGATGACTGCTTTGAAAAATACAAAATCTTACGAAATAGATGTACACACTTAATTAGGAAAGCCAAAATGGAATAGCGAACAGCACTGGTAACTCGAAAATTTTCTGGAAAAAGTTAAATATATTAGGGATCAAGAACAGTAGGAAACAAAATATGGCTAACAATAAATTTACTGCAGATGATCTTAACCCTTTACTGCTCACTATGACTTACAGTTGACCAAAAAATCTCAAACTTGTACAGGATGATATATAGGCACTCTATATCATCTCTACTGATTTTGAAAATTTTCCCGCCAAAACTCTTCGAGTTATGAATTGTTACCATATGGTTACATTGTACAATATGCCTGTATTCATAGTTGTAACCATATGGTAACATTGGTCAATATGGTGTGCTTGTTATGTAAAAACCATTTCTACTAGAGCAGTACGATAGTAAATTGATATAAGAGTCCAGTTGCAAAATACTGAATATATTTTAAACCATGTTTAATTACTAACAATACTTTTGTGTTACAGCACCTAAATAGTCATGTTATCAAATATCTGGGGCATATAATTACAACTTACAGCCACTTGTCAAGAAATGATGGTGACTTTTTTGCGTGCAAGTTAGTATAAAAATGACAGTGTATTTATTTGGACTAAATAAATTACAAATAATGGTTATGTTATTGGATGTTTTCTTGCACTGTAATGTAGTGCTTATGGACATATTTCTTTACCATATAATAATTTTTTTTAGAGCAGTATAGTTAGTTTCTACGAATGGAATACCAGAAAGCAGTTTTTGTTTTTATTTCAGTAAAAGACAACCTTGCATCACATTTCATGCACGTAATTCGACTAGTACCATATTTCTAAACCGGCACCTTCCTTTAGACGTATGGATAGGCCAGTGGGGTATATTATCTGTTGTAGTATCATCACTCGGGCGAAGTTTTCAGTTGTTGACCTGTCTTTCCTTGCGGTTCTATTGTCGATTCTACAGAGGACCATCCTCTCTTTGGTTTCCCACACGTAGCAAGTGCGTAGGTAATATCAGAACGATATACCTTCAACCGTATATGTAATTCTCTAACCATTTTACGGTCTCTCCTGCATATCAGTCAGCTGTTTACTACAGCCAAGTCCAGGATGTAGCCGAAGATTTTGAGGTACCAATGTTTGGCTTTCATTGTACGATAAATTATAGTTAGCATATTTGATTTATCCACTGCCCCTATATGTTTGTTTTATCGTTTGATAATGGCTAGGCACTAAACATGCATTTTTTCTTTGAAACTTCAGAGTCAGCATCAGAATCGGTTATGTCATCCGGTAGAGATGTAGGGCCTTTTGGAATGATATTATTCTGAAAAAAGAAACAAAGGTAAAATTATTCTAAATCAGATATTTTTCGATGTTTTTCTTTTATGAAGTAAAACCTTCAAACATGAAATAGGTTTTGGTGAATATCAGGATTCAAAGAACGTGATTTAAAATTGTATTATGTTACATAGAATTTACTGAGAATACCAGTAGCAAGTTATAGATATTACGCCAAAAGACGAGAATAGTGAAAATGTAGGAAACAAAAAGGGAAGGGTTTTTATCCACTTTCTTTCCACTAGTAGTTTTGAAATGTATATTCAATATCAAGCATATAATATGCTAAAATTTAGCAGCAACACAAAGAAAATTTGCAACAGCAGAATACTTCTACGAGATGCATAAACATATATAGGTGCTAAATGATTCAACATACCTCACTGTCAGGTACATAATCTTGATCTTGAGGAACTTAGGTCTTCATCGGATTCGGACGAATCAATGTCAGGCAACTGCGATGAATCGGATATGACAGCTGTTGCTCCTTAAGACTTTCTCGTAAAACACATTGACCCAGATACCATCCCCATCCATTTTGAGCGACGACGAACTGACCTCTGAAATGAACATACTAAAAAATATAATAAGTCAGTAAGCTATAAATTTATTTCTCATAGATCAGCGTTCAGGATAAATCTGGGTAAAAGAAAAAGGGGTACACAAATTGTACCTAAAACACATTTACATTTAACGATATCCTATATAAAAGTATTATTAGAAATGGTGTAATACCAACAAAACCTTTACTGACAACGCCCCTGATCACAGTTCACTAGATTTACGAAAGCCGAAAATGAAAATGGACAAGCCTTAATGAAACAAATTGATGAACCAAACTGTAATATGGAAAATTTCACAGAGTAAAGACACATAAAGCATTTCTTTCATGTATGAATATAAACAATTCAGTAAATACACTTGTACATAAAATCGCGAAGAATACAGTTCAATAAATAATATAATTTTATTCCCTCATTGAACAATGTAACCATATGGTTACACGAGGTTTAACAACCCTAAACGTACTCATAAATTGATATAATTGATAAAATTAAATTTAAAATCTTTCAATTAGGCTTTATAAACAACTAGAAGTCAACAAAACAAAATTACTGTTGCTTACCTAACAACCAGGAATATTTCCTCTTCACCCTCTGTGAATTCTGGCTTCTACTAACAAACACAACACATCTTTCCAACATAAAGTTACCCGAACCCACTACAAGGTGTCAGAACGAGTCAGCGTACGAAGCGGAAAGGTGCAGCCATATGGTAACAATGACCAACAACGGAATATTGAATTAGCGTTCACGTTAGACAAGTTCGATTATTTTGTAACCATATGGTAACAAAAAACAGTAAAGGGTTAATAACAATTTTTGTGACATTAAGTTTTTAAGTAATGCAGATTCTAAGAATATAAGAATAGAATAGATTCTAAGAATAGAATAAAATCAAATGCTACTGGAGCTGATCAAATTAGTATTGAATTTATTTTAAAAATTTTGCCTTTTATACTAAATCCCATCACTAACATTTTCAACCGTTATCTTATAAGCGGCACTTTTCCATCTGCTTGGAAAACAGCTGAAGTCCTAGCGTTCCCCAAAACAAGTAATATCACAAGTATTAATGATTTTCGGCCAATTAGTATTTTACCTGCTCTTTTAAAGGCATTAGAATACATTGTTAGTGATCAAATTCGAACCCATCTAATGAAATACAATTTTTTTGATCCATTTCAATCAGGCTTCAGGAAGTACCACAGTACTGCTACAGCTGTTACTTATGTCACTGACGACATTAGACTAGCAATGGATAGAAAGCAAGTAACTGTTCTTGCTCTACTAGATTTCTCTAAAGCTTTTCAATCAATTATACATAAGACTCTTTTCCATAAATTGGCGACGAAATTTAACTTCTCCAATGGTGCTGTAAAATGGGTTAAAACTTATTTACAGGGACGGAAGCAATTTGTAACCGTAGCCGATACTTCTTCTGCACTACGGAATCTCACTCACGGCATCCCTCAAGGAAGCGTCCTTGGCCCTCTCCTATTCTGTCTGTACATTAACGACCTTCCTTCTGTCTTACAATACTGCAAGTATCACCTATACGCAGATGATTTTCAAATCTATACCTCAGGTCTACCCGAAAACTTGAGCAATTCAATTCAACAAATAAATGACGACTTGCATCGGATTTACTTGTGGGCAAAAGAAAATGGGTTAACCATAAATGCACTTAAATCGAAGTGCATTTGCGTCTCCTCTAAACGACTCATACAAATACACCGTTCGAATATACGAACAGTACAGATAAATGGAACAATTATTCCATTTTCTGAAACTTTTACAAATCTCGGGGTAATAATAGATCAATATCTTGAGTGGAAACCTCACATTAACGCTGTATGTAAGAAAGCGTTCTGGTCTTTGCATTCACTCACTAGACTAAAGAAAATTCTACCCACTGAAACAAAGCTACTACTTGTAAAATCTCTAATATTTCCTCACCTTGAATATTGCAATGTAGCTCTGTCAGACTTAAATGAAGAATTAGCGTATCGTTTGCAACGTATCCAAAATGCGTGTATACGGTTTGCTTATAATCTCAAACGATCAAATTATTTAACTCCATACAACAGAAAGCTGGGCCTTTTGAAACTTGCCGATAGGCGTTATTTGCATCGGCTTCACTTCTCTTTAAGGCTTTGCGGTTTGAACAACCTTGCTACTTAGTTCAACGCCTGCAACCACTAAATGCTCACCACGATCACAATACAAGATCAGGTGTAAATAAACTCCTTCCTTTCTCTCCTACATTCGTCAAAATTCTACTCAAATGCGTTCTTTGCATCCACTATCTGTGCGTGGAATGACCTCCCATTCAACACAAGGCAATCTCAGACAATCAAACTATTTAAGAAGTCGGTTGAGCAGATCCTCCTATCAAGGCTTACTAATATCTGAATAAATGCTGATTTTTATTTGCTCTTTTTTGTTCACTAAATGAAGGTAACTATATTATGTAGTTATTTGTTATAATCCATGTGTGCAGGTGATGTGATGCATGTGTGTATGTATGTGTGTGTATGTGTGTGATTGGGAGTGTTTTATATGTTTATTCATATTATTATTGTGTTACATGATCATGATCATTGCATGGTCAAGTGGGAGACAAGGCATCATTAGCCTTAACTTCGCCATGTAAAATAAGACTAAATAAATAAATAAATAAATAAATAAATAAATATTAATATAAATGTCAATCTTAATAACGTCTCTTGTTTGCCTGTCTCCTGTATTCTGTTTCGTTAGTATCCCTTTTTATCATCCAACAAAAATCACTTAACAGTGCTGCACTCCATTTTCCTTTATACCTGTGCTCCATCACTGAAATGTTCTGATGGAAGCGTTCTCCATTCTCGTCACTGACACTCCCACAATTAGGCGAGAAGAAATCCAAATGTGCATTTTTATTGACACATTGCATCCAAGCTGTTCATAAGTGTTCATTAGATCTTGAATAAGTTCTCTGTAATGTTCAGCTCTGAAATTGCCAAGAAAACCAGTGGCTACATTTTTAAATAAACTCCAAGCTGCCGTTTCCTTGTCACTTAAGACTGTTTCAAAGTTGCTATCTTTAAGAAGTTCTCTAATTTGTGACCCAATAAAGACGCGTGCTTTTACTTTTTCCAAACTAAGTTTTCAAATTTTGTTACATAAATACATGAATGCATAATCCCCTTTATCTAATGCCTTTACAAAGTTTTTCATTAAACCCATCAAACCATGGTTTCTTAGCCATTTTGTGTTCGCGGTAACCTACTGCTTCTTCTGCAGCCTGCTGAAAGCAAACTTTAATATATCCCCACCGTGCGTTACTACCCGCCCTATTCTTTCCTCGTTTGAATATTTTTCTTCGAATTTTTCAATGAAAGGATTTCTTACTTCCTCGTTTTTCAACTTTTCAATATTCAACACTTTGTTGCCTACTTTTCTTCTGGCTACATTTTTCAGTTGAATATCTACTTCGGCCAGCACCAGATTATGATCAGAGAAAATATCAACCCCGGGAAGGGTCTTCGCGTTCTTTAAGCTATTCCGATACCTGTCATGAATCATAACATAATCTATCTGGTATCTTCCGCTGTCTGTTGGTGATTTCCATGTATATCTTCTTCTCTTGTGCTGATTGAACCAAGTGTTCCCAATTACTAGTGAATCCTGTCTACAGAAATTCATCAGTCGCTCTCCCCTTTCATTTCTTTCACCGAAACCATATTTGCCTACGATACTACCGTCCTGTTTTTCTGCCACAATTGCATTGAAATCTCCCATTACAATTACGCATGCACCTCTCTCTTGTCCATGTCTATAATTTCTTCTATTTTCTCATAATTTTCCTCTATTTCTTCCGCTGTTCGAAAAAGTGAAGCGATAATAAAGCATTTCGTCAATTTGAAATACAACATATTGCAGTAGTGATTTACAAATATTTTTTAAGAAAATAAGTGTGATTTTCTGTAGTGAATAGCAGTAAAAGAGGTATGCAATTGATAGTAAATGAAGAATCATAAAATTTATATTACGATTCGATTAAACAAGTTTTGCTGCTACCTACTAAAGCGTTATATGGTATGTGGTGTTGAATAACACTGATTCAACAAGAAAAGAAATAAAGTGATAGTGCAGTTAATTGATAGAGTTTAATGTTCCTTTTCAAGTCGTGGCTATGTAAGCCATACTTATTGCTTAAAATGGAATGTGAATTACTATTTAATTTTTATCCGAGGTTTGATACATCCATTGGGTATTAATTTGGCGAAAATAAGCACAGAGAGCATCAGTGTTAGTCACTTACGTGCGAACCTGTGCACTGGCTACAATAACTCTACAGTCAAGAATAAAGTGAAAAATAAAACAATGAGATGTCATGGCGCAGGATGACGATTGTTATATGTTTTTCATTTAATATAATTTATTTCAAGTATATAGAGACAAACTTGGCTCACCAAGTCGAGACAAACATCTGTTGATCGAGACGGAACTAAATTTAAGACGACGATTTTAAACTCGACACGATACTGTGGCAGCTCTTTTTCGGCCGAGGCGATCCAAGATTGCATATAGTCTCGTTTCGTTTCGTATCGTATCGATAAAATCCTTAAATTCTCTGACTTTTTGCAGAGATGTTTCAAATTTGAGATTAACCTCTGATTCAAATTTGTACCAACTGATATACAAATCGTAAATGTTGGCATGGGTGGAGTAACTTTACATGTTTATCGGCATTGTAAAATGATTTTAGACATTATGCAGACACTGATTTGACTTCATGTTGCACTCTTTTCGGAATGAGAAGATACAGGATCAATGAGGAAGAGAAAGACAAAATACATGTGAATGCGGGTATCCTTATTGACAAGAAAAAATGAAGGAATGTTCCGTATGTTGTACAAAGAACTGGTTCTTATTTGTTTGTTGAAGTTGATCGGTTCTTTTTAGCAGGGAGGGTACACGAGACGTGCACCTACAGCTCAAGGCTAAATCCGAACCACCATAATGGTGGGGGATGATGATGAATTGCTGTCTAAAAGCTCAGAACGACAAACCACTGAACTCCCGGTTCACTCATCTTGTCTTTCATGGACTTAAAACTCCTGGGAATTTCTTTCCTAAAGAGAAACACTAAATTACTCTCTGAAACTACACCCACCAACTTCATTTAGTCAAGGGATGTGTTGTTACTACATTGGCCAACATCGCTGTTTCTTCCATTTAAAATAGGGAAGTTGAAAACCTAAAACATTACTCTCCCAATTATCTCACAATGCTGAAACAAAAGAGCAAAGGAGCTCCCATCAACATTCCAACCGGGAACCGTGTGTTTGAAAGGTACACATCCCAACCATGGTAAAAATAAGCAGGGTGGCCACTCACCTGGAAAACCTGGAAAACCAAGAAAAGTCAGGGAAATTTTTAAATCTGGAAAAGTCAGGGAATTTTGATGAAAAACCGGGAATTTTTACTCGGGGGAAAATTTACGTTCTGCTGTAGTCCTAGCCATTTAGCCGGTTTATTTATATACAAAATAACTTCGGTCGCTGGGGGCTTCGCCCCCAGATCTCTCCTTCGTTCTAGGTTTCGTTTATCTAGCTCTGCTGGTTTGGGTTGCGCATACTTTCTTCATATTCTTTTGTCATTTAGTGCTGCCCATAAATTGAGCTGGAGCGAAATCGGGATCATTTTGTAATTAACACACTTGTTTTGTTCGATGGCTGCTCGATTTCCAGAATTCGCTTGGGGCTGCGCCCCTGCATCCCGTTTTGGTAGTCACGTGATTAATATAAAGGCTGAACTGTAGTTGAGTATTTCTGCTGGAAGAGTTCCGAATGTGTGTCGTATTCCACAAAATGTGTGGAATTTTGGTTAATGCGTGTATTTCTATGTGGAATCAAAAACTGTGTGGATTCCACATGCATTTGTACTCAGTGACGGCAGTACTTTTTGCGACACACGATTAATTGGCTATGCTTTTTACAAATATTTGACCTTTTGACCACCAATTTGAAGTAATGGCATTCCCTTCCCCCTAGTTTTTACACCCAGTTCCGCTATTGCATGTACTACTGTTAAAAAAAAAAAAAAAGCTACAAACAAAATTTTCTGATTTCTTAAAAGCACATTTTATTAGTGCTCATTTACTTCAGTTCCTTTGTTTTGTTACACAATATTTCCTATCTATGTCGACCTGTTCCCCGGTTGCATAACCACCGCACGCCACTGCTGGCACGACAAAACCTTTGGGACCCGGGCCTACCTAAAGTTGTTAATGCCGGCTTTCTAGACCGAAGTCCGCTACTTCCTAATACAGGTAGCTCCATAATTGTCCTCTCCATACTCTCTGGGCCAACACCAAAACACAAGCGTCAACAGGAAATCGAACCCGGGACTACGTGCATCGTACGCACACGCGCTAACTATCCGGTTCAGTATATATATATATATATATATATATATATATATATATATATATACGTTAGCCACGCCGCATCGATGTGTGCTTGTGTGAAATTGTGTGGTATTTAAACGTGCTACGCGTGTATTTTGGACCTTGTGATCCTGCAGCTGGATTTAAGAGGTTGAGGATTAAGGAGGTAAGTAAAGATAGATTATGCATATGCAGTTATTAAAAAATATATGAAGCATTAAGAGTTATTTCAGAATACATATGAATCACGATTGTGCTGTTTTATGTTTGCGTGTGAGAGGGGAATCACACGTCGTGTGGCTTGTAATTTTGGCTTGTAACAACAGCGAAATTATAAATTTATCTATTTTTATTTATCTTTTATTTTTATTTATTTATTTATTATTTATCTTTTTTGTTTGTGTTCAGCTTTGTGAGTACTTTGAATTGTTAGTAATGAAAACACGTAACTTTATAGAGCCATAGAGGTGTGCCTATTGAATTTTTGTTATACACTGTTTGCAATAAGGATGTAGATAGGCCTAACTATTCTTTCATGTAGGCCTGTGTGACCATTAAAGACGGTATCTTTTAGTTACGTGCAAGGGGGTTGGGTATTAATAAAATACATAATTTCTCACGATATTTATGACCATGGGCATCCACAGAGGGGGTCGAAGGGTCAGTCGACCACTCTGGAAAATTGCATAGGTTAATAATAATTTCTATAATAGGAAGTTGTGCTTTCAAATTAAAAGTTTATACTTATTAAGGAAGCTTGTATTCTTCACCCTCCCTGCGAAATTTTCTGTGGACGCTTTTGTTCGTGACTGATGTATAGTACTGTTCTATTACAACATAGTGAAATATATGCTGAGCTAGTGATGACGGGTTCGTAGCATGGAAATTTCATATTTCCATGAAAAATAGTCAAAGGTCCACAGAATACGTATGCAAAATTTCAATATGACGGTCTGCGAAAAAACCGTGTGAACAGTGTTGAATTTAGAAACTTTTCTCCGGGGGGGGGGGGATAATGCTGGATGGATATGTTGGAGAAAATCATACCAGTATTAATATCTTGTGAATTTTCTCATGTGTCTTCGGGGGGAGGGATTTTTTTATCTCCGGGGGAATGTCCCCCGGGGCAATCTGAATTCAACACTGCATGTGGGATGATCTTTGCTCATTTTGTGAATGAACAATAAGAAAAACCAGCTTATCGCTCGTGTGTGAGCTGTATAAGAGTTTTAAAACAACACTATGAAATAAAAGTATGCTAACAATTTGTAAAGGCCTGTACGTCAGTATAATAGGTCTAATTTCAAATATAAAATATTTTTATTTTAAACGATTTCGGTCTAAATTCAGTATATCTGCACATAACTACTCATTTCTAATTCAATATGGTTATATTTTAATTCATTTTACATTATAAAATAATATTAAACTGAAAGTTTCAATTTACTGTTTTCAACAATGGAAATATTGCTTGCCAACAATATATGTTGTTAGATCAAAGAAATGCCGAAATTAATAACCAATCAGAAACGAGTTCTTTGTCTGCTGTATTTTTGTGACATTCATTTGTGACGTCAAAGAACGATAGCATAACCTGCTACCTACCGTTTCCCTTGGGTGCTGGCTTCCGAAGAACTCCCTAAGAAAACAGCTGATAACAATTCTTATCCAGGCTCATGCCTTATTCAGGCGCAGATTGACAATGTTGAAATATAAGAAGTGATTTGACATGAGCAACGTCGGTGCTTTTGAGACTCAGATTGTATTATACTTACTTTTACGTATGCATACGTATACATATACGTAAATGGCAAGCTGACTGCTCGCAGGGATTCATACACACATGAATGAAGATAATAATATTTCCTTAGGTAAATTCTTATTTATTAAATATGAATATATGTGTGTACGGAATGGAATAAGAAATATATATAAAAAACACACAAAATTTTCACTTTACAGAGCTAAATGCTCGAACAGAAGGAGTAGCACTGATGGAAACAAATAAACGAAATAATAAAAAATAAAACACTTAATACTGCATGATAGATATGCGCACACTACATAAGAACACTAGAAACATAGCCCATGTATTGATATCACTTGCACTATATTTTTACTATTCGCACTGAGATGAGACTTTCACTGCGTAATAATGACAAGGGGAATGGGGAGATACGTGAAGCACTGATGAGGTTTCCTGACTCCAAAGAAATACTACATATCCAGAAGATATTCGTTCACTTGTTAATTTCACACGAAGGTAAAATTCTTCTTACACATTTAAGTTTCCGTGGCACTCGTTTATATTAATATGATGACAAAATGTTCTTCCTGATTATTCGTTGCTTCTTCCTACGATGTCTTGGGCTCACTCCTCGCTTCTACTCACGCCCGGGAACAACCCGTTCGCTCTTAGGGTTGGTAATGCATTACATAAAATAATAGAGGTTAAAGTTTTCTGCATTCATACACAATACCAATATGACGACGTTATAATGGAGAACACTGGCAACATTTGTTTCGATCCCGTGGGAACGAAATTTAGAAGTAATAGTTAAAAAAAAGTGTTGCAGTCTGAACTAGTAGATTCTTTCCATGGCTATTAAATTTTTATACACTACTGTTATACGTAAAACAGTTCAGTGGAAAGGAGCGAACGTTGGTAATTGTGCGAGTGAGTCATTTCACTTACGACTCCTGCAAGCCATGAGCACTGTTCTCACGGTAGGAAGGATGACGTAATATGAGTATGTGGGAACACGACGGAGGACGGAAATTCGTTCACACACAATATCAACTTCGTGTCCAAAAATATTCCCAATCTTAATAAATGTTGCTATGAGGAAAATATATATGGAACAGTCATGGTAATGAAAACTATAAGTTGGTAATTACTTTTAGGGAAAGAAAAAATAAGTTTGCTGCTACGAAGCACTTTGTCCAGACGATAGGTATTGCCTTGAAAAACAACAAGTTCTTTGTTCCACCGTGAGAAGCGATAAGAACGACCGAAGAACACCTGCAGACGAAGAAAGAGTTGAAGTTCTCACCAAAAGAAAAATAGCTTTTCTTTTCTACGAGAAAATTAATAATTTCGTTGCATGAATAAAAATTAAAGAAGGAATACACTGTTCGTCCAAAAACGTAGTTTTGTGGCCGGGCTGACGGTCACAAACCTTGTAGTGCAATATGACAGAGGTTGCTAATAAGCACAGCTGGTGAAGGTACTGTATAGTTGTTGTTAAATCCCGAGAAATATTTGATTGCAAATTAACGAATAATAAGCAGATGAGTAGAACAGTTTCTTGATTTGAATTTTGCAATTTTAAACCGATTTTATGTAAATTCTGTAATGGTATTTTTCCAAGAAAATAACTTTAAGAATTATTGACTACTTATTTTTTTAAACATATATTTGTTTAAAAAAGAAATGAAAATTTCAGTCAAGGGAGTTGAGGATTGTCGCAGGGTGCGGGCTCCACCTTCGTTGGCCATTTCCTAGTTATGGGCCTGGATCAAAATACCATGTTTTCGAGTAATTCTTCTTCTTAACACATGGACTTCTTTGCCGTATAACTCACATGATTTCTGTTTAATAATGGTTTACGAGTTTGCAGGGCCGGCGACAGGGGAGGGGGAATAGGGGACAAATGCCCGGGGGCCTGGAATCACAAAAGAATAATTAAAAACAATAATTTTACTGGGATTTAGGGGTTCGTGTCCCTGAGTTGCCCAAGGTTCCTGTCGTGGTGTGTGAATTTATTGTGTATACCTTATGTATGATTAACGTGTCAGTTTTCGTTAATGTGCGTAACCACCCGTAGGAGAGATAAAATATACACTGGTAATTTGTATGAATTTTTCCAATGTCAATGATTTGTAAATAGTATGTAAAACAACATTTCTGCGATGGGTTGGATTTATTTTCTGTAATTTTGAGCCGTTTATCGACCTTTTTGCGCATTGTTTGTATTCGTATTTGAGTTTCCGTTACATTCGATTTTCCGATCCTAAATTCTAATACAGATTTGTTTTGGTCTGAGGAAATAAGCATGCATATTGATTGTAACATTGCGTAAATGTTGATTCGTCCTATATAAATTATTCGCTTCTAAATATGTAAAGAGAATAACAGATGACTGATTCATGGGCGGCGATTAGGGGGGGCAAGGGGGCAGTTGCCCCCACTTTTTTGAAATGACCCATTAATGTATATAGTTTCCTTTGAAAATATAAAGTTTTTGTATGTATTAACGGTTCATAGAATAAAAATGGTGCCATAAAATATTTGCTGCTCCGTGAGTAGGTATTTGTTGTCTTCCCGTGCAGTTAAGAAAGCTACAAGAATTGCGTTTTAATTGCCTCGAAAAATGGCTCAAAAATTAGCCTATTAGCACGCCACAATTCGAGTGTACTTTCATTTCTTCTTACAAGGGCTCGATATGTTAGTCAGCCGCTTTGGAACTAATTGAGATAAAGTTTCAAAAAAAAAAAAAAAAAAAGTCCTTCACAAGCAGTGTTTCTTTCAGAAACAATGTTCCGGGGGCACTGCAGGTACTATTCTGTTTATTATTATATGATAAACCGTTATTTGGTCTCCTTTGGGGGGAACTCTCAGAGCTTCAGGGGTCAGTGCTCCCCAAAAAACATGTCTAGTAGAAACACTGTTCACAAGTTATTCTTTAATTGCACAAAAATCGACAGTTCCTAAAATCTCTTTTCTTCTTTCTACTAGTAAGGGATATTTTGATTTGATTTTTTTGAGTTTAACATTCCGTTCAGCAGTGAGGCTATATGAGACATGGACCTACTGATTAACGTGGAATACGAACCACATGAGCTCCCGCCAGGAATCGAACCCGGGTCTCCCACGTCAAAGACGCGGCATTGTTTTACAGTGTAATATACGAGTTTAGGGCAGTAGCGTATATTGTGGGCTATCAAAGCTATCACTGAAGCCCATATCTAAAGTGAACTAGACAGTTGCTAGTGCTAATTCTTCGAAATGTGTAATAAAACAACTACAGAAAAGACTGCACTGTTAGTGAAGTTAACATTTAATCAACTAGCCTTATTGTCTGGATCTGCTAGGTCTGGTAATAGCCCAAGTCACAATCCCAGCATACGCCACTGGTTTAGGGGTACAATTT
Source organism: Thermobia domestica (assembly GCF_964235325.1). NCBI lineage: Eukaryota > Metazoa > Arthropoda > Insecta > Zygentoma > Lepismatidae > Thermobia > Thermobia domestica. Next base: position 112,971,174 of record NC_137467.1, read on the forward strand.
TGTATATACAATTAAATTTAGTGAATTCAACATAATTCTAGGTTTTAGAATTATTTTACATAACTGAAGTGGGGAGTGATTCTAAGTATTGTTGAGTTTTGATGTATTCCAAGAAAGTGAAAATTGTACGAAATGGCAACGAACATGTTTCGGGAAGCTGCAAAAGTATTTCTTAAAATGTCGCAGCATAAGCTGGTAGTATTTACTGTCTTACTAACAGTAATAACATACAATAGCATGCGTGGAATTAAAAATATAAGTTGTTAATTAATTCCCAGTTTCAAAATAACTTTTGCAAAACAAGCCTCATCTATATATTTAATGCGCGTGTCTGTCTGTCTATCTGTACCCAAAATATTCACAGACTAAAAGCTAAAGGGGCTACGGGTACCAAATCTTGACGCATTCGCAATTTGCATTATCACGATTCCGGCGAACTTCCATGTATTTAGTTTTATCTGCGTTTACTTCTAACCCCATTTCCCTGCAAGCGTTTAATAAAATCTCTGCATTTCGTTCTATTGTTCCTTTATCTTCCCCTATCAGATTTACATCATAGGCATATGCACCTGGTGAACATCTTTTAGCTCTAGGCCCTGGTTGCTATCCTTTAATTTCCTTATAGCATACTCCAGGACAAAGTTGAATAATAATGGCGACAAAGCGTCTCTTTGCTTCAGGCCATTCTCAGCGTGAAAGCTTGCGGACAAGTATTTTCCTACGCGGACTTTGCTTTGGGATTCGCTTAAACACATCTTATTAATCTAACTAACTTTTTCGGTATACCAAATTCAGTAACAACGTTGAGCAATGAGAAACAATGTACTTATTTTATTGATGTTGTTATATATATTAATTTCTAATGTGAATGAATTGTACACTCATATTCATATTATTATTATTTTTTATTTCAGTTTGCGTCTCAATCATGTCTAAAAAAGCTACTTTTTCGAACGACTGGCTGTCCAACCCAAATTTCTCATTGTGGCTTTCTGCTTTGAAGGACAACAGGAATGCTGCATTCTGTAAGATTTGCAGAAATACTTTTAGTTTCAGCAACATGGGGAAACGGGCTATTATTAGCCACATGGAAGGCAAAAAACACACTGCAGCTGTGAAGAACTCTCTAGTAACTTGGCCGATAACAACTTTTTGTCAGCAAAAGAATGCAGTGGAATGTAGTGGTCAGAATCCAGGTCCTTCTTGTCCCGCTGAAGAATTGGTTGTAAGTAGAGAGATGCTGGTGGCTTCCGAAGAATCTATTAAAAATAAACATGCTAATGTTATGAAGTCGTTTCTAGTGTCTGAGTCAATAACTAAAGCTGAAGTTCTGTGGTGTTTGCAGGCAGTAATGGAACACTTGTCATTCCGATCTGCTTCCCGACTGGCAACAAATTTCAAGCTCATGTTCCCTGATAGCGAAATTTGTAGTAAGATGCAATTACAACGTACCAAGTTAGCTTATACTATCGTTCATGGTCTTGGACAACTTTTTAAAGGTGATCTTCTCAAAGAAATAGAAGCTTGCAAGCATTATGTTATTGGATTTGATGAAAGCCTTAACAAAGTCTCGCAAAAGCAGTAAATGGACCTTACGATTCGGGTTTGGGAGAATGAAAGAAACCAAGTGTCAGCAAGATACTTAAATTCAGTGTTCCTCGGATATTCAACGTCAGCAGACATACAAGTTAGTTTCAAGAATGGTATCTTAGGTTTGGACATCAAGAAGAAAATTGTTCAAGTTTCGATGGATGGCCCACATGTTAACCTCAAATTTTTAAGTGACCTGCAGGAAAATCTTGCAAGTTCACCTTCAGATCCAATTCTTCAGATTGGAAGTTGTGGGCTGCATACTGTGCTTTTAAAGCTGCCATGCAAGGAACAGGTTGGAAATTAGAAGAATTCCTAAGGGTGTCTTATAATTTATTCAAAGACGTTCCAGCTCGTCGTGCAGATTACATAAGATGCACAGGGTCTTCTGTGTTTCCGAAAAAGATTTGCAGCATTAGATGGACAGAAAATTCAGACGTTGCTTCCCGGGCGATGGAAATATTACCGAACGTAAAGAAATACGTACGGTGGGCTGTTAATGAGAAGAAAGTACCATAGTGCAAAAGCTTTGATACTGTAAGACATTTCACAAATGATAACCTGCTTGGTGCAAAACTTGGCTTTTTGACAACATTAGCAAAAACTGTTGAACCTTCCTTGCGTGAATTTCAGGGAGAAGCTCCATTAACTTCTTTCCTTTACAACTCGCTCCAGGCCATAGTATTGTCTGTTGCAGGTCGTTTTGTGAAAGATAGTGTTTTGGAAGGCCGGCCATTGGTTAAGATTGATTTCAATAATAGCGAAAACTTAAAGCCAGCCAAGTTTGTAAACATTGGGTACATATCAAAGGATGCTATACGAAAAGCCAATACCGTATCGGATAGACAGACTCTTAAATTTCGACAAGACTGTCGCGCAGGATGTCAGAAATTCATACTGAAAATAATGGACAGGTCACCTCTAAAATTCAAGCTGACAACAGCAATTTCTTTCTGGATCCAAGTGGGTTTGTTATGGATGACACTGTAGCTGCAAAGAGATTGTCCAAGTGCCTAGAAATTGTAGTATCCAAGAATTGAATTTCAGGAACATTTTGTGAAATTTCTCCTAATTTCAATCAACAAAGAATGTTTAATTGAAAATCAAAGCGAGTTGAGTCTAATTGCACTCAGACAGGTACATGATAAAATTTCAGCTGTGGGTGGTATTGATAAGTTTCCAATTACAAAGAGGGTTGTCCCTGCTGCCCGCAATGCTCATGGAGTATATGTTGAGTCTCTGAGGAATCAAGAAGAGGAAGAGAAGAAACAGACGAAGAGAAATGCCATTAAAGATAAAATTATTGAACTCGAGGCGAAGAAAATGAAGTTGTTGAATGATGTCAAGGAGAAACTGTCTGCAATTGATGATGAGATTATTGGTTTGAGGTCTTAAAACATTTAAGTGGATGTGGTCTTAACTTCAGTTTGATTTTAGTGAACTGCAAGTCTGTGATTTGATGTTTTAAAACATTTCAATTAAGTAGTGTTCGTTCCAGTTATTTGTGTTTTAGTAGTGGACTGTAAGTGTGTGTACTTTTGTGACTAGTATTAAGCTTAAGGTTGGAAAGCGATAGGGATAGACATTCCTCTTCTCGTTCTGTGCAGCAGTTGGTTACAGTGGAGTGGAAACACACAGGAGAATTGAAAATTAGGCAAGTAAGTGATTAAAATTAGACTATTTATCTTCGCTAGTGTTTTTTGTGATTCTTTTTTTAATAATGATCCTCTAGTCCACATTGCATTTCACTTGTAGCTTCTGTTTAAGCTTTGAAAAACAATGATATACCAATTTTAGATCTCTCTAGAAATTTTCTGGAAAACTAGGAAAATTTCTGGAAAAGTCAGGGAATTTTGAAATTCCAAATGAGTGGCCACCACCCTGATAAGTTATTTCACCATTTTTTTTTTTTTTCAGATCTTAATAGATGTAAACTCAATGCTTAAATAATTATTTCAACCAAGTTTCGTTTTTAAATGCCTAATAAGCAGTTACGCGCAATTGCTTCCAAAATTGAAGAACATAAGATGTAACACATCATACTAAACTAATAAAACTTACTTCCCAATATCGGGTGTTCTAAAAATGGCGCCCACGTAACACAGAGCACTACTCTACACGTCAAAATAAAGCAAATATATATATATATATATATAATATACCTTTCGAGCCTTCGTCTGGAAACACAAATTGCACTATGTGGCAACGTCGCAAATAAAGAACCATAGATTAGATTTGTCTCATTCAACGTCAAATCACCCAGAAAAATCCGAAATGTCACCCACCGATTCAGATTTTAATGGAACTTCGTGTACTTGTTAACACTACTATGATATGAAGACCTGTAAAATTTTTCTTCCGAAATCCTAATAGTTTGTGAGAAATACGAGACCAAAGTTTCAGGATTTCAGGCATGCCAGTCGTTCTCAAGGCCATCTAATATTTCGTAGAGCTTAATACAAAAATTCATATATCAGTATCTAAGCAATGTATCACTTGGAAATTTCTACCCGAAGTTTATATAAGTGTGGAGCTAATAAAAAAAAAGCACCATGAAGATTGCTGTACACACATGCGCAAAAAAAAAAAATAAAAAAAAAAATAAAATAAAAATAAAAAATGCGCGTATACTGTAACTTACGATTTTTCGCTTTTATTCCATTTTCCTTACGTGTATGAGTAAAATTAAGTTATTAGTATGTGGAGATAATAGAAAGTTATCCATCTGAGATATTTTAAAAAAAAGAAAATAATAATAATTATAAACTAATAAAAATATAAGCAAAAAACAAAAATTACGCTCGGTTTTGTGTATACTGGCAACCATGCTTTCGAGAGATTTTTCAGTAGCAGAGCACGATTGCGAAGGGAAATTGACAATAGACAGTGAACGAGCTGGCGGAAGGAACTGAAAAGTGGAGTAAAATATTGAATTTATTGGTTCAAACCTAGTGTCTAGAAGGTTTGCCAAATATAAATTAGCTTCTGTAACTAAGATGTCGACGAAAATATAGAATTAAACAGAAAAACTCTTATCTTAAGGTTCGAAGCGTTACGCACCATGGTTATAAGCATTATTAGTTAAGAAAAATAGACCAAACAAAACGTAGTGTCCGTGGTTAGGTGGATAGAGTGACCGACTAGCAGTTATTCTATTATGTTGACACGAGATCGAATCTCATCCCATCCCATATATATATATATATATTACAAAACATTATAAAAAGTGTATAATTTTGATATTAATAAGAACCGAAACAATATAATAAGGAAATAACTTATTGATAGTATCCTTTAATCGACGTATTTATTCAGTATTAGAATACGTGTACTATTGGAATCCGATTGTTTTCAGTTTATGATCTTGTATGTTACACCTCCCCTGCCCGTTCTTGAACAGCAGAGAAGTCACTTCGGATTTGTGTCAGAAACAGCAAAAGAGCATACGCGACCTTGACAGACTTTCCAGTCTTACCCCTTGTTGCATCGAATGTTAGAATAGCTTGTTGTCATTAAAAAAAGGAAGAAAGGAAAAAGCTGATGTCAAATTATCGTTTGTGTGTGTGTATGTGTGTGTGCTTGTGTTTTTTTCTTTTTAGAGTATTGACTTTCTTTTCTTTTTTTTTTCATATCCACAAGTGCAAGAAATGCAATCATAAGTCTATGTAAAAAATAAAGAATGCTTTCGTTGAACGAAACTAAATTATACAAACCTATGTATGCGGAACACGGATATTTCCAAAAATGAATATGAACGATAATCATACCATGTTTCTACATTATATAGTAGCGTAAAAAACTGACATTAAAATGATATAACAAACAGGCATAAGCTTTTTTTTTCTAGCATGGCAACACATTAAACGTAACTCATTAAATTTTGGGGATTACAAATTATCACCTTACGTGTCGTTGTATTCCTATTCGTTTTCACGTTCGAGCGGCGAAAGAAGAAATTGTAGTGATAGTGATAAAATCCAATTCGAGATTTCAATGAATTCAAGTTTCAGGCCCCCACATATCGAAAAAGTGATTTTGATGTCTATCCATCTGTTCGTCTGTCGGTTCGTCACGCTTATACATGCATTCAAATAGAGGCTTACTGTTCGACGTATCAGGATCGATTTCTAGACATGAAGTTTTTATAACACTTTATCGTTTCGAATTCTATATCCTCCGACACCTAGAAATAATGGTAGTTTACTGAAGGATGAAAATTTAAAAATGCATTCAAATAGAGGCTTATTGATCGACGTATCAGGACCGAATTCTAGACATGAAGTTTTTACAACACTTTATCGTTTCAAATTCTATATCCTCCGACACCTAAAAATAATGGTAGTTTACTGAAGGATGAAAATTTAAAATAATTAAATTGTCTCAAAAACAGCTGTAAAGATCTTGCCTATTTTTTTACAAATATATATTTTATTAACCCTTCACCGTAATATGAATCATTGCTCTAAAAAAATACATAAGGTGTAATTTACTGTATAGGATGCGTTTTTTCGAACAATTTTCTCAATCATATTCTATAAATAAATGTATCATTAATAACCTAACAATATGACACAACTCGTTCGTCCTGTAAACATTCAGAAGGGGTAGTTTACTCTTCTCCGACGATTTTCCCATTAACGCCTGACGCAATTTTGTTCATATTTCATAAATAAATGTTACATAAATAACCTAACGATATGGTATAATTCCATCATCCTAAACAGCTAGAAGTGGAATATTACTTTTCTTAGCAAGTTTTACCCTACGATTTTGTCGAGAACGACTCAGGCAATTTTGTTCATATTTCATAAATAGCATAACTCGTTTGTCCTGGAAAAATATACAAGGGATATTTTATTCTTGGGAATAACTTTTTTGACAATTTTCTCAGAAATTACTCAGACGCTTTTGCTCATAGTTCACATATAATTATTTCCTTAATAATTCTAATATATGGCATAAGTTATTTCTAACAGAAATATGACCAATTGGTACTTTACTTTTGGACGTAAGTTGCTTCGAACGAAGTTTACCAAAACACATTATTTTATTTGCATTTCCCAAATAAATGTTTCAGTAGTAGCTGCAGCCTAATACAAGTCAGTTTAAGAAATTCGAGCGAGAAAATTCAGTGCGTTTCATCCGTACCCATTCTTAAATATATTTTTAAATGTTACACCTAATCACAATTTTCCTAACAAAATCGAAACTTCTTTTTAAATGTGCCTAGTTGTGGCCAAATGGTTCAAGTGCATTGGTTCTGGATTTGATTCCCGGTGAGAGCTAGTGTATTTTTATCCAACGTTAAGATATAGGTAATAAGTAAGTGCAAAGAGAAAAGTGTTTACACAAGCCTAACCAAGCTAATGAATAATACAAAGAAATAATACAATATTACGAAATTATAGAAGGAACGTTGTTAATATTTGCGTCTGAAATGTTCAACCGATGACTGTCAACTCCAAAGGTAAAAAAGTGAAGTTAATCAGTGGTCTCTAGGTAAAGCTATCCTACTAGGAAGTGATTGAGATAAAAAAAAAAAAAAAAAAAAAAAAAAAAAGCTGTAATTGCTAGGAGACATGTTAGGAGAATACAGTGGGTGAGAGAGTTTAATACTGCAACTCATGGACCTTCGTTGAGTATTGAGTGCGTAGGCCTATATTTGTTTGCATTAATATGAGCATTAATACACAATATCTGTTGAACATTACGGGGTTCTTGCGGACAGGTTTGCAGTGGATTTCACGGGGTTCGATATTGTAACGATCCTAGCGAACTCCTGAGCCTTCCCCACTGTACACTATAAGTTAAATTCGTGCTTAATTAAAACTCTATTTGTTTAAATTTAACACTGTTAACGGTTATCACCTGTGCACTACAGGCAACAATCCGCCAGTAATTCTTTATTTTTTTTCTTTGTTTTAGCGGCATAAATGTCTTTGTTCATAAATTTCTTTGTCTATGATTTTGCATATACGTAGCGTGGACATTAAATTTTGACTTCTATGCCATATGCATCTAATTACAAATACACCTATAGAACGAACACAACAAACTTGGAATATATAGTTTGTGTATGGAAAATCATACACGAGGCGCTGCTCGGGAGAGCCGTATGCATACATATGGCAGTCAACTTCCTAAGAAATTTATAATAATAATAATAATAATAATAATAATAACATAAAACGAAACAGTTATTTACATGGACTTAAGTTATTTCTCTCTCTCTTTAAAGGCAATAACCCTTAGGATGCCAAGACGTAGAAAAGGACTTATGGCACTCACGACTATAGGGTGGTGTGGTTGGCACATCGGATTCCTTTGTTGTTAGTCCCAGCTTTCTAGACCGGATGCAGTTATTCCCGGTAGAAAATACAAGCAAATATACCTTTCTAATACTATTAAAGTAAATAATTACACTCATTCCCTCAATGTGATACTTGTTTGTTTAACTGTATACAGACATCTGATCCGTGGAAGAATCGTTGATAATAATAAATAAAATAAACTCTACAAATATTCTTGTAAATAATAGGTAGAAGTTTGCGTCACACTGTTCATTTTGCTGGGCACGCCAGTGTGCCGTGTTATCCGGTTGTGGCACACTGGAATATAGGGTATGGCTTTCAAATTTTCCCAATTATTTTAACTGCTTCAATTGAGATGAATCTATAATAATAAGAGAGTGAATTCAGTCTTCTGACCCTTCGATTTAGAAATAAGGTCCACTAGAATTAGATATATAAAAAATAATAATACCCAGAATTTTATAGAGTAGTTCGTTTTATTCGAAATGACATACTTCCTGCAACTGTTTGGGTTGGAATTATTTGAAATCAAATCTTTGTTTTACGACCCACGATTATACCGGCTAGGCTAAAGGAGACGGTGATGATGAGAAATGAATGAAATGGTGGAATGAAGAAAGTGGGAGAAAACGGGAGAACCCCGAGAAAACCTATGCACATGGTGTTAGTCCACCACAAAATTCACTTGGTGCGAGCTGGGGTCGAACCAAAGATCCCATGCACCAAAGGTGAACGGTTTATCACTGAGCCACCGCAGCCCCTCTGAAATTGTTTATAGGAGAGAGTGACTTCTTTATGAAAACTTGATATCGAACACATTTGTTTAAAAATACCAGCTTTTTGTCGAATATTGCTTAATATTCAGGAAAACCTAAGTCAATAATAAAGTAATAATAATCTTAAGTTAAAAACTCTCTGGACCGAGTGCATTGGCACAATTCCACGAATTAAAAAGAATTTGTTTACTTCTCATGTAAGTGTAGAAGAACTTGATCCCCGTTGCTTTCAATATACGAAGAAAGTGTCCAACTGTCAAATGATATGCTACATAAAATGCCCGATGCAACATAATGTAGTATAGAGTCATCATTTCTCGGTTGTCTAAAGAACACTTTTGTTTTAGCAAGAAAGGAAGAAAATAGAAAATGCTGAGTTTTAACCTAGTAGAAAGCTTGCAGATTTAAGGGAAAATGCACCGAGTTGATAGATATTAAATATAGTTGGGATTAATGGAGTAAGACACCGTAAATAGTTTATGGTTTGAAATATACTAGGAGTGACCAAGCCATTACCTATGGAAATATCGAAAGAAATACGTTAATGGTGTTAGTTGCAAACTGTTGTACAAATGAAAAATTTAAGGAAATCTCAAACTCTGAAATCACAGATCCAAATTGATTGACTGTTAAGTAAAACTGCTAAATCTGAATAAACAAAACAAAACAAAACAAAACAAACAAACAAACAAACAAAAAAAAAGGTATTAATGACCTGTGTTACAGTTTCAGACATTTCATTCTCATATCAAAACTACGATAGAAATAAATTATGAGTAAAGGTCAATTTACAGTTCTGGAATACCAACAAATGATTTTGCTAGATGTAAATTTTGGGAAAACTTTTTTATAAGGCTTTAGATTTATTTATTGGTTTGTTTGTTTATTAACTTCCCCATGCCGTAAACATCGCCAACACCTAGTGGCCCACTTGCCGGTAAATGGCGATCGTCGATATAGCGACGCGTCGAAGGATTCCCGCTAGTGTGCCACTAGTGGCAGGGATTGGTCGAGTCGAAGCAGATATCTATAATCTGGGGTATTGAAGTTACCACCGCCTAACAGCGAGTACTTCATTTTGATCCGCGCTCCTTTGATTTGTCACAAAGAATCGCAAAGGGACCAACACGAATTATTGTCAGTCATGTGTATGCGGTTATTATTTTATATTATTTTTCCCTGAGGAATTGTTGTTATAAGGACAATACTTGAGCTCCGGGGGTCAAGAGTAACTCCTGCTTTTACATCATGAAGTGAAAAATCTTCAGAGATGGGTGCGTATAATTGTATGAATTTAGATGGCAACTGTCCCGGTAGCAAGTGAATATGGGAGAACTATGAAAAAAGTAAATAGACGCTTGCCATTTTATTATAAAATTACATGGCGAGTTCATTTGATCTGATTCCAAACAGTTATCGTCAAATATACACGGTTAAAGGAGCACTCTGATTAGAAATATTAAAAAGACGTCAACGATTTATCACTCGACAAGCTGTGCCCTCATAATCGCTTCCGTTAGGGAACTAGTAACTATAAGGTTGGTGGTTCGCGCCCAGCTCAGGGTACTTTTTTTTTTTTTTTTTTTTTTTTTTTTTACTTATTTAAAAATGTTTTTAGAGTCACCTTAATGAAAACAAATTACGCATATAGGGGATTTAACGTATTTTAGGGGAATAATTTTGTGGTTCGTTGGCGTTCCGTCGCTTCTCTGCCGCTGGTGGTATAATTTTCAAAATGGGAGTGAGACCACCGCCGATCGTCGCTGCGGGACCGCCAATTTTTGGGGGACATGTTGCTAGTTGCCTATCGGTGGTCCACCAACGCTTACGGCATGGTGTTGGCCCCTTACAAGTGAGGCAGATTGTAATCGACCAAGAGTGTTTTTTAACAATGGGGAACATCTTCCGACTTCGACTTCTGAATAATCCGTTTAGCATCAAGTCGAATGAAGGCTGCCCCACGGGAAGGTAGAACAAGTGAGGCAATCGTTCCAAGTACTATGCTCGAGAGACTCCGTCTCATTTAAGACTTAGACTCTTCAGGAAAAGTAACAAGTTTATTACTTGTAATTTATTCTTTGAGTCAAAGTATTTTGCAATAAACCATCGTTTTGTAAGATATTTTTACGATTGTATACTATTAATTTCGAAAATGGTACTCATAATATAATTTCCCATCATGGATTTGAAAAAATCAAAGTCCGAACAAAGAATAATCTCCGATCCACAGGTTTCTTGTTTGATATGGAAGTCTCATCTTTATTATTAACCCTTAATTTATTTTAGTCCTAGGCAACGCAAATCGATGGGATGACTCTAAGTGATAACATTCATTTAGATGGTTAAGTAATCAGGGAATTCCTGCTGTTATTTCACGAAACACAACAGATCTTGAGGAAGAAAGAAAAAAAAAATTTGCTTACCAGGAGGAGGGAGTAAATCATCTGCTTATGTTTGCTTAACTAGGAAGAAGGCAAGGTCGCCCATCCTGAGAGGGCCGCCCCCCTAAACCTCATGTGCTCCCCCTTCGTATTTAAGTATATACAATATTTGGTATAATTTGAGAGCAATTTGTCACTCTGTACTTAGCAGATGTAGAAGTACACATTAAAAAGTGAAAGATAAAGAAGGACACATTGTGGTTGTAGTAATTTGTGATGACGATAGGGTTGATTTAAAGCTGAGTCACATTAGACACACAAAATTAATTGATTCAGCTTCATATAAATCTCGACGTTAAAAAAGAATGTTGTGGCTAAGGTTACGAAGACTATACAGGTAGAGACTAAGATTAGAGAAAATACACAAAATATTACGCTGAATAACAGGCCAGACGTTGCTAAATTTATATTTCGAATTCTTCATTATGACATGTCTTTCTAATTACGAATAACATCCTACAAAATACAGAAGGCTGTTTCAGCCTTATGGTAGTGAATTACAGACCCGTGCCCTAGGGCGTATTGTTGTAAATATATATATATATATATATAAAACGTTCGTATTTTTTCAGAAATGTACGTTTTTTTAAGAAAAAATACATTGCCTCTCGTTTTTTTCCTAAATTTCGTTTTTTTTTTTTTTCAAATAGTCATTTGTAATGCATCTTACGTCTATGTAAGTATGAAGTATTTTTATGTAGATGTAATCACCGTAAAATGCAACATAAATTAAACGCTAGATACTAATACGCTACAAATATTTTACAATTTACATGAATACCATACCTATTAACAATTCGGGTTTCAGCAGTTTTCATCAATATCAACTAAGAAATAAAAGTAGAAATGAAATTTTGTTTTTTCGTGAAAGCAGGCCTTTAATATGTACGAAAATAATGTCACAAACAGTATAAAATTCAAATAACTTGTCTAAAGGTAAAAACTAATGCTAATTTGCCTACTAGTATTTTTTCTAAATATCATATATTAATAATTTCTCGACTAGATATATATGATATGCAGAGCCGGCTTTACCATATCTGTAACACGTGCATTTGCATGGAGCGGCAAGTTTGGAGGGTCCGGCAAAATCTGTTATAAGTAGAGACCGAATGTTTAGGCATTAAAAACTTGGAAAATAGGCAGGCAAATAGGCACTTAAATTTTTTAAAAGATAAGCAGTAAAATAGGCACTAAAATGTAACTCGAAATAATGAAGATAAATACTCAATACGCGAAATAGGCAAAATAAAGTTGGCTTAAATCGAAACTATAATCCCCGATATAAACTTTAAAGCGTTACTTTTGAGCATTAAAGAATAGGCATTTTGTCTAACATCCGGTCTCTAGTTATAAGTATATTATTTAAATTAAATATTTCTTGTTGGAAACAGACTTCATGATAATGGTAGTTACATTTACTAATCTGACCTATTTGAATACTACATTCATAAATTATGTTTAGGTTGCATTAGTTTAAGGTTACATGAACAATGCTAAAGCAAATGGTCGAATCCATCCGAGCACAAATTGCTCGATTGTTTTCAAATGCAAGAATTCAGTTCTCGAATGGTAGCGAATATGTGTTCCAATTACTAAGTTATCACAGTTTTGATATGATAACTAGTTTTGTTTCTGTCAGAAACAAATTCCTTATCATTGAAGATAGAAACAAGTTTTTTTAAAAATGTTAACAGATGTAGAAGAGAAATCAACAAATAAAGATAAAAGAACTAGTTGCATTGGAATTGCAAACCGATACATTGAGATTGAAGCTCTATATTGAATTTTATAAAAAGGAATACCATCTGAATACCACTCATTCTAGCTTTGGAACTTCTTGTATAAATTAACAGACAAATTCTGACCAAAGCATATATTAACTAATAAATAATAGCGTTACAGTTTCGGCAAATTAACTTTGCCGAAACTGTAACGCTATTATTTATTAGTTAATATATGCTTTGGTCAGAATTTGTCTGTTAAGGAATACCATCTTTCTTCTGCAGGTGTGTTTGCTTTATCTTTCACTAACATAATAGAGTAATATTTAAAGAAGAAAACAGACACAACGGGTTGCACTTTTAGTAAGTATTTAAGCCTTTGTGAGTGCGACTACATTTACCCTCCTCTTCGTTGTTCATGCTGGAGTAGCATACTTAAAATCATGACTTTTAAGATTTGTTCTTTCTGGAGAAAGGGGGAAGCGGCAAATTAAGCCATTGCACGGGGCGACAAATTGCCTAAGGCCGGCCGTGTGTATGATGATGAAAGTTAGTAGTTGATAATAATGGCACTTCTTGTATATGTATATACAAGACATGAATATTGGGTGACTGAATTTGAAGTAATGCAGGGTGTTCAAAATTAATAGTAGGGTTTTGAAACTTTGTAGTATCTATTGCAATTAACTTACAATTATAAATATTATATCAAATGAAAGAGCAACTCAAACAGTTTCGTATGCACGCATGTACATGCATTGTTTCTTCTGTCCGCCGGTAGAAAGAGCAAGTAGCAAAAATGGAGACTAGAGAGCAGAAAGCTTTTTGTGTTTTAATAAAGACTGAATCTGTACAGTGCAACCGTCTGTGTGAAGAATATTAAGGAGACGCTTGCAACTACGTCCTTATCGTTTGCAGTTGCTACAGGTCTAAAGCCTACAGACTACCGGTACGGTTTACGTGCCAATTTCGCAAGTGAAATATTTCTGCATAACAATGAAGATTTTCTGGATCGTGTCGTCTTCAGTGATAAATTGACATTTCATCTAAGAGCTAATGTAAACACTCATAATGTTTGCATCTGGCCGTCAGCAAATCCTCAGGAGATGGTACAGTTGAAACTAGACACTCCTAAATTGAATGTGTTTTGTGTCATATGGCGGAAGGTTTATTGGCCTTTCTCGCCTATCGATTAGATGTGCACCATGTGACTCTCACATCGGACACTTGTAGCAAAGACTGTTTGAGGTGCTCTTTTACTTGATGCATTGCTTATAATTGTACATAAAATATAATAAGTACTACGAAGACTTAAAACCCCGATATTCATTTTGAAACACCCTGAATTTCTCACCGACAGTGTTGGAACTAAGATGTAAAAAAGAGAGAAAATTTTCCTTATAAAGTTATTGTTTACAACAACGATATTATTATTAGTCGAGACTATAACTACAACAACAACAACAACACGGGTGTGTCACTTTTTTAATCCGCTCCTATGTGGACACTAATTAAGATATCGGGATATTATTCTTGCCAAATATGGTTGGACCATAGTTTATCATATTAATTTCTTTTTCTTCTGGTGTCAAATTTCCTTCTCAAATTTCACCAGTCAAAAATTCGAGAATTTTCTAATTTCGAATTTCCTTTACTTCTTTTTTCCCGGTAGCTTCCTTCGTTGTAGAAAGACCTCCTTAAGACTTGCCAGATAGATACCTCGGATGGATACCTAACTGTTGACATCAATTGGACGGGCCTGCGCGTAGTGTTGCCAATTAGGGAAATTAAAACTTCCCTAAATTTGGGCAAAAAATTCGAGATTTATGTTTATAAATCCGTACCTATACGTCCGAGTGCAAGTCAACTTACGCCAATCGAACATTTGTCCTTACTTAACAAACGCAAGTACAGATCGTTACAATGGGGTAATTAGGGGCGCACGAAAAAATCGTATTTAGGTTCTAAACCTTGATTTTTCTAGTTTTTCCCTTTTATGTTTATCGTAATATATTTTTGGTAATTAGAAGCTTTGTTTCTTAAATATCGCCATAATACTTGTAGGATATATTAGTAGTGTACCAATGTTTAATTTAAGATAATTTGTCTGTCTGGTAGCAGTGTTGCCAGCTACCGAAAATTTTAATTCCAGATTTTAGGGGGAAATTTTGGGAAAATTATTTGTTTTGTCTCTGTTATTTCCCTCTTGTTGGCTACATCGGAACAAACGTACCAGTATCTGAAAGTCTCGTCTTTTCCCTACACAACGCGCTATAGAAAGTTTCAATAGGATAATTAGAGGAAGTACAGTTGAGGATTACAGTAGACCTTCTTCTTTAATTGGAAAGATAACTGTGATTTTTTTAAGGTAGAATGAGATATTTTTTATTGACATGCTTACTTTATTAGATATCGTCACAATACTTGTAGGATATATTAGAGGGATACCAAAGCTTATTTTAAGATAGTTTGTGTGTGTATGTGTGATAGCAGTGTTGCAAGGTACAGAAAATTTTAATTCCAGATTTTAGGGGCAAATTTTGGAAAAAAATTCCCTTTTTTGTTTCTATTATTTCCTTCTTGTTAGCTACACTCGAACAAACATACCAGTGTCTAAAAGCTTCGTCCTTAGCCTACACAGCGCACCATAAAAAGTTTCACTAGAATAATTAGAAGAAGTACAGTTGAGGTTTGTAATAAACCATGTTTTGGAAATGGTAAGAAAATGGTGAATTTCTGAGGTAGAATGAGATATTTTTTCAAAATTTCGTGCTTACTTTGTTAGATATCGCCGTGATACTTGTGGGATATATTCTTAGAGTACTAAGGTTTATTTTAAGATAATTTTCGTCTGTCTGATGGCAGTGTTTCCAGCCAAAACAATTAATTCCTGATTTTAGGTGTGAAATTCGGAAAATTTCCCTTTTCCCCTCTATTATTACCATCTTGCTGGCTACATTGAAACAAACGTGCCACTACCTGAAAGCTTCCTCCTTGCTCTACGGAACGCACCATAAAAAGTTTCAATAGGATCATTAGAGAAGCTGTAACCCCGGCATATCTGTTGATTTTTGCTTCTGAGGCGTAAAAAGTGTCAAAATTTCATGTGTATGATGACAGAGAATTTTTTCTTTCCCTCTTTGAATGGAAGCCAGCGACTTCATGATTTCACTGTACCTTGTCAACGCACCAAAGAATTTGTTTAGGTGACTTGAACTCATAACAGCAGTAATGCTAGATACAAAAAAACAAAAAAACAAAAAAAAAAAAATGAAATTCGGTTAAGGAATTTTTTGTAAATTTTCACCCCTACATTTACCTCAATAATTTCCCACCCGTTGGGAATACTGCAATGCAACTTACACCAAAACATAGCCATATCCATTTTCTAAAAAACAAGGCCTTAACCATATCAATCGAATGAATAGTTTTTGAGCAATAAGTCACTAACTGAAAATGTATGAAAACGCCAAAAATGACCTGGGTCCGAAAGGAATAATCACACAATTTTGCTCGTATAGGTACAAAGAAACAAACGATTTGTAAGTTACGGGGGCTTCGACTCAAGTTCTGTTGATTATTTCAATAATCTGCAACATAAATCAATAAATAATAGTTGCCAGAAAAAAAACAGACATTTGAAAAAAAACATGAAAAAGAACAATGTTTTTTATTGAAAAAATCTTGACAGAAAAAAAAGTTTTTTTTTACAACACTACTAGGGCGTAAAACCCCGTTTTCACCAGCGATCATGTTCGATGTGAAAGCCCCGTTGGTGAGCGATTGCACGACATCGTATTTTTCACTGAAGGAGACCTCTATTGAGCACTGCCTGATCCAATTTCGCCCACTCTTCCTTGCACACTTTCCAAAGGCCACCAAGTGTGGTCGGACGAAGCTTATTGATGTTCCGTTTGAGGAGGCCGAAAGCCCAAAAGTCCATAGGAGATGCATCTGGTGACTTGACGAGAATGTCTCGAAATAGGATAGCCTTTACACCTCTCCTGTTCCATACGTGTCATGTAGGCCACCGTTCGTTTGGCAGTATGGCTGCTGGCCTTGTCCTGGTGGATGAACACTCTGCCAGTGTCATAGCCATACAAAGCCGGGGCATGTTGGCGATAGATGGGGTCCAGTACATGCTCAATATAATACGCTGTATTCACCTTCACATTTGATGACACCCGGTGTATCGGAAGCTTTCCTTTTCCACAGAAACCCGTCGCTACCATAAATCCCTTTGGAAAACTCTACTTGCAAGAGCGAACCCACGTTGCATGATCGGTTCCATCACTGCGGAGGTAGTAAATTGCACGCATCTGCTGGGATCCTGTGAAATAGACCCATGCTTCATCTAAGGTGATCACATAACGCCATTTGTCACCTGCCAGGTAACCATCATACAGCCTTTTGCATGCCACCCGCCGTTCTGCGATGTTCTTTGGCTTTAGAACATGGACCCGCCGGTTGTGTGCACTTCTGAGTCCCAAATTGTCACGTATGATTCAGTGTACAGTTGCAGTTGACCGTCCAACACGCCTCGCGTTGGGAGGGTGGATTTTCCTGGGTCACAAACCGGCGGACCTTGGCAATGACGTCTTGACTGCGTTGTGGAGCCGGTTGTTTCTTTTGCCCCTTTTGATGACGCATGCCAATGGTTTGCTCTGGGTTTGCATTGCGATGGATGGCTGCATTAATTCCCTTATCTGACACTGTAAAACCTTTCTTCTTGCCTGTGAAGCCTTCTGTAGTTCACAGTGATGAAAATGAATTTTTTGTCTAAAGATTAGAGTGACAAAACATTGCTATGATAGAAAAAAACAATATGAACTTTATAGTTTTCGTTTTCCCTTAGCATGTGACAACTTTTTTTTCTCTTCCTGAATTACATATTTTTTTTAACGATCTTAAATTATACTCAGAAGTATATACCAGGAATAAATCAAAACTTAACAATTACAATAAACTCTACAGGAAATGTTAGTATCATGAAATGTTTTTTTTTCTTTTGTTGTTGTTTAACGTCCCACACTTAAGAAAAGACGAATGATTAATGAAAGTGAGTGATCGTGATATTAATCTCTGTGCTTTTGGGAATCGAACTTGGGATCACGTGCGCCGAAGGCATACGCGCTACGCACTTGGCCAATGATGATATATATTATCTTTGCTGGGCTCTTTTAGCTTGCTTGAAGAGTGAAGGTCAGGTCAATAATGGAATTGGGAATGCAGTTACATTTAGCCGTTTTTGTTGCGTTGTTTTATGATATTAACATTGCCGAACCGACCAGAAACAATTGACACTAAACATGATTTTTGAATATATGCTATTAAACAGGTGGGGTTAAGAAATTTAACGAACATCATCGTGAGGTCAAGTTCCAACAAGAAATATTTATTTTAAGTGTTTTAGTATTAGTGCCTAAGTTATTTCAATTTTGTGTGCTTTTACTCCAGTTTTTTTGCCATCCCGTGCAAATGTACGGTTTGTACGTACGGTAGAGTCGGCCCTGGCTAGTCAGCCAGAAAAAAATCAGTCACGTATATATATTTTTTTCGTGAATATTACCTTTTAGATTTTGGCATGTATCTTTTACTTCGTTCATTATTTCGTTTTACGGTATATCAGTATCGTTCGGTATTTTCGGTTTTTCGATATTTTTCGGTGTTCAGAAAATACGGAATGTCGGTATTTAAATCTTAATATCGGATACCCCCAGCGGAAGTCACTTCGTTTTCGTCTGTGAGCGGTTCATTCAATGGGACGTGAAAATAAAGAACAATTTTGGTTATCTTGTACTTCTTCTGGATTTGTTAGAGGGGAGAACATATTACATTGTATTTACACTGTTGAAAAGTTATTTATTAGTGAAATACTGGACTACTAAAATCGTCCAATCCATATTTTAGAAAATCGTCTAAAAACTTGCTTCTCAAGTAAACTTCCTCTTCAGAATTTTTCTATGAGTAGGTAGGAGTTCCATATTATAGTATGCAATGAAAGGAAATCTGTGAAATCTTTCAGTTTAAGGTCCCACAATTATGCTCTTCAGGCTAAGGGAGACGGATGATTAAAGCAAGTGAATGATGATAAAATAATTGGTGGAATGAGATGTGGAAAAAAACGGGAGTACCCCGAGAAAACTCACAGACACAGTGTTATCCACCACAAACTTACTTGGCCGAAGATCGGACCAGTGACTCCATGCACCAGAGCTAAACTCTCTTCAACCGAGCCACCGTGTCCCCTTAGTGTGTAATGAAGTATTTATTTACGAATAAAACATAATTGGTAGAATCGTTAGAGAAAATAGCAGTTTTTGATTTTGAGCTTCCCGTGAAGTACCCTTGTTTTCGAAGCAAAGAAACGATTCAAGGGAGAACCCATAAACTGTAACACGTTCGCTGCGTTACGAGTCGCCGGTGGCTCGTGCGATATTTCATTTCTGTGCCGTCTTATGCGTTCTATTACCTCTATTCTTTTCTGGTATTTTTCGTTTGTAGAGGTTTTTAACATTACTAGCAGCCACATGCTAAAGGAGTCACCGGTGACGCGTCCTGTTTTGACGTAATGTAATGTAACTCAGTTTTACACTGCCGCAGCGAACATGTTAATTTCAAATTTAATATTCGTATATTGAACAGTGTAGATGTAGTGTGCACTCACGAAAAAATAGACGTTAAAAAACCACTTGTTCAGCATGTAGAAATCATTCCATTGAAATCCTAAATTGGAGTTTTGTCACGATTATATCAATACGATAATATGCCTCCACAGTTCGAATATTTAAAATCTTGTAGTGAAACCCATATAAAACTACACTCCTGCTGCTCACTACAAAGATTATTTAAAGGCTCACACACTTATTTCAATTGCATGCAATACACTATATTTCAGATTATTGCCAATTACTTTACAGTTATAAGACGCGTCTGTATTACATGACATTTTTATTAGTTATATACCTAGTTATTGATAACTGTCTATAGACATTTACATGGAAACTTAACTGTTTTCTTAGTAACCGAATCAGTATGAATACATTGCCATAAGAACGGAAAATAAACATTATAAAGTCAACATTTTTCATTACATTAGTTATTACTTTTTTTTTCGTCTAATATGTAGCTTGTGTGTATTAGTATAAACTTTTGCTCTAAATAATAGTTAAAATGAATAAAATAAATACACGTTATTGTTGCACGATCACAAAACATCCTTCACTTCTATCACCTCTGGAAGGTATAAACGTTTGACTGCAAACATTTTAAAAGGAAATAGTCAGAACTGGAATGAAAAAAGATGTTTTTGAAACAAATGAAGGTTGAAATGGGAATAGAGAGAAAACTTGAAGAAACTTCTTTGTAAACAGTAAATTTCACTTTATTGGTTACGTGTTACTATTATTTTTATTTTATTTTATTTTTTTTAGTAAGTTGGCACTTTGATTTTGTGGTTTATTGGTATATTGTTGTAAGCTTTCCCAGAATTTTTTTTGTTAAATTACACAGCACAAAAGACATCTCAACTCGAGAGTGAAAAGAATGGTAGTTAGAGGCAATAAAGTCCCTTTAAACCTTGAGATATGGTACGTTGTGTCTTGTAATCTATATTTATTTAACTCTAGTGTGCGCCATTCATTCAACCGCGTATTGTGAGTGCATGAGACGTTTTATCTCGCTTGATGTTTTAGTTGCAGTTGCTATTACCGTTACTGAAACAAATGGAGAACGCGTAGTATTTAACGAAATGTTTCAGAGCGACCCAGATGCTACCTTTTTCTCGAGAACGGTACATGCTATCAAGTTCAAATAATAATAATAATAATAATAATAATAATAATAATAATAATAATAATAATAATAATAATAATAATAATAATAATAATAAAGCATCACAAAACTGGGTCCAAAGAATCCGTAGAAATTATTTACAAAATCCCGAAAGCCCCCCTTCGTGGATTCCGAAATCGTGTTCGAATTCTTTTAACATTTGCAGAGACCTTTGCAACGAGGTATTACTCGACTCCCCTTTCCATTTGAAATTTTCGAGTTCTGACCTTCCTTTGGACACCATTTTTTTGGGTCACGCAGTTTTTTTTTTTTTTTTTTTTTTTTTTTTTTTTAAGACACTTGAGTCACCATGTGGCATATCATTGGAAAGCGTGTGTCGTTGCACTTCCCGAAACTGTGACGATGCTTTAAACTCCGTATACTCTATTTCGCGCACCTTCATTTTTTTAAACAACAATTGGTTCACGGAAAACGGTAGGTAGTACGGACAAATGTTTCGTAGGGCAATCTTATTTTTTCCCCGCCTTTTCGAATGTGCATTCGAAACATATCGTTTCCATTTGAAAATCGCAAGAACGGGGCATGTTTCTCCCCTATTACACCACGAAGGGGGACTTTCGGGATTTTGTAAATAATTTCTACGTATTCTTTGGACCGAAATCTGTAACGCAATTTTTTATTTCAACTAGATAGCATGTACCGTTCTCGAGAAAAAGGTAGTGTCTGGGTCGCTCTGGAACACCCTGTATAAAAGCAACTAATGCTTCCCCAAAGCCAATAAACACAGACGCGATTGTTTCTTGTTGCTGCGCAGTCTACAGTACTTGGTTGTCACAGTAGTTCAGCGTTTTCTGGATTTGGTTTCAGAAATTTGAACTTTTATGCATGTGAAGAGAGGTTATAATCATAATTTTATTGTATTATGCAGATTGGATAAAAGAAAAAGAGATTGTGTTTCATATTAGGATGCATTAATTTTATATGCTAAAATTAAATATTAGTAAATTAAATTGGTTGACTTGCTGTTGTTATTGTATTAATTTGTGATTTATACATAAATATTTTTGTACAACTTGTGAGGTTTTTTTTTTTTTTTTTTTGTTTATTTGTATTGTTATGTGTATAACTAAAAGATCTCTTATCTATCTCTGTGAGAAATTATTCTGTGCTTTTACTGTATGCTTTCTTATACTAATAGCTTTTTGGATTTGTTACGATTTTAGTTTATTCATTTATGTACATTCATGTCCAAAATGATTGTCGCACATCTATAACTGTCATCTTGTCAGAATATAACTTGATAATGATTTCGCAGGGTACTTTTAATACTGATACTATGTGTATAATCAAGAAATGTATGTTTGTGGTAAATTTCATAAGAAAAGAATTATACATACGAAAATTAGAATGATTAAAACCAAATGTTGCTAAATGAACAAGAAAGTTTTATTTTCGTTTTATTGTTCTTATTTACTGCTCTTTTTACATGAAATTTGATACATACATGTCTTTGCCGATTATACACATACTAACATTATAAGAAATACCGGGCGAATTCATTATCAAATTATATTCCTACAATAACATATTTATAGACATGCGACAATAATTTTTGACATGAGTGTACATTGGAAGCGTTTATAACTTACGATTCTTACGTGTGGTGTACTTTCAGGTAATATTTGAAAACTATGGTGAATTTGTGAATCAACGTGATCGTCCGAAATCCCTTCATTTTCAAACGTCTCGAGCACTGATCACAAATGTAAGAAGTTTGGATTTGGGATCACGTGCTGATCTAGCAAAATGCTTGGAAAGTTTTCAGCAAGGAGAGCTATTTTTTGGCACAGAGTTTCCTTCGGTCAATACTGATTGTAATGTTGTGATTGAAAAGTTTCTGCAACATGTAGAGGGTATGTTTCTTTATTTTGTAATATATTCCCCGGGAGCAGTTCGTAAAAATAATATGTTAAAGTATTCATTTGACGCATTTCTATCCAATCAGCAGAAAGTTCTAGTACTTATCGCTGTGTACAGTCCACTTTCAATTGAATTTTTGTTTTAGTATCCTGGTAATACGAATCTTACAAGTCATCAATGTAATATTGAAATAGTAATTGAATTAAAAGTGGACTGGACACAATGATGAGTACGTTAGAGTAAGTAACTTCCTCGCATGCTCCATCTGTAGAAACAGAACTTTAATATTTCTGTACATTTAGCCTTCTCAGATTTGCAATGTCTGCTTTTTAACTACGGCTTTTGAAGATCTGAATCACAAAGAACTACCTTGTAGTTTTATTTCTTTGAAAGTGAAATACTGATCAAGGAAAATAATGATGATATTTTTTTTTTTTTTTTTTTTCTGTGGCAAGCGTTAATTGATTTATTCACTGTACATGACTTTAAGTTTGAAGTCTGGTGGCCTCAAATAGATAATTATATTTTCTATATGCGATGTAGCTTAACGAAGTCTTTTCGGTGAACATTTACTAAAAGATTACCACGAAAGATACAGGAATTGTGGTTCAGAATAATTTCCATGTATTATCGGTGAAAACTGTATGATATGCTTAGTTTCGTCAGTTTGCATAAGGTGCGGTCTCAGAATGCACTTTGGTTTATTTCATGTATGAAAATGTTACGAATGGACAAGGGAAGGTAATTCAAGCAGCATTCTGTTTTCTCAGATGCAGTCTAGTTGTGTATTCTAATTATTTTTCTATCGAAAATTTCCAGATTTATTATTTTTTATTTTTTTATTATTTTTATTTTTTATTTTTTTGTTTATTTATTTATTTATTTATTTTCTTTTGTCTCTTCACACTAATTCCTTACTGTGGGCAATAAGAAAGAATAAGAATAGGGTAAAAGAAATGTGTCCAAACAGGTCTCGTAGTTAATCGCTCTTCATTCCACTATTTCTGTCGTTTTCTATGAGTGAGACTCTGCTATAGGGCTGTATGCTGTTGGGTGGCCTACCATCTGGGGTTCGAAGTAAAGAATGCGTGTGAAGAATGCGAACAAGCAATAGAATCCCGCTTAACTCGCCAGCTTGGTCCTTTGAGCTATTTCAGTTGAGTTCAACATTCCCAGGCCTAGCGGTCTATCTGCAGATGTACAGATTTTTCATAGCGATTCGGAAAATAAGAATTGATCGCATGATCTCAAGACTACATCTTTTATATGTATGTTAATTTTTTTAGTCAAGTGTTAGCAGCAGTTACTGTAATTTCAATTTTTTTCATTTGACAGAGAATTATGCAACATACTACGCAAATTGCAAATCCAAATATGTATTATTATTTCTAACACAAATATTATTTGATTTTTAATATTTATACAATATTACATATACATACCAAAATCGAAACATAACAGAAAAGTGATAACAGTAATATAATCGCAACCATAAGTACACATACATGGATTAAAACTAATTACAGTTCCACATCACAAATTATAACAAATACTATGCAGTATTAGTATTTTCACTTGAAGGGATAGAACAATAAAATTTAGTTTAAATATGTAATTATAAGGTCAAAGAAAAACTATTATTCAGGGACTAATATATATAAAACTATTCTTATCAGAGTATAAACACCTCATCCAGTTCCTTTCCAGGAGGTAAAGTGCTAAGGACCGACGAGACGTTACCAGGTTAGATAGAAACAGATATGCGCTGTATTAGATAAGATATGGAGCGAACTTCGCCGGAAACACAAGTAATGTGTCTTCCAACCGCCCTAATGAATTCAAGACTTCTTGCACCCCAAGCACCACTGGTTTCAATAGCGATTGGAGTGAAAACAAAACTTTCGAGAAGGTTCTATTTTCTTTGTTTTTCAGCTTCTCTGCGATTAGCAACAGCTCCAGCGTTCATTACTGACAGAGGAAAACTTAAATGAGCGTATGTATCAGCGCATGTGAAGTTCCACAATAGACAGTTACCTCTCATCCATGGAACCAGTGTCACCCCATCCAGTCGCATTCCATCAGAACGACAGCAACCAGAAGGTTATCGTATTGAAGAAGTTCCAGCTGTGTTAAGGACTCGTAGTATTACATCTTTAAAGGACGAGTGTCGAGCGAATCTACCAGCACTCTTCATGCATGAAAGGCCATGCAGGCCACGTTGGTTAACCTCATCTCCACAAGCTGGACAGCGATGAGGCTCGCAAACAACTAAACCTAAACGCAAGGCAACAGCAATTCGAAAGCTTTCATTTGACAAATGAAGACCTAAAGGCGGAGAAGGTATCGCCATCAACCATGCACCCTCTTCCGGAGATGAGGCAGCAAGGAACCTGGCTTTATCTTCCGGAACCACAACAGATTGTAACAGATGAATATGTAATTGAGATGCAATTGGTGTATACCAAGATGACTGATAGCACTTTTGCTAATTTCTGGGGTGTTTGGATGTGCTAAGCTTGCCCACTTATTAGAGCCTTGCTGAACTGAACCATCTGGGTTCAAACAATTACCCTGTGAAAGGAGAGCTTCGATTAAACGCAGAGATCCATGGTATGACGCTAAGAATGTAGGAGTGGCCATATCCACAGCTCGTCGAATACCAAGACCGCCCAAACCAACAGGTAAACATGCTTGCATCCAAGAGTCGTCATTTAAAGAGGAGTTTAGAATTGATTCAAGGACAGTTTTCAGGACAGTATCATATGTTTCCAGCAAAGAACTCTTATGCCAAGATGGAAAGCATCGTAAAAAATAGCTTAATCGAGGGATTAATAAAGATGCCCGTAAAAGAAAAAAAGGCTGAAATTGAGGAAACTCGAGACAAGAGTAATTCTAAATTAGATATTTTATTTAATAGCACGTTCGTGAGTGCATCCGACGTGAGCAGCAGCAGCTAGAAGACAAGCATTCTGAATTGTTAGAGGACGTATGCCTGGTGCAGCCTCATGAAATCTTTTAAAGATTTCGTCGAATGTGGTTTCATCTGTTCCAAGACAACCCACCTCGCATTTAGAAAAGCTAAGATGCAAGCCAAGAACTGACGCCTTCTTATTTATTTCTATTGAGGATGAAAGGACCACCTCGGGTTCACCACCAATTGTTCCATCATCTAAGTACCAAATGTTTAATTCAGTATTCAGTGATTTAACTAAAGAGTGTACAGTTATAGCGAAAAGTGCTGGGCCCAGAGGATCACCTTGTTGTACACCTCTCTGAGAAGAAATAGTGTTTCCGTTGAAAAACAGGTCACTTGGTGGAACATAACATTAATCAACATACAGATAAATTGAAGGAAAATCATTCATCACTGCAGCAAGCATAGTATCTCGGCGAAGCTTATTAAATGTGTTACAAAAATCCAACTTTACAACCGCCTTAGTAGCACTGTGAGTAGAAGAGAAATAAACTCGGGTTGCGTGAACAGCTGCCTCGGCCCCATTAGGAACACAAACACCAAGCTGGTGAGGGGATAAAAAGTTTTTAACTGGCTCACGTATTCTAAAGAAAATTATATTGATGATATTCTGCGCCAAACATTCCCAGCTGCTATGGGCCGAATACCATCGTTCTTTCTTTCTTTTTTTTTTCTTTCTTTCTTTTATTCTTTTTTTTTCCTTTTCTTTTTCTTAGAGTTGTAAGTTTGTCACCGAAAAACAGCGGGCGAACTTCCATTGGTACTTTTCCAGAAATGATTAAATTAAGTAGAGCACAAAAGGATTTTAGGAGTTTTTCCTTCGATTCCAGTATTTGAAAAGAAAGAAGGTCTTTAAGAATTGAAGGACGAAGCCCATCTAGACCTCCCGTGCTGCCTGACAGAAAGGAGTTAATTGCTTTTTGAACCTCCATAGTCGATACTCCTTGAAAAGTGTATTGATCATCAGGAAGATCCGGCGCAATGAAATTGCCAGGGTGGGCAGGATGTTTCTCCAACAAGGTCTCCAATACAGAGGTAACCGGAGCCGCAACCGTATCATCAGAACGTAAAAGACGTACTACTCCACGTATGTCCCTATCGGCATGTTTATTCTCTACAACCTTCAAACTAGAAAATTTGTGGTTTAATCGAGATGTGTTCATCTTTGTTAAAGGCCAGGTTAAAGCATCATGGCCAATATTACACCAGAAGCGAACACGCTGCTTCACCCAAGAAGTCAGATTCTAAACTTTTCTGATTGTCTGGGAGCACTTAAGGCAACAAATGGAAATAGGCATAGGTTAATCCAGTCTTCTGTATCATTTGAAATTGTTATATGATTTAACACCTCTACGAGTGCATCAGTCACTTGATCGAGCACCTCTTGGAACATGTCTTAAAATATGTGTCGACGACCTTTAGTGACAGTAATATCTTGCCCAGGTTAGAAATCGTCAAAACTTTTGCGTTGTTACTGCTGTTAGTGTCGGTAACATTTGCTGTTTTACACTGAAGGCTGGCATTAAAAGTGATATCAGAGCAAACATCGTCATCACACGCAACCTGATGTTTCTTACCAATATGTATATCTGAGTCTCTAGCACTTATATAATGTTTTCCACAATGAGGACAGGGCAATGCATTAGTACTTCTAGAAGTATCGAGGAAACAGTTACCATTGCTAGCACTTGGCACAATCACTATTTGCAAAAGCTGGCATCTTTCCGGCTTGGGAAGCGCATCCGTCACTTGTAGATTCCATTAGTTTAATTTATTACGTAAATTTATTTTAATTACGTACATTTTAATTAAATAGGCAGTTTTAGAAATTAAGTATAAGTATTGTTGTTTTAATTTCAAAAGATATTTGAAAAATTAACGAACGTATGACGACATTTTAACTGAACTTTTGATATTAATAAAATCGGTTCTCCTTAACCGATTTAAATATGGATTTCGCGAAATTGATCCTTAGATATTCAGTAATCCACTATCACTGTAGTGCACCAATTCATATGTCTTCCTGCATTAGAACTCAAATTTCATGGCGTTAAATGAAACCTTGGGCATGTAAGTCAACAATTACAATAATTAAGGTGTATTATTATTATTTTAAATTACACATAATATTACGTTTACTCCATAGGATGATAATCCTAAGAGAGCAAACATTACATTAGATAGTCGTAAATAGAATGTTTGCTCGAGCGTTGACGTTGAAACAAGTTATTACAAGTAACAGTTCCTTTCAACGCCAACTACACATAAGCAGATTCCAAATACAACCTTAAATATGCTTACACACCAAAGATTCAGCATCATATTTTTCGAAAGATAATAAACACCACAAACAATAAGTAGGAATTATTTTCAGTACCATGCACATAAATTGATTACCATGAGGCTTGAGGATATAACATGCAAATCACAATCAATACGCACAAATGGACTTAAAATTTTAATAATTAACCATACTTACATCACCTGATATTAGGAATTGGGTATTACACTAAAATTGTGTATCGATGCTTTTTTATATAATAAAATATAAGTTGATATACGAATGTTAAATTACATTAATATGAGATTATGTTCTGTAGCAAGGCACTTGAGCTGTTATATTTTACTTGTCTCAGCACCAGATAGTGCTGCCTACCGCCAATTCTCTTTAGTTCTCGCTGTTCGCGTGAGTTTCTCGTGCTGGATGACGTAAGAGCGGACAGAGCTGTGATTGGCTAGAGAAGCACTGGCCAAGATCAAGCCCGTTGTCTGCATCCTCTGAGCGAGAAAACGCACACAGAGAAATGTAGTCTGCTTGCAAGTGACATTCCTTTTTAAAATAAAGAGAATTAAACTGTTTGAGCCACATACACCCAAAATAATGTCCAAATGAGTTTATGACAATAATATTATATTTAGTAATAATATTAGTATTATACATATGTTTTGTGAACCTTGTGTGGTTAATATTATGTTCAGTAAGTGTACTAGAGTTTCGTCTGCTTTACTGGGTTTGACAACCAAGCACGCTACTAATAGAAGTGGTTGCTTACTTCAGCAGCTAGCATGGGTAAAGAATGACTGAGTAAGAAATATCAGTCATTAAAACTTGAAATATTCGTTCAGTTTTTCTTTGTAAAACTTATTTTCTAGATTTTCTTCTTCAGTCTATTTTCCCTTAATTTACAAGCTCTTTGCACTCGATTATTTCATTTACATTAATTCATATTTTCAGTGTATGAAGCTATATTCATCTAGAGGAATAGGTTGATTTTATGGGAGTCACCATCTACACTTACGTAAAAATTCGATTTTGTGCAGTTTATTTCAACCTCCAATAAAAGCTTTCTTAATTGGTGTCTTATACGATTTACTTTGTAAGTTGAGCTTAAGGAAATCTGCAATCTCCCTACATGAAAGTTCTAGTTTCGATATAATCGTTTTCATTGTGCCTTACTATGCACTGACTGCTGTAGTGAGTGAATGTAAATTCTCTGCTCAATATAGCTACTCTTATGACTGCCTTCTAGAATACATTATTTTAAAATTGAATACAAGAGGCGATAATGAAACAAACTTTATTACGTTAATTTAAATTTGTAATCTCATAACTTATGATATCTACAGTTGTCGCACTATAAATATTACGTAATAGCAATGGTGGCAGGCGGTAAGACACCCCAGCAGGACCCGTAATTCGGAAATGCCTAGCAAAAATAAAGAGCCCTGAGAACAGTCTCTGTAAACGGGCGCCTCTATTAATTAAGATGATTATATTGGTGGGGAAGGGCACTCCTCCACCAATGAAGATGCAAAGAAAAGTGTGAGCTACTCTCTACGGCTGTTACGCTCTCTCTTTGGTTCTAGAGTAGTTCGAAATTAACACTGTAGCTTATTGATTATACATAAGCAAGTCATTGGCTAACTTAGAAGCAAGTTTGGTCAACTAGGACCAGAATCGATCGTACTTCAGCTTTGCGTATCTCCCTGAAAAAGAAATGAAACAGAGGAAAACTTCCTTCGGTGACCCTGCAATAAACCTATATTATTGATAATTCATAACTAGTTCTACTTGGATGTATGTATTAAGATGGTTTGTGACAACTTTCAAAAAACTAAAAGCTTAAAGCTAAGTCTAATTCTCAGGAAATAGCTAGAAGCGCAAATAAAGATTTACTTTAATAATAATAATAATAATAATAATAATAATAATAATAATAATAATAATAATAATAATAATAATAATAATAATAATAATAATAATAATAATAATAATAATAATTATTATTATTATTATTATTATTATTATTATTATTATTATTATTATTATTATTATTATTATTATTATTATTATTATTATTATTATTATTATTATTATTATTATTATTATTTCGATCAGCAGTAAGTACCTATACAATGTTTCACCGGCCAACGCTCGAATACTTATTCAAGAATCAAGCACGGTTTGGCTCGAGGCTTGTTACACAGGACCTTTGCCCAACTGTAAGAAAGCGTTCCTCGGCTTCCGTATGGGAAATGTTCCGAAGCTCGTTTGTCATCGCTAAACCAGGCCAGAAAGGAATTGCAATCATTTCAGCCATATGGCTGTTAGAAAATTAACATGACTTACTGAAAGGAAGAAAGAAACAAAGAAAGGGGGGGGGGGGGAGAGAAGCAGCACAGCGATACGTTCTCTCCGAAATTCTAAACAGTGACCAATAACTGTAGAGAGGTGGGAGGCCCGGGTTCGATTCCCGGCGGGAGCTCATGTGGTTCGGATTCCACGTTAATCAGTAGGTCCACGTCTCATATAGCATCGCTGCTGAACGGGACGTTAAACTCAAAATCAACTCAACTGTAGAGAGGGAGCATTTGATTTTATTGCATTTTTCTTATCTACGAAACCTTGTCTTTTATTCTTACAAGTTTTCCGTTTTTATGTGTCTCCATTCAGAATTTCTAAATAGAAGCTTTGCTTTGTTATAATTAAATATAAACTAATTATATGCTGAGCAAAATTATATATTTTCGTTAAAATTCAACACGTGTTACAGTTTCGCCAACTAACTCTTTGGCTTCATCAGACACTATGTCTGATGAAGCAAAGAGTTAGTTGGCGAAACTGTAACACGTGTTGAATTTTAACGAAAATATATAGTTTTGCTCAAGAAGTAATTAGTTCATATTTAAATATAGAATTTCTAAAATCTTCGAGAGACCCTTCCCTTATTACGCCCTCTATTACGTGAGAAACCCACCAAGTGGTTTGTCTCTAGTCCAGAAATACTTTCGTAGGTAGAATGCAGGTTCTGTATTTTCCTTTCTGATGATTTCTGTCAGCAGAAACATCTGTGTTCTCTTTTTGTTAATGGAACTAATTAACACTTAATGAGGGAATCCACCGATAGTTCTTCCCGACTGGAAATTCCACTTTTTCATACCTTATCTTTCTTTTTCTCTTCACTTCAGCACTTCAATCATGTTTATTTTATTTTATTTTTATATATTGTTTCTTTAAAAACTCACGCTACTTACCAGGTTCTCAAGTAATTGCTTATTTTACATAATTGACGTGAACTAATAATATACCGCACTAATTTCACTATCTTTCGCATGATCCACGCTAGGTTGGGTATGACATAAATTTAAAAATCACCCATATAACGAATTACCATCATCATGTTTGCAAGAAATATATATATATATATATATATATATATATATATATATATATATATATATATATATATATATATATATATATATATATATATATACATTCCCTCAGCATGTCACATCACACAATCTCACTAATCTTCTGGTCTTGAGATGTTTCAGAATCTACCACCCTTCCACGTTCACGATCACACTAGTGCAACCGTGTCTTTCCAATAAATCTCTAATTTAGTGTTTTGCATACATAAATATATTCTTACTACATACAATAGTAGTGATGTGCCTTCGAGTCTTAACACCCTTTAGCATTCACAACTACAAGACTGTAACACCCGGCATATATATGCGAAGCGTATTTAAATTTGCGTCGCAATTTGTAAGTTTTGTACCGCATCGCACTCTCGGGAGCCAAGAAAAAGATTATTATTATTATACAGTGAAATAGTAAACATCATCTATGAATCACAAACAAGTATGATAATGAAAAGCAAAGTAAGGAAAAAATGGCAGTAATTATACTTTTAAAAAGTTCTGACGTTCTACAGTGTTTAAGCTGGTAGCTGTTTTTGAATGTGTCCATATAGAGTTTTTATTAAAAGTTTGGAATCCGTACTGACTTGAAGAAACGGGTAATTGAAGTTACGCACCACGATATCAAGTTCATTTCTTACGATAAAACAAAATAGCTTATTTCACACAAAGTCCAATTTCTAATTGTATCCAACAGCTACGCGAATCCAATTTGTTTTCCATATTTAAACATCTTAAGCCGAACACTATTTTTTTTTTTCGTAACTTCAATGTAAAATAAGCGAGCATAGTAAATCAGATATATACTGTATTTCTAGGCTAATACTATGAAATAAGTATAAAAAAAAAATAGGAGAGCACAAAAGAGTACTGCTAAGGTTCCCGTATTTTAGCTAGTAATCTAAGTTTGGAAAAGTAAGCTCGAGTCTTGGATTTGGAGAGTCGATTGAATCACTTTCTTTACAAATAGAATAAAATGTCGAAGAGGATATGGTCGCTGTCATCAATTCTACGATCTGTTTCCAATAATTTGATTTGTAATCAGTAGTAGATTGTGTTGTTGAGAGCCAACAAACACCGAAAGGAAACGTCGGGTTTCCAAGAAGACTAATCACTGAGCTTTAAGATAAAAAGCAAACCTTCTGTCATAAAGGAAAGATAATGATAAACTGTTTTCTGTTGCAGAAATAGCCCTGATTCATGCATGGCATTTTGCGATACAATGTTTCGTTTGCATCGCATTGCCCCCACACGTAGAGCGGCATCCTTTATATACAACCTGCACACGTATAGATGGAATACACAATAGTCATTGTACCAATTTTCGTAAATATCTAGGTGTCACGGTTTGCATACGTCCCTTAAAAGTGTTGCAAATGGTCCAATATTAAAGGTGAAATTGAGTACAAGTGGTGCGATATAATAAGGAAGATTAATCCCCCACTAGCTCCTAAACGAGGATATTTAACAGTGCCTGAATTGCAAGAATTTTCTTCCTAAAACTGAGCAGCGTGGTACCGGTAAAATATTTTACCCAGGGATGAAAGTGGATTTGTAAAGGTATGGGGACGGTAGGTAGCAGCATGACGTCACGCCGTCCACCTTGCCTATCTTTGCCCATTGTAATTTTATAGGAACTAGGGGACGCTGCACATATTTTTTTGAGGTGGAGGACGGCGTCCCCCCGCGTTCACCCTCGCTTTTACCGCTAATTCTACCGCAATGAAGAATATGGTACTCTTATTTTTGGATGTTAAGTATTCAACCACTTAGATTTTCATTGAACGATATATTTGTTTGCCCCTAAATTGAACAAAGTGATTTCACTCATAAGTTTGTAATACCTGTATTTTAAGTAAAGCATTCAGAAATTTGTAGCGTTCTTTTATAGATGTTTCGTATTCATCCAAGTAGAATACAAACAGTTAATTCAACGGTATTTCTCGTTGGATTGAAATTGAGTAAAAACACTGATAATTTCATCAATGTGTTTATAATAGCGTGTTCTCTTCTGTTTCGTAAATACAATGTTACAGTAATACTTTCGTTTATTAATTTGTCATTGTAACAAATGGACTAAAGTTACCCCAGACATGACAAATCCTAAATGGTATAAAGAAATTCAAACTATAATAATCATGTTTGGTCACATTGATTATTTATTGCTTTCAAAAGAAAGCCAAATGTTTGCATTTTAACAAGGAGAAATGTCATTAAATTACATTCCTAATCTTAGGAGATATTAAAATGGAAATTATGAAAATTAAAAAGAAAAGAAGAAGGGGCCAAAGTATACCCAGTTTACGGTACCCTTTTTCACTCTCTATCCTTTCATACAGTCCCGTTCTATGAAGGGTGTTCAATATGCCCTAACACTCACCAAGAAGACAAAATATAACAGAAATGAAAAGATGATTATTTTTCAACGTGGTCCCCTCCCCTTTCAATGTGCCTCGTCTATTTCCGCTCCAAAACTTCTGTACTCTGTTGAAATATGTCCTCTTTCTGCTGGAACCATGTGTTCACAGCATCGATTATAGCATTGTTATCCCAAAAAACCTGCACATGGAGATGCTACTTTAAATGTGGAAATAAGGGGATGAGCTACCAATTCAAATTCAGGTGTATAATTGCAGCCATGGCAACACTGGATTTATGGATGGGGCTTATTTGTGCTTGTGTTTTATAGTACTTAATGAATTAGAATAAAAGTGACAAATTTATTGTACGATGTGCTTAATACACGGTAGGAACTCACTGAATTGTAGATTGTGCTTTGCTGTTTTTTTATTGTTAGTTTTCACGCATATAGTGCTATCTTCAATACATCCTCATTAAAGTAAGAATGATGATCCATTCCTACATTCGATAACAACTATATAACTTATGGCGTTCTTTATTGAGCGTAAGCAGATCGAGCTACTTGTAACATCTAAACTCCAACTTCTAAAATCGGCTAAAGTCATTACAGCAGCGAGACCATCATCCATTCCTCTGTGCTGATAACAAAATAAAATTTAAAAAAAGATCATAAAAGAATAAAACGTATCACCTCTTGTAGCGACCTTTTTTTATTGGAACTAGCGGTGGTCATTTAATAGCCGTTCAATTATATAAAATATACAGTTGAACAAAAGATTGCTAAGCGGATGAAATGCAAGTTACCAATTACACAAACGAAAATAAATTGTAAGTACTTTCACTAAATAGTATATCAGATAGGAAGGGGAAGAGGTTGAAGGAAGTAATAATAATAATAAAAACGTGTTAAGAAGCAACTGTGAAGCGTTCACTGACTAAAAATGTAGAGTCTTAACGATCCAAATAGAGAAAACGGAGTAATTAATTTTATGTATTATTGTATAAAACGATAGGATAAAATAAAATTGCTAAACATAGAAAATATACCATTTTTAAATTGTGAAGTAATCAAGAGAAATATTAGGTATCCAATAAAATTGTAGCGAATTATTTTTGCGTGATAGCAGGCACAAACTCCTAACTTCTTTCTTTGTGAGCTGAAGCAACAAAAAGTTGATGATAACGCATTGGTGGATGTTTCCTTTGCATCTGGGACCTATAATTGAAGTGGAACATGTGTTCACCTTTGTTGTGTGCGGTTCTGATTCGATCCTAGCTCGCTCGTGGTAGGCTTTGTGGTGGACAGATAGCGTATGCGTGGGTTTTCTCGGGGTTCCCCCTTCCCTCACACATTCTTCTTTCCACCATTTTATTCATTCTCATAATCACCGTCTCTTTTAGCCTACCGGCATAACCATGGAATGTAAACTTGAACGATTTAGACGGAAACTTCAGTGAAAGTAGGTCAGAAACAAGTATCTGAAACAACATTGAAGGGCATATATGCGTTACAAGTTTAAACTAGAAACAAACCGTAGTGAAACACCAAGAAGAATATACGAGGCATTTGGTGGGAACGAGCTTTTGGCAATACAATGGTGGTTTTACAAATTTAAGAACGGTGATTAATCCGTCCAGGACGCACGACCTACTGGACACCAAAGACATAGACATAAAGACAGCCAAGGTGGTTAAGGCCAAACGTTCGAGGTATTTGGAGAAGCATTGAATTGTAACACATAAATCGTTAATCAGCAGCTACCAGCCTGAAAATCTGTATAAGGTAGCAGGATAAGTTCCGCATGAGTTTACTGCAGTTTAGAAAGCAGCACGAAGTATTGTCTGTGTTTTTGTTTTGTTTTAAAAGAACGATTCTGATTCTGAACAGGTTCTGCATGCTATGATGACTGGATTCTTTGCAATACTCGACCGCGCCGTCATCATGGTTTGGCATCATATGATCCAACCAATCAGAACTACTATCAGTAGAATGTTACTCTCTGTTCTCGATGGACTGCTCAGAGTTTGTGCGTCGTGAACCGAGTTTAGCACCCAATCATCGCAAGTGTGAATCATGTGCTTGAAAAGTTGAAAGCACTAGCGGTCAGTGTTTGAGAGTCACAGACGTGATGTTCTGCTTTGGAATATATTGCTCAAATAACACGTAACAGCATTGTCTAACTTGGTTGAGGAACTCTAATTCGTTCCTCACATCTCTCGGACATTGCATTGTTAGATAATTGTTTATTTCATTCATTAGACTAATGGTTCCTATTTTTGATTAATGATACACTTCACTGAACGCCCATAAGATTGCAATACACTTGTTTAATTTTTTATTAATAATAATGGAAGTTAAAATAGTGTAGGACTACAGGTTTCCGTAAAGTGCTGAGCATTGTTGCAGTCACAGGAAACGTTGACTGGTACACTCTCTTAAAATTGATTTTAACTAATTATTAAATTCTTTCTGAGTTTTAAATACTAAAAATTAACGAAAGACTGTATGAGATTGCTCTACTTTCGTGATACACCGGTTGGAACGATTGGATTAGATAAGCATCTGGCGGAGACAGCGGTTCGGAACCCTGGACATCTTTGGTTCACGTTCCGTTGAGTTGTACTACCGTGGATCTATAATCTGACCGAGCGTGGGGTGAAATATTGGTGCTAATGCGGAAGTTTGAGATTTTCTAGGCATGCCTTCCTATATATTAGTACCTTTCTCTTTGTGGGATCAAAATTCAACTGTAGTCGTCTGGTACCTAATAACAATGAAAATGAAATTATGCAGGACAAATGTAATAATAATAATAATAATAATAATAATAATAATAATAATAATAATAATAATAATAATAATAGAGTCGACTAAATACATAAATAGCCACCCTCATCATTGATCGAAGCGAGGACCACAACTATGAGTTTTGTCTACTGGGACAAGTAGATCAGTTTGGAAACTACAAAAATATCAGTTATTCTTAGCGTGAATCGAAAGCTGTATGTTCTTGGACACAGAAGATATAGCCAGTTGGTATATTTAAGAATGTAAATGGAGTTGGAATTGCAGTTTGCAGAATGACAAATACGTACGGTAGCTTTGCGTTGGAATATTATGAAAAGTCAGTTTGATGTGGAATACAAAATAAGTTGTATCTCTCTATTTCTGCATTTCTTGGGTGCAGACACAATGTGTTCAGAGAGACCCGTTCTCGTAATGAATGTGTGAGGGCTGGGATGGAGTTTGGAACTTGGTACATCATTTTGGATGGGATCGGGAAAATCTCGATTTCAGGTGAGCTTCTGAATATTAGATAAAATTGATCGTTGAGATTGTGTTTTGAATAAGAGACTGGGAGGTACTGAGTGAAAATGTGAGTTTTTTGCAATCGGTTCAGCGTCCCAAGAATAATTTCGATATGCTCAGTTAATCTTCTATTCAAATGACAGTTCTTCAGATTAGTTCTGGTTTCAGTGTGTATCGCTATAGAATGAAAATGGTAAAAGAGTGCAAGAAGTTTTTTGTAAGCGATTCAGCGTGTCAAGATAACATATTACGGTATCCACAACACTCTACTAAACCGGTAGTAGTTCATATTTACCGTATTTTCGGTTTCGATAGTGATTCCCGTATAGTATAAACAGTAAAAGATATCAAAAAGCAGCTTTTTGCGATCGATTCAGTGTCCCAAGAATATGTTCTGTGTTCTCCCTTACTAGCTCTCTATTCAAACCGGAAGTGATTGAAACAAACGGATTTTGGTTTCAACCTTTATCGCTATAGAACAAAGTCAGTAAAGGATAGCGAGTAATTTCTTTTTAGTATGGACTCAGTGTTCAAGGTACAAGTACTGTCTTTTATCATATTACTCTTTTGAAACCAGTACCTAAGGATGCACTACTTCAAGTTTGAATATTGAATTCCCATAGTTATAAGTCTTAGTTTTACATTGTGAACGATATTCACTTCTTTAAAGTGTCACTTCTTTATGAAGCATGTCACACGTATTTTCAAATCAGTATATGTATGTCGTATTGAATTATTTGTAACAATAATGGAATTTCCAGCGACATATTATGTTCTACAAAAGTTAAAGGAATAGAGATTCATTATTTTATCCCCATCATAGTAATTATATCAATACGTCAATACGGACTTCTTTCATATACGTCATATCTACTGCTCTTCTAGAGCTTCAATCAAAGGAGGGGTGTTTTCTGTATGGGAAGAGAACAAAACCGACCTTCCACCGAGGAAATCCTGAACCCATTCATATGGGAAGAGAATGGGAGCAGATGATGTTGGAGTGTGTGGAAAGTGATGATGTGAGAACTGATGTACTGAACATTAGAAATCGGACTTCGATTGTAAATGTGTTCTTGAACAAGCAATGTTATGTTAGTGACTGAGTAAACAGTTTAATGAAAAGTTTGACTTTTCAATATATACAGGGTGTCCGGAATGAGACTGGTGGTTTTTAAAAGTGTATAGTTTTAATATGGTCAGAAATAAAAAAAAAAAAAAAAAAATAAAGGAGAACTCAAAAAGTTTATTTAGTCTTACTTACAAGTCATTCTAACTCAGTGTAACTCCAGGTAAGCTC
This sequence comes from Thermobia domestica, assembly GCF_964235325.1. Lineage (NCBI taxonomy): Eukaryota > Metazoa > Arthropoda > Insecta > Zygentoma > Lepismatidae > Thermobia > Thermobia domestica. The sequence goes on from NC_137467.1 coordinate 113,009,378, forward strand.
CATTTGTAACTCTTAGAATACCTAGCCTAAACTCAATCTCTCTCCGCGTATTCTGTAACATTTGAGGTGTTACTTAAGCAATCGCATTCCTAATACGGTTCTTCAGTTCATCAAGGTTTCGCTCCTTTTCACCAGAATACACAAGGTCTTTCACATACCCCCCACAGGAAGAAGTCCAGGGGGGTAACAGAAAAGCGTGGAGGCCACCTAATTGGCCCATCACGGCCTATCGAACGGCCAGGAAATTCAGTATCAAGGTACTCCCTCACTTGTAGGCTCCAATGTAGCGGGGCACCATCCAATTGGAATATAACTTGAGATTGCAAATGTTGTAACTGGGGAACAGCAAAGTGTTGGATCATGTCTAAGAACACATTTCCTGTTATGATTCGCTCTATGAAAAAGAAGGGGCCTATAACTGCATCATGTGTTAAAGCACACCAAACATTCAATTTGGGACTGTCCCCAGAATGTCGTGTACACATGCGGATTCCAGATCCCCATATCCTAGCAAGTGTCTGTTAACACAGCCAGACAAGTGAAAAGTTGCCTCATCAGGGAAAACAACGTTCAATACGAAATTATGGTCATAATCAATCCTATCCAGAATTTCAGTAGCAAATGCTGCTCTCTGTGGCTTATCGTTTGGCTTAATTTCTTGCAACAATTACAGTTTATACGCGACGCAAACGTAATTTTCTGTACCACATCGTGCACTGTTGACTTTGGAATTGCCTATTGCCTGCTCGCTGCGTGAATTGACTTCCTCGGGCTGCGTGAGAAATACTTTCTTATTGCTTCCATATTTTCTTCTGACAGACGCGATTTACCGCGCTGTGTTGTTTCACTACACTCCCCGTTGATAAAAATTGATCCTTGCACGCCTGGATACTGTTGCGTGGTGGAGGATCCTTATGATAAACACGTCGAAAGTTCCGTTGAACTTGAACAACTTTTGTCTCCGCAAACCACCACACGCATTGCGCCTTTTCGACTGCCGACGTAATTTCTGTTTATCGGCGATACTAGCGCCGTCACCGGTAGTTGTTAGAGTATGAAAATTTGCTGAACAAAACTTTTGAGTTTTCCTTCAATATGATTTTTTTTTTTCAGTATCTCTGACCATATTAAAACCATACACCTTTAAAAACCGTCAGTCCCATTCCGGACACCCTGTATATAGATAGATATAAAAAGTTATATCCATTTATATATATTTCAATTTTGTGGGTGTATTTATACATATGTATATTAATATTTCGAGTTAACATTCCTGTTAGTGGTGATTTTTTTTAACCCATGAATGCGCAGTGAACAAAGTGAACTCTTTAATATTACGTTTACTGTGTCGTTTCTTCCATATGTTTTACATTGATCCAGGATTCTGAATGAAAACGAATCAAGACTGAACTTTTTTTTTTTTTTTTTTTTGTCAGTCATTTTGTTGTCATTTATCTTGTTAGGAGTCATTTTTTAGTGATCTTTATCGTGACCCAGTTTTTTTTAGAACGTTTATCTTATTTCGTGCAATGGATTTAAAGAGTTGCATTTAGTTTCCAGTTTTGCATTTTCTTTCACTTTACGTTACGATAGACTCTTTGTTAACATTTGAACCTTATCCGTGGGAACTGAAGCGATAACGTACTCTCATAGACTTTGCTCATACGTCACGATAATGCTTCGGCCAATGAAAGTGAATGTGCAGACGAAATGATTAAAAATTTGTATGAAACGAGGATTCCGAGCTTTTACGCCTTGGTACTAGACCTGTGGGCGGTGCTTCGTCTGAGAAGCGGAAGAAGGACGCATCATTGCAGAAGATGGCCGATAAATAGCAGGACTTATCATAAGTTTTACTTAATTATTTGTGAAGATCTTTTTTTCTTTTCTTTTCTTATTTTATTTATTTATTTATTTATTTTGATTTAACTTATATACCGTGATGTAAGTATGTAGATGTATGCTTAGAAGAGAGAGAATGTACAGTAATTGAATCATAGTAATTTCTTCAATATCTTCCTCGTTGTTATGTGCATAGCTCGCATATATTAGGTTTTATATTATGCTCTTTACAGTTAACTCAAATTGCTGAAATTATTTCTTTCAATATAACTCTTAATATTCTGGTTTATTGCAGTTGTTTGTGGTGAGATTGGAATAAAACTTTGTTTCGTTTGAATCACATCATAATTTGCATTTTAAGAGTGTTTGTTTGCGGATGGCGAGAGAGAGCATCCCTGTCGAACACCACTTCCAGTTGCATTATCCGCTGTCATTTCCCCTTATTCTAACACTAACTTGTTGGTTCATATATAAGTTTCTTATCAGTCTTCGATCTTTCCATTCCAACCCAACCTCCTTCAGAACTTTTAACATCAATTTTCAATTCACGCGGTCAAAAGTCTTTTCTAGATCAATAAATACCGCATACACCTCTTTTTCTTTTTCTATAAACCTTTCATATACCATCCTTAATGATCGAATTGTATCTTTTGTGCCCTTACCTCTTCTGAACCCGAACTATTCCTCCTCAACGTTTCATTTGTTCTTCTATACACCCATCTGTTGAGAATTTGAAGCAAATTTTTGGTGCATAAGATACGACTAAGTCTTCACATCTCTTTAGGTTCGATTTCTTAGCCATCGGTATCATTAACCCTTTGGGGACTTTATGGTACAATTTTGTACCATACGCGTTTTTCATGGTACATTGCGTTATTTCTCTTCTATTTGAGCTTTTTCGTCCGTTTTTTTTTTTTTTTCAAGTCCAGAGGCATTGTAGAAGACATTACGTATGGTTTCAGACCTTCCTGCGTCCAGACATAGGAGGTGATGACGTCAAAAACTAAAATTTATTTTTTCATTTATTAAGCCTATGTTCAATATTTTTGGCGGGCTTATTTTTGCACGTAGAAGATTGAATATTTGCACAAACATTCAGTCCACCGAGCAGTATTTACCACATTTTTTTTTTTCAGATTTGTGATTTAAAACAGGGGGGGAAATTGGAGGGGCAAAGGTTGAAAAAAGGAATATTTTTACCAAAAAAATTCCGTTTTTCAGGATTTTCCCGCCTCACATACATGATGGGGACACGTGAGTCATACCGTCTGAAAGGCAGTTCCATTCTGAAGAGAATGGCGGTCGAATCATTATCCTAGGGTAATTAGAGATGACTCAGGGAATTTTTAAAAAATATACTTCTATATAGAAAAAAATGGGACATGGTCGGTATATATATTTTTTTTTTTTTGGCGAGCTTACTTTTGCACCTAAAAGATTGAAATTGTTCATAAACATTCAGCCCACCGAGTAGTATTTATCAGATTTTTTTCAGATCTCTGCATTAAAATAGGCGGGGGGTCGAGAGGGGAAAAAAGTTGAAAAAAGGGATTTTTAGACCAAAAAATCCCGTTTTTCAGGATTTTCCCGCCTTACATACATGATGGAGACATGTGAATGGTACCGGCTGAAAGGCAGTTCTATTCTGAAGAGAATGACGGTCGAATTATTATTCTAGGGTAATTAGGGACGTCTCAGTGAATTTTTATCAAAATATACTTCTGTATAGGGTAATATGGGGCATTGTCGGTATATATATATATATATATATATATATATATATATATATATATATATATATATATATATATATTATGGCGGGCTTATTTTTGCACGTAGAAGATTGAAATTGTGCACAAACATTCAGTCCACCGAGTAGTATTTAACAGATTTTTTTTCAGATTTCTGCGTTAAAACAGGGGGGTCCAGAGGGGCTAAAAGTTGAAAAAAGGGAAATTTAGACCCAAAATATCCCTTTTTCTGGGAATTTCCCGCCTTAGATACATGATGGAGACGTGAATGGTACCGCCTGAAGGGCAGTTCTATTATGAAGATAATGATGGGCGAAACATGACCCTAGGGTAATTAGGGATGTCTCAGGAAATTTCTTCCCTGAGATCATAGTGTTTTGTGGTAATTTGGGGCATTGTGGGAATTCTTGATAAAATTTCTCCCGCCTTTAGTATTCAAGATAGAAACTTGAAATTTGGCGCACACATTCAGTATACCAAGTACTATTTATCAGATTTTTTTTTTTTTTTTTAGATGGCTACATTCACACAGGGCCGTTCCAGGGGGGGGGGGGCAAAGTGCGAGAAAAAAAATTTCCCTCCGAAATTTTCACTTTGACATAATTTTTCCCGCTTCTGGTATACGGTATGAGCATGCAGGTGGTACCATTTGAAAGCCAGCTCTATTCTGAAGAGAATGAGGTATGAACCATGATCCTAGGATAAATAGTGACGATGCAGTAGCTGCTTGACTGAAAGTCTAAAAAATAGCCCAAAAAGCCGGAATCCGGAATAGGTTGAGTGGTAAGTTAGCTCAAATATCGTCGACCATTCATTCTTATCATTTTCAACACAGGGTTAAAACTATGTGTGTTGCAGACAAAACTAGTTGATACGAAATTTCATATTTTGAAAATTATAATACTTCAATGAAACTCCATCTAGTACATCAGAATTTTTCGAGCCCCTTTAGAATATTTAGGAAGACAAATCTTGTTTTCAGTGAAAGCTATCCTCTGTTGGAATTTATATCTTCAAGGGATACTCATGAAATAGGACATGATCCATAATAAAAGATAAGAAATTCGTCTTTATAGTTTACTCTAACCTAATTTCTAAAATCGAGTAGAAGTTATGTTGGTCTGGTGTCCGTATTAGTCACATTTGTGTTGAATTTCTGGAAGTTGAGAATTGTGTATACTACTTGTACAGTATTTTTTATTTATTTATTTATTTATTTTATTTTATTTATTTACTAAGGCGAGATAATATATTGTATACCAGTGTTTTTCCTTTCCGCTGTTCTTTTCATTCAATAATGGTCTTCATTTTTTTTATCTAATTACCAGAAAAGATGTAAAATAAGGAATCTGAAGTGGCTGCTTGATCACAGATACTTTGTAAAATGATGCACTGAAGTTGTACGTACTAAAAAGATGTTCGCCTCCAAGGTGAGTCGAACTAATTCGTGGATTCGATAGAACCAATTAAACTGTGTAACATATTGTAAAAGAAAACCATACCTCGATTGGGTTTTTAAGAAAATCGCTCTCGAACATTTTCTGCATTTCTCATTAACTAGACTTTGCAGAGAATTGTGCAACACTGCATAATAATGCAGTACTAGCTGTTTCGAATCACAACACATTCCATTACTTTCCATCTGACGGCTAATAAAATAAATGAACTTAAAATTTATGTAGATTATGTTTTGAAACAAACAGTTGATACATTATCATATTCTCAAATTATCTTATTCAACACAATTTTCGCAGTAATGAGAACCATGTTCTAGTCTGGTTAAAAAACAATAGAAACGAAATTTATCTTTGGACCAAGAAGGTTCTGTGGCAGTATATACAAGTTTCATGCCAAAATTAAATCCGAATTTAATAGGTGATTCGAACGGAATATAGCCGTATGTTCTGTAACTTGGTTTAAGGAAGAAATGCATAGTACCAGAGTACAATGCGTAATGGGGAGAAAACTGGTACAATAAAATCGATAATGCAACGCCATTGAGTAGTTTTCGGTGAACATTACTCGAAATATGTGCTATCTAGTTGAACATTTTCTCCGAAATCCCAGATTTATTTACGCAGTGTACATATTTTTAACTCTTACGTGAGCATCTGTTAATAATAAATCAACATACGGATACCAAACGTGTTTATTTATTTCATTAACCGTTAGTCGGATAGGAATGAAGTCTGCTGTAGTTTCCAGCAGCTAGAAGTGCTTCATTATCCAGTGTTGGGAATTCCTCTTCAAAATCTAATTTTCGAGATGCGCGTAAAATGTTTTGAGAGCGATTTTCTTTGAGTTTTTCTTTTAAACAGTTAAAGAGCTGAATTACCAATTCCACGAATTTGTTCAACTCACTTTCATGGTGACCTCACCTACTTCTCTCGTAAGATTACTGGACTAAGCATCTTCCGCGTAAAATTTTGAAGCCACTATTTATTTTACTATGATCATTGTCACACAACTTTTTCTTACTGCTTTCTTGATTATTTACAATATCATGTCGTATTCTTTTCATTACTTCGCACCTGTTAAGATCCTTTACTTCTAGGTTTTGTGTGTGTAGTATCATATGTATTTGTGTCTTCATTCTGTTCTTTTTTCTCCGAATTCAATAGAATATAATATTTTGTATTCTTTTCAGCCCGAGATAACGTGAGACCATCACCGGAATTTAATACCCGCTCTTTGTCAGAAATAGTGAAGAATTTACATCGAGAGCTTTTGTGGGTAGAAGCCAAGGATGTTTGGTTTATTCATCTAGATCCAGTGTGGGCGGATTTCTTTGGTGTTAGTGCAACATACAATAAACCTGTCCCTTTTCTAGATGCTTTTCCATTAACGCTGTGGGTACATCTAAAATTCCTTACGGATGTTCCATTCAAACAAACTGCAGAATTTACCAAATGTGTTGGGTATAACTCAAAAATGGGCGAAATGGAATCTGGTGAACAGTCTTCCAAAGTTAATGAAGAGAAGGAATCCGGAAGAACGGGTAAGTCACACCAAAGAACATTAATAGACTCGTCTAGGACAGAGTCTGATCACGTGAATGAAAGATGCAGTGAGAATGATGATAAAGTGGATCCGAAAACAGCTGATATTCATGCTCTAGCGTACATATCCAGTCTAGTCAGTATTCAGCTAAATCATTATCAATATTTATTTCTCTTACGTTTGCTGGAAGACGTAACTGAAGTTACGACTTTCTTAAATATTGACTCAAACAGAATTCTGAAAGAAGACAAAAGTACTAAAATATGCATGGGCGCCTCAATTCCTCAATTAGATATCAGTTTTATAATGCCGTCACAGACACCGGGTAAAGAGTCGTCAGGGGGTGATGTAGAATCAGTAATACCTGATACATCGAGCCTAACTGATGTACACGAAATTGAACAATACGATCACGATGGAGGAGGATGGACCTCCCCTACTAGTGGTTCAAAGGACTTCACAGCAACAGAGAAGCAGAAGAAAAGTGGATCTCCTTCGTTCGATAGTTTAATAGATCCATTTTCTCCCCATGTACTTGAATATTCCAAGACACACAACATTTCTGATGCTCTAGTTACACAGAATACAAAACCGTCGGCAAACGGACAACCTACATTAAAAAATTTAGGAATAGACTCATCTAAATCGAGTACTTCATTTAATCAATCAACTGCATTTCCCAATATGAACCTTCCAAATAATATAAATGTAGGATTCAGTAGTATGAAAAGAGGCTTCTCAAACCTTATGACGTCTTTAGATTCTGCGTTGAAACCTAGTCCAGACGACGCAAGTGATTCTTTATCTGTTAAAAGTGATGCAAGTTCAGACAGTGAGAACTATGTTATGGTTAACATGGATGCTGAAAAAAGTGCGTGTGTGGATGCTATGTTCCATGTGAATAGTTCAAAACAAAACTTAGCTATAGAAGTAGCTAGTGAAGTTATAGAAGAATCCCCTAGTGAACAGAGTTTATCAAGTCCTTGTCGAAGAAAAGATCTGGTAAGCCTTCTACAGTTTTTATGATTTTTTCCTCTTATTGTTAAAGACATCATCATACCACATCATGTTTGAGTTAAAAAATCTTAGTTCTATGTTGCTGAAATATGCTGTTATGTAAATGGTACATTTTTCCAAGTTGCGTTAGCTTGAATTCTAAATTTCTGAACTGGATTTACTTTTATAATCTAACTTAACCTTGTATGCGTTATGTAAGGCATGTATGTTATCCTCCTTAACTTCGATGTTAACATAGTAATCAACTTTATGAATTTGATACTGTTGTGCAAAACACAGAGACCTACAAAATTATGTAATTTGAGATATGTATCATAGAGGGCTTAAATTGTAGAAAAGAGTGATAATCATTCGGACGACAGGATGGGAAATATTGATTTGCCAAAAAAATAAAAAAAATCCAACAACATTAAAATATTAAAGCTTCTAGTTACCTTAAAGCTTGTTCTTTGACGAAAGGAAGTAACGTTTTATTTATTTATTTATGAAAGACAATATGGTATACTTTGCAAATTAATTCAAATATTTTCCATTTGAATAATGTAAAAGGAAGGCATTTTGCGTGTTTGCAAGGGAACCGTCACAAGTGTAACGTAGTCAGCATTGCAGGAGGACGGTTTGGAGATTTTTCTAAAATAATAATAGTTCTTAAGAAGTTCTGTATATATGTTAGAGATGTAGTTAGTGTTCGGGCGGTTCTTCTCAATTAAAGTTTGTCAAATTCGGAGAATATCTTAACAAAAATTCAAGACCAATATTTTACACTTGGGATAGTTGTCTTGCAAGGAAGTGTAGTAAATAAGATCGGTAAGTTATAATATAGAATAAAAAGAATTAGTGAGTGCAAGCTAATAAAGGAACAGAAATTGAGTAATGAAAGGATCTGTTTCGTAAGGCGAACGTAGTTAAATGAACACCTGTTCAGATCAAGGGACGTAAGTATGAGCACTTGAAAATCAAAAATAAAATCTGTGTACTTAATCTTTGCGTATGTGTTTATAACACCTCTATGCTTTTGAGGCTAAGGAAGACGGATTATTATTCATGGGGAATAAACGATGATGGGAGATAACTTGAGTAAGATAAATTTGGAATTTAATGTTCCTTTTTAGTACGAACCTACATGTAACAATTACCTTTATCTGATACTAGCCTAGCTTTTCAGTATATCGCCATAAGTATTGGATCGTGTAACAGCTTTTTCACACCAGCCACCGTGAATGAGGTTTTACTGGGTTTTCCTATTCACATCAGGCAGATGCCGGGGTGGTACCTAACTTATAGGTCCCAGACCTCTTCCTTCCTTCCTCAATCTTTTCTTCCTTCCCTTTCCCCGGATTGTGTGCTCGCCGAAGGACGTCATCTCTCAAATCGTGAAGGGCTAAATGGCCTTAGATACCGAAAGCCCAGAAATCCAAATTCTAAATCCCCTGCAGCTTAACATGGGATCCGAACCATAGTAGCCCTTACCTGGAATTAAACTTGGTTTCCCTTTGCGAAAGCGCGTACGCTAACCATATAGACACCGAGGAGTTCGGTGATGGTGACGAATTGGAGGAGGAAAAAGTTAGATCAGGAAAAAAGTTCAGTGACCATGTTGTTAAGCAAACAACTACAGACTAAGATTCTTAATTTAAAGGCTTAAATGACGGAGTGAAAAGAAGGAGAAAATGAAATGGAATTTCTAGTTTTATGTCTCATTTTATGTTCTTTAGATTAAAGGAGATGGATGATTAATGAAAGTGAATGATAATGAAATATGTGGTGAAATGAAATACACGATAAATCGAGAGAACTCGGAGAAAACGCACGAACACGGTGTTGTCCATCACGAACTCATTTGACCTGGGATGGAACCAGTTATCTGTAGTACCAGAGGTGAATTCTCTCTCTCTGAACCATTGTCCCCCCTGTAAAAGGATAAAGAAAAGCACGGAGAAATGGGTTGCCTGCATATGTATTACTACACCAAATTATTTCAAATCGTTACAGTGATGAGACCTACAAACCGTTGTGACAACCCAACTCACCAGAAAGACTATTTACCAAGAATTTTTACAACAGTGGTCTATTCACAACTTCTAGGTTACTAGAAACCAAGACTATTAAGACTAATTGTACAGAACGATATGTTTACCAAGAATTTTTACATTTCTTAAGTTAACACTTCTATCACAGTAATGCATTTTTCTGTACAACAAAGCAAATATAGTTTTTAAAGGAAGGGAAGCAACATTTCTTCCTTCAGAAGTACATTGGTGATGAAAACAATTACCTATTTATAAAAAAAAATATTTTATCAAGATACTGATAGTGTGAATTGAACAAAAAAATTGGAATGGCCATCGTATACGCATAAGCTATTCTATGGATCTCCAGCCTTAGTAGTTGGTGTACCATATCTCCCCTTAGCCACTGCCGCAGAATCCTACCATCAATACTGTAGAATTGCGAATATGCGTCGATTCAAACTGCGAACAACGCGATCATGTAAGATGTTGCATGGAGAGCTAGAACATGACTACCAAAATCTATTATTCAAATCTCAGATTCAGTAAAATCTTACCTCTATTCTCTACAGATTTTTTTTTTTTTTTTTTTAATTTTGTTTATCACCTGATGGAACAATTTAAAAGGAAAGGGAAGAAACAATTCCAACACGATTCAAAATCGTTTACTGAAAGAAAGAGATGAAATTAAATACTCCAGGTTTACGTCTCACTGATACGTCATATATTCTAAAGAAGACGGCAATGTTCAGAATGAACGAAGTAGTGGAAGGAAGAAGGTAGGTAGAAACGAGAGAACTGCGAGAAAATCCTCGCACGCAGTGTTGGCCGACCAGAAAACTCACTTGGAGCGAGCTGGAATCGAACAACTGATCTCAAGCACCAGAATTGAACTCTTTATTATTGAGCCATCGTGGATTTTATTGTTTACAGAAGATCTTCAATTTCACATCGTAATCACGATATCGTACTGCTCCAAAAATGCTTATCTTCATCGAACAAATGTCAGAACCTATATGTAAACATTACTGTCTTTTATACTAGTTTGACGTTTCACAGGGATTACTCACAGAAATTCGGCCAGTCCAGTGGCTAGGATCCTTCTCATACTTTAACACTTTTAAAAGTACTCAATGTCTATCCGTTCCCGAAATGCATCCGCATCAACAATTACATACATTCATACAAATTGATTTCTCACTTACATGTCACTTAAGACACTATCAACAGCAACACGATATTTGATCTTAAAACTATTCTTGAACGCATTTCTCTGAAGTGTTCTGTTCCCACAGAAAAATATAGGAGGAGCGTAGATTGGCAGTTTTCGTGCAAACTATACTCTTTGTCTCCCCATAGCACTTGAATAGATATTTGCAGCTTTCGTTTCTGTCTTTTTCTCTTTTTGTAACTGATTGTTGTTAGTTTATTATGCTATTACCGATTCTCGCTTTTGATTTTTTTCCATTGTCTTCTTGCTCCTTTTAATTTCATTCCCTTTTAGGAAATTTTACTTCCAGAATATAAAGATTCATAGACTGATCTGAGGGGTAATCAGTTGAAGTTTGTAATCGCGGAAGATGAGGCATAGATGTGTCTGACCGATGGTTAAAAGTTCGAGTTATTACATACAGAGAAGTGTCGATAAGAAGGACGAAGCGGCTTCATTTTTCAGTTCAGCGAAACATATCCACGCGGATATGTTTCGTGGTTTTGGCTACATTTTATTACGGAACACAATTAAAGCTACTTTGCATTGCCAGCATTGTGCAAATCAATGGTGAATATTTACTGAAACGAGTTTTGATGAATATTTAATATTAAAAAGGAAATCTCCACATTACATGGATCGGAAACCAACTTCGTAGAACTTCCTTAGGACAAGACGCTTAATCGCAAGCTAAATCTAGGGCCGGGAATTGTACTATTCCCTTTACCGACAGTTAAGAGTCCTGATCTTAGTCAAAGGGCTACCGTGCCTTGTACTTCTGAACCACAATCTTTCTTGCAAGGAATGTAGTCCTCCTCTGGAAAACGTCCTAACAGGCGTGGAATAAAATACTCCTGTACATCTATAAAGATGTATCTTCGAGTGGGAAGTACACTGTTCATCAATCGTCAAAAGTGCTGGTCTTCATATAGAGCACAGCCGGTGGTAAATGGCAGATTCTCATAGTGAGTGAGCTCTTCAAAAGTGTTTATATGGAACCATATCGGTTTCAATATATAACAACTATTCTTTGGGTAATTTTTTTTTATATTAGTTTTTAAGATTTTTAAATATTCAGTCTTCGTTTACTGTTCATCTCGTACTATATAAAAGTTTTTTTTTCGCTTCGCAGCAAGTAAACCTCTCCCTCAATATTCAAGCCAACCACCGCTGCTTAAATTGTTAACTTCTTCTTCTAAACCACCATGTACCTCTGAACACTATGAGGTGACCCGAACCCGAATTTTGATGTCAGTCAAACTTCTTACACATCTGTATACTTTTTGCTTCTATTTTTCGAGAAACATCAGCGAAAGAAAATACGATTTTGTTGCTGTTTTTTTTTTTTTTTCTGTGACCATGTTTTTAAAAATTTGTTTGGGTTAGTACATTATCTATCTATCTATCTATCTATATGAATGGTGTATATTCCAAACTATTTTGTGTTGGCATTTGCTTTTCTTGCACAAGAAAATATCCATTTATAGACGTTAAAATTGAAGAGTATCTCATTTTTGTCAAAAAGTGACATTGGCCTTTTTGGACCCAAGCTACATATATATATATATATATATATATATATATATATTAAAATGGTACAAAAGCTATAAAAACGGCTTAATTCCAACCTCTAACTTTGGATTTCAAACCTTTGACTTACGATTATTTGTGATTTCACGTTTAACAAAGACAATATTTTAAAGTATGTGTACTTTAAATAAATTATTATTTAAATACATCTTTTTTTATATAAAGTTTATGTTTTAAAGCTATTGTTCAAAGCCTTTGTATTTTAATAAGCCTTCTCCAAAATCAATGCAAATGAATTGTGCTGCCATCTTTGGAGTTCTTTTAAACTATATGTTTGTGGACGTTTATATGTTTGTGGCCAATCCTTTACAATGATATCTCGGAAACTACAGGCTTCAGAAAGATGACGTTTTCACTGATCGATTGCAAATTTTGCATAGATTGTCCATTTCTAATTGAATATTTAAAAACCATGGCCATTATTTCTTTATTACATTTTTACGGGTACACTGGAAGTGTTGAAATTAAAATAAAAAAATAAAAAAAAACCTAAAACATTATATCCTACGCATTATACATTCCAACACCACATTTTTGTATGTACGGGTTGAATATGTCCCAGGCGTTTGTTTCCTGGCTAAATAATATTGAAAAAGGAAGGATAACCATTTCTCCAGTCTAAGATGAATCTTTATTTTTGGAGTGTTTTGCCCAATGAACACCACATATAAGTGACATTATAATTAATTATGTATGTAACGTATTTGCTTATTACATACTGCATGTAAGAAGAAAGAAAACACTGGTCATACATGACTTAGAAACTCCAACAGGAAGTAGACTTAAATTTTGCAAACGGTGAAAGATATTGAGAAAAAATAATCGAAAAAAACCCTTTGTGATACTCTTTGGCGATTTTTTAAAATTATCATTATTTATCAAGACGTCTTTCACTTGTGTCTGCAAAGGGACATGTACAGATGTGAAGAATAACAAGGAGATTCATGCTTATATGTGAGTGATGGGCTGTGTGGAGAGCGCAGGTTCAGCTAGTATATATTAATGAACTATAACAACAAAGTGTGAGAGGTAATTCTTTACATCAGAATGAAGAGAAAAGTTCATATTGATTTCTGGGGAAAAGGGTATAGTTTCAAAACTAAGGCCATCCCAAAGCGTAGAGAAATTACATTGCAACATTCGTTACTTCTAACACACGAAAACCCGTGGAGTGGCGGTCCGTATCAGCGTAAAGGAAGTCACACATACTCCACCAAAACTAAATATTTCAACGAAGTGCAATATGTGTGAAGGAATTCGCTACAGGGCACGATTTCCAGAGATGCTTCAAACAGAATTCTCAAGTGTTTTGATTTAAGGGTGGATCCGAAGTGTATACGGAATGTGTCGACAGGAAGTCGGAAGTGTTGAGAGACCGCCAGCACGATGATACCTTGTGTTCAGAACAACGCGTGCTGTGATATATTGTTTCACAGCATATTACACGTTTCTTACACGTATAAGCGTTATGCTATTGTAGAAGTATGTGTGGGTAAGTAAAAGTGTAAATTAGTCCAACAAGGAAAGGAAGACTACTAATGACTAGAGATTGGAGGACGTGGCTCACAGAAAATCACTGGGGGATATTTATAAAATTGCCGACCGGTCATATGACTTAATCCTTCATATTATTCTTTCATTCCTTTTCATTCTTTATTCAATACTGTGGCAAGGTGATGATGTGGAGAGCTTTTAGTTTCTCTTAAATATTTTTGTCAAGTTGCAAATAGATTGTTAACAAGATAAAGGAACATCTGAGGAAATTTTAACATTAAAATTAATTATGTTTCATATAAATATAACTATAGTTACTAAACTGTATAACTCAGTCTCACCTTGGATCCCTAACTGCAACTCCTGTTTAGAACATCATTCTACATAATATTTAATTTCTCTCTGGGATAATATTCAAGTGCAGGTATGCAGTTTTCAAACCGGAATCTATTATTTTATTAGTTTATCACCCCAAAACCCTTTAAATAGGAAACTTGGCCCAGAGTATTCTGTTCGAGACTTCTGAGTTTTTATTGCAAACAACTCTTACCTTCACCTCTTATTATTCACCTCCGAACACTATTAGTTCCTTAAACCTGTTAGAGGGCAAAATTGTAGAATACATATCATTTACTCTTTGTGGCACTTAGAGCACTAAAAGGTGTCAGTTATGTTTGGAAACTTCTGCGTAACATTATTCACACTTTATCACTTAACCCTTTTATTGTTATATTTAGCCCGTCTTACCTTAGTTGTTTTGAACTTTTACACTCTTGTTTCTTTGTTTTGTTCTGTATTCTGTTTTCTAATATTTGCACTAGTTAAAATTTCTGTTCTTTGCAAAACACTGGAAACCGCTTACGCCGTTGCTCTCTGTTTCCCTTCCAAAGAAGTCATCCTATCTGGAAGAAAACATTCTCATTTAGAATAACCTAACCGGCAGGCAGCAGAAGAGGATACGCAGAAAGAGGCCTGAGATTCTTCCTCTTTCTTTCCTTTTTGTCATCGCCATTAGGAAAATTGGAAAGCTTCTGCAATTCTTTTCCTTCAGCTTGTCTTTCCTAGTTCATGTTGATCTTGGTGAGAAAAGGAGTGACAAATACGGGACAAATGACGGTTAGAAATTTCATAGTCGTGGGTTCGAGGAGCAGCCTTTGGGCTTTTCTTTTCTCTTTCCCTTATCTCTAAGATCTTTACTCGGCCTCTATGTTTGTTCCTACTGATAGGTGTCCCATTTGTTCTAATTCACCGAGGATTCACCTTTTTGAAAAAGAGTGTCTTTTTTCACAGTTTTATTTTCTTCCGTCCAACAGATACACATGGGTTATGGTTTTACTCCCTGCCGATATTATATTCCTGCCCCCTTCCAATTGTTCCTTGACTATGGACATAAATAACCATACAGTAATGTTCCTATTATTCCATTTAATTCTTTTAACACAACTCTCGTATCGTAATGCATTTTAAACTCTTTCACTACATATTTATCAAATCTTTTGTGGTTTTGTTTCTCGTTATTTGATTATAATTAAGAACGATTTTTGAGAAATCGTGTCAAACATCTTTTTAATGTTTTCTTCATTAAACTTACGTGAATTTTCATAGTTGAGAGTAAATCCTTTAACAATTTTGTTTTTATCAGTTCTCTAAGAATAAGTCTTAGGACCAGTGGAGTAAAACTTACAAATACAACGTAACAAAAAAAAAAAAAAAAAGTTATTCTTGTTCTAGAACGGTGATAAACGAAGAGCAATATAGTAGACGGTAGGTACTTTTAGGTTTCAAGGTAGTCTCTATCATCTAACACCTTTCGCAAACGCTCCTGTAGCTGCACCATACCCTGGGATAAAACTCAGCACTCATGGATGGATGCATAAAAGTCCGTGAGTGCGTTCTGCAGGTCTCTCTTTTTTACGAAGGATCTCCCATGGAAGTAGTTGTCGAAGGAATAAAAATGGAGTAATCTTTTGGCAGAAGGTCCGGTGTATATGGTGTATGGCACAATGTCTCCCAGCCAGGTTGCTGAGGGTCTCGTGGTCCCTCTGTCACATTGGCTTGGCATTATCGTACAGGAATAGCAGACCCTTGCGATTTACTAATACCGGCTTCTTCTGCCGCAATGTACGGTGCACACTTTGCAACTGCTGAGAGTGCAAGCCAGCATTGATGGTCTAACCAAGTGGAAGGAGTTCGTAATGCCCACTTGGCTATTTCATCAATAACAACGAATGTATCTGTTAATTTTCTAACATTATCCATCCATACATATTTTTTTAGGGACTTCTATGAATTTTTATACCGTTTTTATTTTCTTTGTGATGAAGTTTCTTTTCGTTTCCTTTTTATTTAATCTCAGATTGGTTTAATGTACTTGCCGTATTTAAGTCCAAAACTCGATTTATGTCTTTTAATTGGATCATCATTTTGGTTCATATAGTGGTTGTGAGTAATATTTCCGTATAGTTTTGTTCATCTTCTGTGGGAATTTCAAACTCATTCTCTTGCACCATTTGGTTGTTAATAACAATATTAAACCATTTCTTGCAATATATGCTTCATTATCAACACGTATAATATTACCATCTATTCGTACTTTATCCCCAATTTTATAATAATGAACTTTTCCTTGAACACTTTGCGGGCACGGTGGCTCAGTGGTAGAGCGTTTATCTCTGGAGTGTAGGGTTCTGGTTCGATCTCCGGCCAAGTAAGTTTTTGGTAGACAACATCGTGCTCATGGATTTTCGCGGGACACTCCCATTTCCTACCACATTCTCGTTCCTACAATCTTCCAGTATAATTAATTTGCCTTAATCATCGTCTCTCTCAGACTAAAAGATAAACGTGGGACGTTAAACTGAAAGATTTTATTTCATTCTCCTTGAATCTCTTGTAAACCAAATGTATAATTACGTTTTTGCTTTCGTTGGAATAACTCAGCTACCTTGCTAGAAATTATGGTTATTATTTTAAATTTCCTATTTCCTGTGAGATTGAAGATACTCCGTTTACTTAAGTGAACGTTGTTTTCTTTTCACATGGAGGTTTTTCATCTTTAAAAACTTTTGTTGTGATGATGTTTCTGATGGTATTTTAGGGTAATACATGTTTAGCTTAACAATTGGAACGAGTTAGGTTATTAGATTTTTGTTTTGTTCAGTTACTTTAATCTCATTTCCTAAATCGTGAATAGCATCAGTTAACTGATTGCTGTCCTTTTTTCTTCCACGTTTTGAAACCTGTAACAAGATACTGTTTTAACTTAATATTCGTCTCAATTTCATATCCATTTATTATGTAGAAAATTTTCGAACGTTAAATATTGAGTGTTGTGTGTTCAACGTTAAACGTTTGTGTTTGCACATTAAACGTTGACGTTTAGGTGTTTAGGCGTTTAAGCGTTTAAAAATTTTCTGTAAATTACCATAAAAATTTAAATTATATGTTAAATGTCTTGTTTTTATACTTTTCAGTGCTCGGATTTCTTGTCATATCAATTACTAAAAACATAATCATTTTTCCAGCAAGTAGAGCATATCTCTCTCAATTTATCATAATGCATATCTCCCTCATAGACTCATTATATATATGGTTAAGATTAGTATCACGTTGATGATATATACATAAGAAATTAACATTATCTCTTTATAATTCTTTTCGAACTTTTTAAATATGTTTGTATAGATAAAAAAAGTCTAAATATTCTTCTAAAATAAAGCTAATATTGCACTGATTTTCTAATATAAAATCATCAAAGACAGCAATAGACTAACCTTTACATTTGTAGCTGGTACAAAAATCATTATTGGATGGAAGTTTTGTTTTCCTCTTTAAATTTTAAGTCTCCTTCTTTAAATTGTTGTTGTAGTTGTTATTTAGGTTAATTCATGCTTTTGGAATATATTTAAAAGTACCTATTAGCTAGCCAACCTGGCTGCATTAAAAAATTAAATAAGGGTCAATCCATACGAAGTGGTCCAGAGGTGGTTGCTCGACCATCTCCGAAAATTATAAAACTTTGAGTGTGATGAACCTTTGTATGAGGTGGTCAATAACACTATTCACGTTGACGTATGTACAAGTGTTCCTGAATGACGGCCATTGTTGTTGTCGGTGGAGTGATTTTTATTTACAAGCGTTTACGAAAACTACAGTTGCTCAGGACATACGTATCACCCGAACTCCAAGGAAAAATGAATGTTTAGAGGAGAGACTGAGGTACACGGGAAACACACACTCTTGCTTCTAAATAAATATACAAGAATGCAAACTAATGCATAAAATTACCAGAAAAGGTAAACAAAATTACTCTTTTAAAGAGGCTGTATTTTGGAATGGCATTAACTGAGGAGTTCATAAGTTTTGTGATGTATACCATTCCATATAAAGAGTGTGCAGAAATATCCAGAGCTATGATACTACTGGTATCGTAGATTTATGTGGGTCCGAAAGTTGAAGTTTGTGATTTTGATGCCATATTTGGGGCGTAATATCTCAGGAAGGCAAAGTGCTAAAAACTGCTGCTTATGCCACAAAGTAATTCTGTATGTGAATAAACTATTGCAAAAAAATCATGCCTGATATTACATGGAGAAAAAAGTGAGGACATGTTAAAAACATAAAAAGCACGCGCGTCACGATGGTCGTAGCCCGGAAAAATTAAATATTTGGATATGTTTCATGCTAGATCTCAAAAACTACGCATGGTTCAGCAATTAAGCCCGCTTTAAAAGCAGTAACAGGCCCGCTCTTTGGTGAACTACACAATTTAACTCAAGACAATTTGGTATTCCTGAATTTGTTATTGTAAATTTTCAGACTGATAGATGCTAGTAAATTTAATCATTTTAAAGTAAAGTAAAGTAAAAAAAAAAAAACTTTTATTTGAAAAATTGTCGGAATGAGATGTTTCCTAAAGAAAATGAGAAATTTAAATGCTGCTAATAACGATTAGTTTCATATATATGAAGATCAGCACCTAGAAGACAAGCATTCTGAATTGTTAGAGGACGTATGCCTGGTGCAGCCTCATGAAATCTTCTAAAGATTTCATCGAATGTGGTTTCATCTGTTCCAAAACAACCCACCTCGCATTTAGAAAAGCTAAGATGCAAGCCAAGAACTGATGCCTTCTTATTTCTATTAAGGATGAAAGAACCACCTCGGATTAACCACCAATTGTTCCATCATCTAAGTACCGAATGTTTAATTCGGTATTCAATGATTTAACTAAAGAGTGTACAGTTATAGCGAAAAGTGCTGGGCCCAGAGGATCACCTTGTTGTACACCTCTCTGAGAAGAAATAGTGTTTCCGAGAAATAGTGTTTGAAAAACAGGTCACTTGGTTGAGCATAACATTGATAAACGTACGGATAAATTGAAGGAAAATCATTCATCACTGCAACAAGCATAGTATCTCGGCGAAGCTTATTAAATGCGTTACGAAAATCCAACTTTACAACCGCCTTAGTAGCATTGTGAGTAGAAGAGAAATAAACTCGGGTTGCATGAACAGCTGCCTCGGCTCCATTAGGAACACAACACCAAGCTGATGAGAGGATAAAAAGTTCTTAACTGGCTCACGTATTCTAAAGGAAATTATTTTTGACGATATTCTGCGCCAAACATTTCTAACTACTATGGGCCAAATGCCATCATCCTTTTTTTCAGAGCTGTAAGTTTGGCACCGAAAAACAGCGGGCGAACTTCCATTGGTACTTTTCCAGAAATGATAAAATTAAGTAGATCACAATAGGACTTTAGGAATTTTCCTTCGATTCCAGTATTTGACAAGAAAGAATTGAAGGACGAAACCCATATCTAGACCTCCCGTGCTGCCTGACAGAAAGGAGTTAATTGCTTTTTGAACCTCCATTGTCGATACTCCTTGAAAAGTCTGTTGATCATCAGGAAGATCAGGCGCAATGAAATTAGCAGGTTGGACAGGATGTTTCTCCAACAAGGTCTCCAATACAGAGATACCCGGAGCCGCAACCGTATCATCAGAAAGTAAAGACATACTGCTCCACGTATGTCCCCATCGGCAAGTTTATTCTCTACAACCTTCAAACTAGAAAATTTGTGGTTTAATCGAGATGTGTTCATCTTTGTTAAAGGCCAGGTTAAAGCATCATGGCCAATATTACACCAGAAGCGAACACGCTGCTTCACCCAAGAAGTCAGATTCTAAACTTTTCTGATTGTCTGGGAGCACTTAAGGCAACAAATGGAAATAGACATAGGTTGATCCAGTCTTTTGTATCTTTTGAAATTGTTATATGATTTAACACGTCTACGAGTGCATCAGCCATTGTTAATCGAGCATCTCTTGGAACACGTCTTAAAATATGTGTCGAGGACCTTAGTGACAGTAATATGAAGATTATATTTTATTTAAGAGAGTAATGCGTAGAAACACAGAAATGTATTATGATCCAGATAAATTCATGAAGAATGGGCTGATATTATGAGAAAGAGCTTATCTAGAAATGAAAGAACAAAACACAATTTTTTGCAGATTTTACAGAAGCTGTAGCTGATAATGCAATTTTGCGATTTAAGTTGGTCAGTGGGACTTAGAATGGACAAATGATTGAAGAATTTTAATTGAGTTATAATGTATTTGTTATGTATATACTTTCATGTGTACAATATAGAAAATTGCAGAGAAAGATTTTCTGTATAGTAAATAACGAAACATTGATTTTTAAATAAAATTGGAAGTATTCAACAAAACCCAGTTATTGGTTTGAAAGAACTAGAAAACAAAGAATATAAAATTGAGAAGATGAAAAGGTTAAAAACAAAGTTTGGAAAAAGTATCATAGTCGAATACGGTGAATTTAAATTATTTGTTCCTTCTCGATTTACAAATCAGATATCAGTTAAAATGATAAATGAGATAATTATAAACGTATCATGTGTTAAATATACTGGTTTAAAAGATGATTATCCAACTCTAGAATTTTGAATTAGCAAAAATGAATAATTTTCCTAAAAATTTTCTATATAATAAATAATAATATCACAATTAAGCAAGAAAATCGATGGTAAAGTCGTTTTAATATTAATATGGAAATTAAAAAAAAAATATTAATTTACAAAATCCAGAGAAAGGCAAACCATATGGGATAACCTTAGAAAATTGATCCAGAGGAAATATACTGTAAAGAGAGTATTTGTGTATATAGATGAAATTATAAAAAACAAATATTATAACA